>NW_004524629.1:13424560-13432698 GCF_000260255.1 Octodon degus
TTTTTTAATGTATTTGGTGCAGGGTCTCACTATGCAGCCCAAACTTGTAGTGATCCTCCTGTTTTCAGCCTCTCCATGGGATTACAAGCATGCACCACCACACCCAGACTCAGTGGCCAGCTCAATGTGCCTGGGGGGTGGGGCCAGCATAGCATGTCATCGAACCTTGGTTCCTGTGCTTGCCTAAGCAGGTGCTTAGTCTGCTGAGCTGTCTCGCCAGCCAGCCATTTCACTTTTATATGAGGGACTTCAGCACTGCTGGTTTTGGTATCCACCAAGGCTTCTCAAACCACTACTCTTGGATACTGAGGTGTTCCTGTACATACAGACCTCCAACAGCTCTGAAGGCTCCCATCCCATAGCTACCACTGGTACATTGGGTGTAGATAACTAATAGATTTAATATCCCTATTTTCTTTCTAGGTTAAAAATAATCCCCTTGGTTTATTCAAAACTATGGATAATTTGAAGTAAGAACTTGTAGCCTACTGAGAGCAAACACACAGGAAGGTACAAGCAACCTCTAGATTATCAAAGTGCACACCTCAGCTCTATCATCAGGTTCTTCCCTGGTCCTGGCCCAGTGGGCTGGTCAAAGTAGGCCCATATTCTGCAGAAATGCTCTTCTAGCCTCACTGCTTAGCACTGTTGCTAGGCAACGCAGATCTGAAGTATACTTGCCCAGATTCAAGTTCTGATGATAAAGGGGTACATAGACCTCAGTTCCTCCACTAAGGCTAAGCAGTCATGAAAGAATTCATTGGAAGATGCAGCCTGAAACCTAGGAATTGCACTTGACATACAGCATGCTGAGTGCATACTAATTGGGGGTGGGGGGCAGGAAGGCCATTAGTAACATTTTTTTCTGGTCCATCCTAGGACATTAAATGACTCTGACTGCATCTTATTTACTATCCTTATAACAGACTGCTCAGAGTACTCTATACTGGACTGAAAATATAAGAAAATTCTGGAAGTGCTTCAGACACACATGTACTGTAAGGTCTCACCTAGGGTGGATGCATCTCTCAAGAAGGGCTCAAAATCTAATCCAATCTCTGGTCAGAATTTGTCTGAGGTCACAGTCCTATGCCCTTCATGAGCTGTCCTTTAGCCCTCCGGCTGTATCTACCACTGAAATTCTGCTCTGCCCTTCCCTTTATCCTGTTCTTACCTTAATGCACTCTGGCCCTGCTTCTGACACCTGCTCAGTGACACTATTGCTTTGGACATGCCCTTATACCACAGCTGCCAAACAGACACAACTCAAATGCTGCTCCTTCCTTGCAGGAAAATATTGATTTCTTGTGGAGTAGCTGTCTACCCTCCTTATGGGAACCTTAGTCCCTTCCACCCTTGGCCCAGACCTCACAGCAGGATACAAAACCTACCAAATCATCAGCCTTGTTGTCTCCTACAGGTCTTGGCCATGTCAGCATCAAAACGACTAATTTTATAAGACTAATTCCATTATTCTCCCTTTTGGGATGAAAGCATCTACCTTAATTAATTTTTCCTCCTTCTAACCAGTTCCTTTCATTATCCCCTCTAGATTTACATCGTTAGAGGTAGCATATTAACAAGCCCTTCTTTAGCCAATCTCAACAGCACACGCTTGACTTGGACTTTTCTGATATTCATTTTCCTCTGTGTGCATTCTCCCCATACATAGAAATTGGAGTGTCAGAGACATGGAGTTTGGTAACATGGATCATCTGTTTTTGAGTAGCTCAGGATTATGACAAGTGTTTCAGAAAAATGCCTTAAGAGATCTAGATGGAAACCAATGCCCCATGGAAACACATAAATATTTTATCTGGCTGTGAACAAGACTCTTGCTCATAAATGTTTAAACACCTTGGTAGAGTAATGTTCAGGGGCTGATTAGAGACAACTTGTATTGGGATGGGGAGGCTGAGAGAGGAGAGCAGTATGTGTGTGTGTGTGTATGTGTGTGTGTGTGTGTGTGTGTGTGTGTGTGTGTGTAAGAGGAGGGGAGAGAACATGCAAGATAGAGAATACAGAGTCTCCCTCTACCATCTGGGCTGGTCTTGAACTCACTATGTGGCCCACACTGGCCTCAAGCTCATGGTAATGCTCCTGCTCCAGCCTCCCAAGTGCTAGAATTACAGGTAGATGCCACCATATACAGCCTAGTTTCTCTTCTAAGAAACCAAAAACCTTAAGGGGTACCTGAGGGCTCCCTGAATTTGCAGCCACTCATTTTCCAAGTGCTAGCATAGGAAGCAGATCAGCTCGCAGAAGAGCTTTCCAGGGTGGACAATGGCTTGGCTCAGACAGGCTGCCACATCAGTCATGGTCCCCATAACCTTGCCACATTTCTCTCAGCATTGGGGGCACAAGGAAGACTTTCAGATAAACTGCTTAGGTCTCAAAATAAGGCAGATTCTATAAAGACGTTCTTGATAGTTTTGTTCAAAGTGGTCCCAAACTCTAAGCAACCTGTGTCCATCAATGAGAGTATGACTAAACACAAAATAGGCATACAATAGCTACTACCTTGAAATAAAAAGCAACTTTTGATATACTCAACATGCATGAATACCACAGAAACTATGTCACACAAAAAGAAGCCATACACATGAATGCATTCTGTTGAATCAGGATCCAGCAAAATCCAAAACAATAGAAATCAGAACTAAGGTTGCTTGTAGATGGTCAAAGTGGCTAAAAAGTGGCACAAAATAAACTTCTGGGATTAATATGTTCTATCTTGTTTAGGTTGTGGCTTTGCCAGAACTGCCAGCTTCTAGCGTACAATTCAGCGTACACACACTGAGAATAAAAGAGGTCACTGAGCTCCAGGAGCATCACTTTACGTATAAAATATTGATTACTTGAATTACTTAAAGTGACTTCTAGTATTTTACCAAGGGTTTCACAATTCTTATGAGAGTCAACTAAACTCAAGCCTTGCTTGAATTGCTTAAATATCTAATTAATTCAACAATATTTATTAATTTCCAGATGGGAACATAACCATAAATAAAACAAAACAAAGAAACAAAAACTTTTGTCCTTATGAAGTTTACATTTGAGGGAGAATTTGCCTGCTTACAAAACAAATATATAATGTCAGATCCCATGAAGAAAGAAAAAGTTGGGCTGGACAGTGTGACAGAGCTGTTTTAGATTAGGTGGTCAGGGAAGGTCTTGTGGAGAAGGTCACATTCTTAGATTTTGAACAGGCAAGGAAAGAAACTGGTCCAGTGTCTGAGGGAAGAGAATTCAGGAAACAGCAAGGACAACACACAGAGACCGGGAGAGATTGAGGTCAGACTGGTCAGATCATAGAGAGTTTGGCAGTGGTAGCACAGAGTTGGATTGTATCTGATGTGGAGGGGAAGATGTCACACAGGAGAATGATACCCTCCAACCCACGTGTTAAGTGTAAAAAAAGGTAATTAAGAGATTTGTCCAAGATTCTTATGAAAGAGTTAGAAGAACAAGATCCCTAGGATTTTTTCTCAAAATGTTCATATCTTTCATACACTTATTTCTTAACCATTTTTCTGATTGAAACTCTATCCAAGATCATATTCCCTATATCTGGATTCTGAACTCTGAATTTTATTGACAAGTTTATGTTCTAAGATAAAAAGTTTATTAAAAAAGGGAAATGGTAACTTCTTGGTATATCTGAAACTTGCATAATTACAAAAATGAAGACATAGGCATTTGTATCCATTAACAGGCATATTCATCAGCAAGTAAATATAAACGTTGTGGTTCTCAACCTCTCTAAAATAAAGGCTCTGATTTTGTACTGAATGTAGAATAGTTCTTTCAACTCTCAAATCCTAGTACTCTACCCAAGTCACTCCATATTACTCTATTTCTGTTACCTATTAGGGTCTCCCTTGGCCTTTCTTTTCTCTTTCCCAAGCCCTCAATGACTTTCTGAAAATCTGTAAAGGATGGAATAAAATGTGAATTTGAGGCAAGAGGACAGCACCTCACAGAGAAAAGCTGCTGCTACCGCACCCTCCCCTCTGCCAGACTCCATCAAGAAATGCCCTTGTGGTCAAACATACATATAAGAACCCTTGACATGAAACATACTGTTACTCCTTTGCTGAGAGTCTTTTTGTCTCTCTCACTCACTTGACAGCCCTCAAGAGTGGAAGCTGCTTCCACTCACCACCCTCGAGGTCTCTCCCAGGTCTCATTTCTGCCTCCAAGAGACCAGAGGTTCTCCATCCCTGGCCTCCCATTATTCTGCCTCTGATCAGGCCAACCCTAGACTTTATGGGGAAACTGGGAGAAGCTAAAAGCTGGCGGGAAGAGAAGTGGAAACAAAGGGAACACTCCAGAGCCAGTGCGGGCCCTGAAGTGGAATCACACTGGCAAAGTGGAGACCAGAGCGCCACTTTCATCCTCCCCAGAGGCTCCTAAGAAGCAAAGGCTGCGGAGCATTTTGCTCTGTAGACTCAAGTTGCCTTAACCCACGCGCAAGTACTTCCTCTACCATTTATCTGCTGGGTCTCTCTGCTCCACCTTAGGCAACTAAATAATCTGTGTTTGCAAGCCTCGCCGGCGTCCAAACTCCTAGGAGTCCCTCTGTACAGCATGTAGCCACTGATGGAGAAAACTTAACTTTTCTTTGCAGCCTTTGCAACAACAGTTTTCCTAGTTTTTAACCCTTACCTGAAAATCTTTCACCTAGAAATGCAAAAATGTTACATGATCCTCTACATCCTGGTTTAAAGCACTACACCAAGAGAGGCAGTTCATTAAAGTCTACGACCTCATTTACCTGTTATTCATGCATGTACATATCCAGAACAGCCAAAAAGGGGTGACATCAGCCACACCGATTTCTTTCTCCCACTTTTCTACCCTGGAATGTCTACAAGACTCGGTATTAAAGAAACACCTAGAGGTTCTCATCCCGTAGCAGCACACATCACCCCACGTTCTCCCGAGAAGCCTCTGGCTTCTGCTGGAGCTAGTACCTTGGTGAAGACTGCCTGCCAGGGTACAAGGATGCCGTGTAGAGAAAGGGAGCCCTGAGCCCACAGCGGCGAGACTCGCTCCTGGCCGAAGTCCGCGCACCTCGCCGGGCTGCTCCTGGGGCAGATCTGGGAACGCGGTGGGGGAGGAGGCTCCGAGACGTCTGGGGCGTGGGCACGGCCCTGGGATCGCACTCAGCAGCCTGTCACTCATTGCCCCCAGCCCAGATGTCAGGACCCTTGCACCGCATTCCAGGACTCGCCTCTTGTCTCCTCAGAGCTCCATGCCACGCCCCGAAGTGCGACCCACGCTCTACCCAAGTCTCCGAGTTTTAACCGCACTCAGGGAGACCGCCCGGTCCGCGAGCATGCGGCAGCCCCTGCACCCCCTGCCCCCTGCACCCCGCCTCCCACTGCCGCTCTGCGCGGGGGCGTCCACGCAGCGGCCCCGTGGGTCCTGGGCCGGGTCTCACCTGGCCGGCTCTTTCCTGGTCGCAGCCGCGCGGGGCCGGATCCTGCTGTTGCTCGCTCGCGCCGGGCTCCGCAGGGCAGCATAGGACCGCGCCCATCGCAGCGCCGGGACCGAGGCGCCGGCCTAGGGGCGCTCAAACACGCGGAGCCGCCCACGGCCAGCCCGGCCGCCGCTCCTCCCAGCGCCTGGCGCCGCCCCACGCTTCCCCCGGGTGCCTGGGCCAGAGCAGCGTCGGGGAGACGAGGGTCCCGGGCACGTATTCATTTTCATGTTCATTTTGTTTCTGGGCTAGAGCCACCCAGTAGGCAGGATCCATGCAGTCATTTTCTGGGGTTTCCAGATTTTTCACATGGTTCATATTTATTTTATACCCAGAAAAACAAGAACATTAATTTTTCCAGGAGTACAAAAAAAAGGAGGCCACAAATAAGATGTACCTATCCGGGTCCACCACTTAGGAGAGTATGCGAGAGTTGGCAGGCGCTGACCATTCATATTTCCATTTATTTTAGAATCTCAGACTTATGTGTGCTCATGGGAATATCCCACATTTTTATGACAAGCCCGCAGGAAACCTAGGTTGTAGAGCAGGGCAGAGGGCCGGCCTAGGCCCCTACCTACTACACATTCCCACAGACATTTTTAGTTGTTTCTTTCACACTATGCTACCCAGAGGCTTCTTTTCAGAAAAAGACTTATGAGGAGGAAAGTATGAAGGAGAAAGCATAGTCAAGGTTTTCCGCAAGGCAGTGAGCAAAATAGCTGGTGTCCTAGAAGCAGAATTATGTCTGCGATTTCATCCAAGACTGCAGATATCTCTTATACACCCAGCCCTTGCATTTGGGATGTGTAGACACCCAGGAAGTTGCTTTGATCCTCTCCTTGGCCCCTGCTCGAGTTAGAAAGGCTTCTGGGTCCATCTTTCTCGGAGACTGCTCATTTCAGTGTCCAGAACCAGATCCTGGTTCTGTGGACTAAGACTGAAGATTTGCCCTTCTGACTGAAGTTTTTATCGCGGTTCCACCATGCTCTTAGCGCTTTATTCTCACTGCCCCCTTTGTATGCAGCAAGCTCATGAATCTTTCTCCTAGCTTGATCCCGGCGCACCCTCCTGATCTCTTTCAGCCTGGACGATCTCCAATCCCTCAGCTGCTAGGCACTGAAGATTTTCCTCTTCCACTTGGACCTGACATTTTACCTCAGAAATAATTCTGGAAACTGCTCTCCTATGGATCCCCACGTGTCTTCTCTGGTTAAACTTTGATTACCTTGAGCTGAATCATTTTAATAGTTTTCTAACTGGTTTTCTTGCTTCCTATCTCTCTCACTAGCAACAGAGATTTAGGAATGTCATTTTAACAACAGAACAAGGAAACAACACCTCCAACACACACTTAAGGTATGTGCTTAAGGTATCTCTGCTGCTTTGTGGTAATACAATCTGAACTTTCACAGTTGGAGACTAGCCTATGTTTCCAGCCTTCTGTCTACTCAACTC
Source organism: Octodon degus (assembly GCF_000260255.1). Classification (NCBI taxonomy): domain Eukaryota; kingdom Metazoa; phylum Chordata; class Mammalia; order Rodentia; family Octodontidae; genus Octodon; species Octodon degus. The sequence goes on from NW_004524629.1 coordinate 13,431,504, forward strand.
CTGTGTTCTGGTTGTGCCATCCCCAGCCCTTTTATGTTTTTTTAATTTGGAGACAGAACCTCACTAAGTTGCCTAGGCTGGCCTTGAACTTGAGCCATCTTCCCACCACACACAGCCTCTGAGGAGCTGGGATTGCAGGTATGCACCACCATGCCCAGCCCTGGGTGTTAAATGCCTCTGCTTATTTTGTTCATTCTTCTTAATTATTTTGAATTTCTCTTATCCACCTCTTTGCCTGTTGAATTGCTCCCAAGCTTTCAAGGTTCAAAGTAAATGTCTTCTTCTTCAACAATGTTCTTCTGACTTTTCCAGTTAGATCTGTGAGATCAGTTGTTTCTTTCCTAGCATTCTATTGCAGCCTTCACTAAGTTTAACTGATTTAACAGCTGGCTGTGTCTCCCTTTTTCCCTAATAACTACCAAGGCCTACAAGATAGCATGTATTGCTGGCTAATCTTCATCTCTCAGGGCAGTGGACATCATATATTTTTAAATAATTGGCATTCTTTGTATATTTGTACATAGACTGTGCTTATGGCAAAAATTCAAATACATAAAAATGTGAGGAAATGTCCACTGCTAATGTTTAGTGCACATACTTTCATGTGTTTCTTTATGGATATACTCATGCATCTGTGGATTAATCTCATGCATGCTGTGTTTTCTTTCAGATGCCTTCTACTGTAGCCTTTTCTTAAAGATTTTCTCTCTCTCTATCATATATATTTTTTGTTCTTGTCTGTTTGTAAAATGTGCTATCATAATATATACACTGTTCTAATTATAGTAATGATGGCCATGATCCACACCAGAACAAATGAACTCCATGTCCCAGGAATTTGAATCATGTATTTTAAGATGGCAGCGTCTTGAAAGAATTGCCCTTAATCCCAGCCACTTAAATTGCCAAGTCAATTACTCTCCTTACTTTAATTATATACTTAGCTATTTTCTGAGTAATTTCTCTGAATATTGCAATTAACATCTGGATTTAAAATAATCTACTTCTGGGGCTGGGGAGATGGCTCAGTGGAATAAGTGTTTCCCTGGCAAGCGCAAGGGCCTGAGTTCAATCCCTGGTTCCACAAAAAAAAAAACAAAAAAAATCTACTTCTGATTAATATTGACTTTATTTCAATAGTTTACAAAATTTTGCTCCAATGTAGCTACGTTCTGTCTATCCTTCTTTGTGTTAT
>NW_004524629.1:13434388-13435575 GCF_000260255.1 Octodon degus
CTCCATAATCTCCTTGATCAGAAAATTTGGGACACTACTGAGTTACATGATGTTACAGTACAAGTTCTCATATGTCCTGAGTCTTAATTGCCCTTGGAAGGCTAGGGCCAAAATGTTGACTTTCCTTGCGGCCCTCCTTTTTCTCTAATTTTGGTCTGCAAACTTAGGTTGTTAACCATCCAGAAGACAAGCTTATTGTCATAGTCTTTTCATTTTTGAACGGCAGTTTTGGTGGACATAGAATTCTTGATTGATATTTTCCTTTTCCTCTCATTGCTTTGAAAATATCATCTTATTGCCTTCTAGCTTCCATTACTTCTGATAAAAGTCAGCTATTAATCTTATTGTAGCTTCTTTGCATGTAAAGAGTCATTCATTTCTTTCTCATTTAAGATTCTGTCTTTGGTATCTTATAGCCTATCACTAGGTGTTCTGCTATGGTTTGAATGACAATGACCCTCCAACATTCCTGTTGAAACTCAGTCCCTAATGTGACAATATTGAGAAGAGCAGCCTTTGGAAGGCAGTAAAAATTCATGAGGGCTCTGCCCTCAAGAATGGGATTAGAACCCTTATAATTGGACTTGAGGTTGCAGGGAGTGCCCTTCTCACCCTTCCTCCTCCTGTCACATGAAGACACACTGTTCTTTCCCTCCAGAGGATGTGGTGACAAGGAACCATCTTGGGAGTGAAAACTTGGCTAACACTTTCTGAACACTAAACCTGGTGTTGCCTAATTTTGGATTTCTAGTTCTAAAACTTTGAAGAGTAACTGTCTAAATATTTGTAAGTTACCCGGTCTATCATATTTTTTTATGGTAGAACAGACAGGCACAAATGTAGTGCTGTTTGTGTTTATTGTTGTGGGGATGCACAGAGACCGCTTCAGAGCTCGGGTGTCTAAGGACGCCTGAGGACATGGTTCCACTTGTCTACCGCAGGTGCAAAGGGGGATACAGTTATGTAACCATGACTTAGCCCAGGTAAACATACATGTGCTAGTTAGAGCACTTGTAAGAATGTAAACATGAGGTAACAACCTGTGTAGGGACTACACAATAAAGAGGCAGGTGGCTCTCTCGCTCTTCTGCTCCACTCTGCTCTGTGCTGCCTGCTGTTGTTGCTGATGTCTTATACACATGCTTTCCTTAATCTTGGGACCTCACCTGCAAAAATCTCCCTTGGGG
>NW_004524629.1:13442251-13449766 GCF_000260255.1 Octodon degus
TAAATGTGAGATGCTTCTGAGGCTCTGGGCTCACTTGGAGAGAGACTAATCTCAGTGAGACCTCTGAAGCTACATTCATCAGGTCTTCTCATTTCTTTCGGCACCGACCTTGCAGAGCTGAGTGTCAGCCGGGGGCATTTCCTGGCTCTTGGCTCCGGCTGCCTGAAGGAGGCTACTGTGGCTGCTACTGAGGAGCGGAGAGCAGATGAGGAGCTGGCGCGCAGGCCACCCAGCGCCTGCCTGAGGTTGCCTTTCCTCAAGGTCTGGGCGGGTCCCCCGAAACCCAGCGGGGAGCTCAGGGGAGGGCAAGGCGAAGCCTGGCAGCTCCACCCTAGCGACCCTCAGAGTGCGAGCCTGAGGGGAGCAGGGGCCAGTGGGAGGGGGAGCCCCAGATTATCAGCACAGGCCACCGCGAGGGCAGAGAGGGAGCAGGAGCAGGAGCCCTGGGCCTGGGAGCTCTAATACACTTTTCATGTAAGTTACTGTACTTTTAAACTCTAAACATTTTATTTTGTTAGTTTTACTTTTATTTATTACATACATTTTTTTGTGATACAGATATTGAACTCAGGGGCCAGGGAGATGGCTCAATGGAATAAACGCTTTCCTGGCAAGCGCAAGAGCCTGAGTTCAATCCCTGGTTCCACCAAAAAAAAACCCAAAAAACTTCTTTGATATTGAACTCAGGGTGTTATCCATATACCTCCAGTATACTTCAGCCCTTAAATACTATTATCTTTTATTTAGCCTTTCCCTAATTTGTGAAATATCAGTCCCATTTTATTAAAAATTTATTTACATACACTTTTCTTTAGTTCTTCAAATACTTTCGTAATAGCTAACTTTTTAAAAAGCTTTACTTAATAGATCCAAAATCTGGCTTCCTTTGAGACAGTGTGTTTGTTTGTTTGTGTATTTATTTATTTGTTTGTTTGTTTATTTAAGACAGGTCTTGCTATGAACTTCAGGCTGGCCTTGAGCTCACTATGTATCCCAGGCAATCACGGCAGCCCTCGTTCTCCAGAAGTTTCTTCTGATTGCTTCCTCCCCCCACACTTGCCTGTTCCTTTGTGTGCCTGAAAACTTTTGTTGCAAATTAGGAGATTTTAAATTATGAAATACCAAAACCTTGAAATCAGATTCTCTTCTGTGGCAGCTAACTGACAAATTGTCAATGTGTGTGGGAAAGCCCAGCTGATTTGAGTCAGCATAGCTGCTGGACTAGGATAAAAGGAGAGCATGCAGGAAGGATTTCAGCCACATGCGCGTGCGCGCACACACACACACACACACATACAGGTAAACACGCATGTGCTAGTTAGAGCACATGCTCTAACTTCCTTGAAGGAGTTTCATTGTGGCTTTTCTGTGGGAGAGTTTTGGTGGTTTTCCTTGTAAGGAGCTCTCACTGCTTGTTCTCTTTAGAGGAGGTTCACTCCTTGTCTTCTTGGATACTCTCCTGGGTTCCCGTGGAGATCCCTCAGTCCTCTGGCTCAGATCCCTCAGCTTTTTGGCCCAGGCGTCCTGGCTTACAGCACTGGCCCCTGGGTCTACCTGGCACAAGTCCTTTGGACTCCCATCTTGGATCTTTCCACCTCCTATGAACTTGCATGGGACATTGCTATGGGCGCTGACCCTTGAACAGATCCTTCAGGTTTCTAGTGCACAGACTGAGGTCCTGCGCTCTTCTCTGTCTGATTCTGGAAAGCATTGACTAATACACCCTCCCCCAGCCCCTTCCACTGTTGTTTCTTTTTTGTAGTTGTTGTTGCAAATACTGTCATTGTTTGTTAGTTTGTTTAGTGATTTTGGGCTAATTTTGTATCCTTTATTCCATATTCTTTATAACTATTGAAGTTTCTGCTTAGTTAGATTAGTAGTCTTATGACTAAATAATGATTTCCCTAAATATCTTGCACCAATAATTTTCCTATTTTTGCTGAGGAGTGTGTGTGTGTGTGTGTGTGTGTGTTGGGGCAAGCCCTTTATGCTTCCAATTTACAATTGTATCTTAATCTTCACCTGCTTTTCAGAATTTCCAGATCAGCAGTTGGCGAGATTTAAGGACTTACCAGGTCTGTCTTAGTTATGCACACAACCCTGCACACACACTTGACTACTGCTTGCCCAGGAACACAGAAGGGCTTTTCAAATCTTCTTGTGGCCATCTCAGTCTCCAAATTTTTCTTGTAAATTTTCTGTCCAGTGTGTTTGTTACAACTGGTATTGTTGCCTTAATCACTGAGATGTTAAACAATTGTTGCTGATTATTTTTGACAAACACCCTTAGGTAGGACTTTTCTCAGTGACCATACTCTATTGAGATTATATAGAGACAAGGCCTATGAGTGAACCTTAGGGAGCTATCAAATAGATCAAATGGTGACAGTTCTTTATAGATGGAGTTCTTGGAGGAGCTTCAAATCCATCATGTAACTTCCTGGGATTTCAAGGCTGCTTATTTTTATACTACCATGCTTTGAGATTCTTGGTTTTCAAGACTCCTGTAGTTTTGGGAGAGGAAGATGAGAATGGAACAAATTATAATTTTCCACAGAACTTTCTGCTCTGATTAAGACTCATCCATTTTATGTAAATAAATGATCTTCATCTTTTTATAGACTTTATTTACTTCTGAAAAGCTTGATTTTGCCCATTTTGGTCAATATTCTTATTGCTTTTAATGAAGGTATAAATTTTTCGAGGTCCTTATTCTGCTCTTTTGGAAGTGTGTCTACCTTCCTATTTCAATTATTACAAAGTAGTTTATGGGTTCTGTCACTATTTTGGAAGAAATAGTTTCTCCACCTCCATAGCTGACTAATATGCAAATAGAAAAACAATGTTTTAAAATTTACCTTGTATTTAGCCATCTTATTCAATTTTATTGTTAATTTTGTAATTTTTAAAGAAATATTTTTGAAAATTCTAGACAAGCAATATGTGAACTAAATTTAAAAGTTAACAACTGCCCAGTATTTATAAAGAAAAATTTTCTTGCATTTTATTACATTTCCCAGAATCTATAAAATAGTGGCTAACAACAATAATGAGGGAATATTCCTGTTTGTGTCTGATTTTAATGAAGATGTCACAATGGTTTTCATGTTGTTATGGTCCGTGTCTAGATGTCCACCCCAAAGCCTCATGCAGTCATGGGGCAGCTTCTAGAGCTTATGATTAATTCATGATCCAATGCTGGGATTATGAGTGTGAATGCTACACCTGGCCTGGGGCAGATAACCTGAATGCAATATAAGGAAAGGAAAGAGGCTTGCTCTCTGTCTCTGCTCCTGCCCTCTTGCTCTTGCTGTTTTACTGTTTTCTACGACCATGAACTGGTACTTTGTGCCATATGCCATTCTGCTGTGGAGCCAGATGATTGTAGACTGAAACTTCCATAAACTGTGAGCTAAACCTTTCCTTCCTTAATTTTGGGCGTCAGATATTTTGTCTCAGCAATGAGAGAAAAGTAACAAAGACTCACGTTTAGAGTAGCTTCTATTGCTTTTATTAAATAATTATCGTGTTTATAGTTCTTTTCCTCTGACACTGAATGTTGAACTGAATTAAGATTCTCATTCATGAGATTTGGGAGAGCTTTTAAATTTAACACGCTTAGAACTATTTATTGAAGGTTACTTGCAAAGTGTTTCATAACCTAGAATTACACAGGCAGCCAGCTGAATTATGAATTGTAAACTTACTAAAGGGAGCTTGAAAGAGAGCTAGAGAACAAATTTACTAACATTTTAATAGAAACTTTTAGAAAATCAAATCTATGCCCAAGCCAGGCACAGTGATACATTCCTATAATTCCAGCTTTCTAGGCAAGTAAAATTTGAGTCCAGCCTGGGAAACTGAGCAACTGAGCAAGACCCTGCCATAAAGAAAGATAAACTTGAGTCCTTTGTAAGAAAATGGATACACCTTGAGCTATAATGTTAAGTGAAATAAATCAGACACGGAAGCTTAAATATCACATGGTTTCTCTTATAGGAGAATCCTAAGTTTTAAATAAAGAACAAAATAAATAATAGATAATAGGAAGGAGCTAGATATCTTGTTCTCAAGTGGAAAGAGAATCCAGAGATGAAGAGAGAGTGGAGTGAGAAGAAAAGGAATGAAAAAAAAATGTAAATGTGGTATATATGTACACCAACTCCCCACAAAAAATGTAAATGTTATATATTGCAACACATAATAATAAAAGTTTAAAATGGGGTAGGGATGTAACTTAGTGTGGAGCTCATGACAATCATCCTTGGGCCTGAGAGATAGCTCAGTAGAATAAGTGCTTGTTTGACAAATGCAAGATCCTGAGTTCAATCCCTAGTACTGCCAAAAAAAAAAAAAAAAAAAGACAATCATCCCTAGTATCACACATACACACACATGAAAAAATACCAAACAACACTATCTATATTCTTTGTGCCATTAATGACTCTACTTAAGCAGGATGGGACGAATTCTAGGTAAATCAAAAGGAAAGTCATTCCTATGTCAGACTGAAAGGTGTGGTATTTTGGTGTAGGTAGGGCCATTATTCTTGATATAGACTTACACATTATTACCTGAGAGCCAGAAAATAGAAATCAATATACTAGAAATTAGCAGTTGTACCCTGATCCTGTTAAGCCCTACAGGTCTTCCCTTCCATCACTCAACTAAACCTGCCCATGACAATGATAACTTCTATTCTCACCCTCTTGGAGTCTTCTCTCTCTCTCTCTCTCTCTCTCTCTCTCTCTCTCTCTCTCTGTCTGATCCCAGGAATGACACTCAGGACCTGGTACTTGCGAGGTATGCACTGTGCCACTGAGCTATATCCTTGCCCTTCCCTGTTCATTTTGTTCCACATGGAGTTGAAAAACAAGGTTCCAGGATTTTACCTTCAAACTGACCTGAGAAAAGAGCCTGATCCTGTGCACAGAGGCAGAAACGCTCAAGGCCAGAGCACTTCAATAGAACTGAAGGAATCTTGGGGGATAGCAAGGGGGATAATTGGATATGTAGGTGGAAAGACTGTGCCACTGCTGGTTTTTTTTTTTTTTAAAAGAATGTATTTAGTACAGAGTCTCCAGGGTTGACAGGGTCTCACTACACAGATCAGACTCATAGTGATCCTCCTGTTTTCAGCCTCCCAAGAGCTGGGATTACAGGGGCGTGCTACCACTCCCAGTCTCAATCACCATCTCAGGTGCCCCAGGGGCAGGGCTGGCATGGCATGGAATGCCGGGATCAAACCCCGGCCGCCGCCGTGCTCTGCCTAAGCAGGCACTTTATTCTGCTGAGCTATCAGGCCAACCCCTGTGCCACTTTCTTGACTGCTGTCTAAGTGCAGGCATTACAGCAGTGTCAAGTGACCCTGTGCAGAAAAAGAAAAGGGTCCCTTTGGAGGCTGACTTATTAAAAGAAGAAAAAAAAATGTCTCCCAAAGAAACATCTTTTTCATAGAACATCGAAACTAGCAGGATCATACAGATATTATAGTTAAAGCTTCTCATTTTAAAAATGAAAAAAGGAGGTCAGAGAGATGAAGTGAATATTCATAAAAAAGATGCGATCAAAAGAAAAGTATCAACAGTACCATCTTTGAAGAAGGGTGGGCACCTTCCAGTAATTCAAAAACAAAATGAGTGAGAATTGTTTCAGGAGCACAAATTAAATAATCTCCTACAGAGCGAGTGGGAAGGTTGTGGTCCTTCTCCATGTGGGTGCTGGACTTGTGTGAATCAGAGGGTCACAGCACTTAGCACATTGTTCTTAGCCTGTGCTTTCCATGTTACAGCCATGCACCTAAGTGACTCGTAGGTTAACTTCTCAACCAGCAGCGAACCTATGAACACTGCTTCTGTGGCGTTTGCTTGGGTACACGGAGGGGGCTGCCATAGTGAATCTTGCAGACCTGTCTCCTGGGCCTCATGTGTCAGACTGTGAGTTCACAGGAACAGGTAAGAACAAGATACAGCAGGGAACACTTGTGGGAAAGAAGTAAACATTATATTAAGAGTAATTAAATTAATAAAATGAATATTCTCCAACCTGCTTTCATCACCAAATATTTTATACTCTGTAGCCCTGTGCAGCCTGAGGGAGAATTTTAACAAGAGCATCAGACTCCCCGCAACAACATGTCCAGCATCCAACTCAGCTGGTGCAAGCTGCAAGTCCTTTGAGCCCAAGAGGCTCACTGGTTATCCAGCCCTTCTTCAGGGTGGAAACTGAAAAGGGCTCAGCCTTAGTGTTCTTAAGCATATGTCTTTTTCTGCTGTTCTAGGGACACAACTTTATTTATTCATTCATGTAGCACACAATTTATTCATTCAAAATTAACAATCGAATAATTTTTAGTGTAGTCACAAATATGAGCAACCATCACAATAGCCTATCCTAGAATGATTTTTATTACCTCAAAAAGAAGCCCTAACTAGTGAGACTATAAAATGATACATCCACAGTGAAAACAATAGAGCAATTCCTCAAAAATGTTAAACATAGCAATTGCCATGTGACCCAGCCACTCCCAATTGAGAGTAGGTGCTTGAAGATATCCCTGTGACTATTAAGCACAATATCCAAAATTAGAAAGAACCCATGCTCATTGGTGGATGCATAAATAAACAATAAAATATATATGATGGAATATTATTCAACCTTATGAAGGAAGGAAATGCAGGCACATGTGACAACATGGATAAACTTTGAAGACATTTTGCTAAGTAAAATAGGCCAGTCAAAAAAAGATAAATATTGTATGATCTGACTTATATGTACCTGGAGACCATGTCTTAGCCCCTCTTTTGTTACTGGGGCACAATACCAGACACCACAGCTTAAGGGAGCAGAAATTCACTCTTGCTCACAGTTACGTCCATGGTTGGCTGGTGCCAAAACACAAATGGCTTAGCAGAAGGCCACGGCCAAGGATACCTGCTCACATCATGGTGGCCAGGAAGCTGTCAAGGAAGGGGCAAGGGAAAGTGAGGCCTGTCCTCCCAGGTCAGGCCCCAGCGGCCTGCCTCTTCCTACCAGGCCTCACCTCCTGATGGGATTCTCAGCTGCTGAAGTCACTGGGGGATGAATCCACCAAAGGGTACACTGTGGTCCAGTGGCCCTCCTCCCTAAATCCATCTCTCCTTGCATGAGAATGCAGAAGCACAATCCAGATGTAAACCGTAACAGAGAGGAAGAAGAATGTTGGGTGCCAGGGCCGGGTGAGGGGATGGAGAGTCTGTGTAATAGGTACAGAGCTTCAGCCAGGGGTGATGAAAAGGTTTCAGAGGTGGACAGTGGCAACAATGTAAGTACACTTAATGTCACAGAACTATACACTTAAACATGAATAAATTGGCAAATCTTGTGATTGACTGATGTTTCTAACAATGAGTTTTAAATTCTTTTTTACTTTTTAAACAGAATACAAAATAATGATATTTTAAAAATTAGAAATGGAGCTGGGGAGATATCTCAGTGGTACAAGTGCCTGCCTGGCAAGTGCAAGGTGCTGAGTTT
>NW_004524629.1:13450904-13455017 GCF_000260255.1 Octodon degus
AAACATAAGATAAAGATCAGCTCTAATAGCACTGTCCAGAAATAACCACTGTCAACATTTTGATAAATATTCTTCGGAGTATTTGGCATGCATTTGATGTACTCAGATGTACATGCACAGGAGCTCACACTACTTATGCTTATCCATCTTTTTTTCTGAATACAAAAATCATAGATGATTTTGGGAAAGCTCTGGAGATGTCTGAAATGTTATGGAAATTTAAATTTAGAGGATACCTCTTAATTTTTTATGTAAATATATGTTAAGAATGTATGTGGGGTCCAGAGATGCACTTCACAAGTAGAGCACTCGCCTAGCACATGTGAGGCCCAGAGTTTAACCCCCTGCACAGTGAAAGCAAGGATAATAAAAGTGTAACAGCATACATAGTTGCTCATAGAGATTTCTTTCAATATTTTTAACAGTTGCTGTTGCTTCATCCTGTGAATGTGTCACATTTGTTTCCATGTTCTCCATTGATGAAATTTAAGTCACTGCTGATTTTTCACTGACATGACACAATATTTACCCTTGTGACTTTGTGCTAGTATTTCCTAGAATTGGAATTGCTTGGTCAAAGTGTATGAAAATACACTATTGTGTAACCTGATTTTTTAACCTATCACTATTATGCAACTTTTCCAGATGATATAATATTTAATTTAGGTGGCTAATATTATAATCTATGAATATATTAAACTTATTTTCCTAATCTCTTAACACTACACCTTGAGTTATTTCTAAATTTTTTACTATTATAAACAATTTTATAATAAATATAGCTAAATCCATGCATTCTTAAAACTATGTAAGATGAATTCTTAGATATATAATTGCTTGTTCAGGGATTATGCATATTAAAAATAATAACTTCATTTTTATTATAGAAATAATGTATGCTCATCTTAGAAAATAATACCAGAGGTGCATAACTTTACCACCCAGACATAACCTTTAGAAATACTGTGGAGTGGGGGCATGGGGAGACGGCTCAGTAGAATAAGCACTTTCCTGGCAAGCACAAGGGTCTGAGTTCAATCCCCGCTTCTGAAAAAAAAAAAAAAGAAAAAGAAATACTGTGGAGAGAGCCACTGATAATATTCTGTTTGCCTCCTCTATTATATGTGTGAAAATATAGAGGACATGCTGCTTTGAACCACTTATAAATGATTTCACAGAGGGGCTGGGGAGATGGCTCAGTGGAATAAGCGCTTCTTTGGCAAGCGCAAGGGCCTGAGTTCGATCCCCGGTTCTGCAAAAAAAAAAAAGATTTCGCATTTCTATGCATTGTCATTTTAAATATATGCAAGATATTTTATCTTATAAGTGCCAAGTTTTATTTACAGTCTTTAATGTTGGCCGTTTAAGTTGTTAAAACTTGTATTTGGAAGACTTTTCAGGGGAATGCAGTACATATGGGTGGAATCTTCTCACTGTCCAGCAGCTTTGAACAAATGGCTGCTGTCTCTTTAGGTACCCCTTGATTTAGGACTGGGAGGGAGAGGGAAAGGTTAGCAGTGGAAAGGCTCTGAGTCAAAGTGCAGGAAGTGTTCTGGTAGGGCTCTGATAAGGAAGCGTCAGGGGAGCTTTTTAGAAATGCACCAGCCAAACCCCAGTCCAGGCCTCTGAGCAGCTTGCCTGTGCTGCGAATGTGAATGTGCAGGTAAGCATGGCCAGTTGGGTTGGGGAGAGAGAGGGCTGAGTCCGTGACTGCATCGCCCTGCAGAAAGTTGCCGTGAGCTGGCAATGTATGGCTTGTACTGTTGGCAAGGCCACTTCCCCTCTATGACCCTGCCGAGCCAAGGCTTGTGGCTGCCTGTGGTCAGGCCTAAACGATCATGTAAAGGGGTTTAGTCTGGAGCTGAACTCCTTTACAAATAATAGCAAATTGTCAATATTTGCCTCATATTCCTTCCCACCAAGTTGCAAAAGGACCAGTAAAAAGAGAAGTTTGACAGGGGAGAAACAGTGACTTCCTTTGGAGCATGTAAACTGATATCTGAAGGCAGCCAAAGAGTTTCTGTGTGATGGGGCAATGGAATGAGCCTTAGAGGATCCTAAGCAGGCTGACCAGGTCTGATGTAAATTCACACACATACACACACACACACACACACACCCAGCAACAACAACTTGATTTCATCTTATTAAAAAGCTTTTCACAGCAAGAGGAATCACCAACAGAGTGAAGAGACAACCCACAGTGTGCAAAAAAAGTTTTGCCAGCAGTTCCTCAGATAAAGGATTTCTTAGGATTTATAAAGTACTCAAAAATTGACATCCCCCAAATTTAAAGACTCAATCCAAAAACAGGCATCTGAAATGAATAAACACTTCTTAGATGAAAACATATAGATGGCAAATAAACATAGGAAAAAATGTTCAGCCCCATTGGTTGTTCAAGAAATGCAAATTAAAACCACGCTGAGATTCCATCTCACCACAGAAAAAATGGTTATTCTCAAGAAATCAGCCAATTACAAATGCTAGTGGGGTTGTGGGGAAAAACGAGTCCTTCTCCACTGTGCATGGGAGTGCAGACTGTTGCAACCACTATGGAAATCAGGGCGCAAATTCCTCAACAACTAAAACTGCAGGTTTCATTTGACTCAGCTGTTCTTCTTCTTGGTTTCTTCTTCTTCTTCTTCTTCTTCTTCTTCTTCTTCTTCTTCTTCTTCTTCTTCTTCTTTTTTTTTTTTTTTTTTTTTTTTACGGCAGTTTTGTGTGTTGGACTCGAATGCAGTTGTCCTGCTGTGTCTGGCTGGGATGGGCTGGGAGGCCTTTCTTGCACTTGGGATCTCCGGGTGAGTGTGGGCCCTGCCTCTCACTCGACTGCACACGCTGATGTTTTCTGTGCCGCTGGTGTGGGGTGAGGGGAAGGCTCTTGGTTTCTTCTCAAAAGAATTAAAAGCATCACATCCTAGTGATATGTGCACACCCATTCTTATAGCAGCACGGTTTGTAATATCTACATCTTGAAGTCAGCCCAAAGACATCAGTTGATGAATGGGGAAAGATGATTTTTTGTGCAATGGAGTAATACTCTGCTATAAAGAAGGACAAGCTTGAGATAGTTCTAGCTAAATGGGTATACCTTGAGGCCATATTCTAAAGTGAAATAAATTGGACACATATGTAAATAGTGATTTGTTTCTCTGCTGTGAGAAACCATTAATGTAAATAAAGACCAAAATGTATAATTGATATTGTGAAATAGGGAAAAAATGTTCAAATTGGAAGGGGAACAAGGGATGGGGAAAGAGGAAAAGAAAGAAGAGAAAAGAAGGAAAAATGTAAACAAAGCTTTTGAAAATGAGGAAATGGGTTTAAGGGAGGGGAAAGGGAAGGGAAAAAAGAATCAAGTTATATTGTATACAGGTACAAATTTTCTAAGTGATCAGGAACTATGAATAGCTAAAATGTAGCAATAAAGTTAATTTTTCAAAAGAAGTATAGTTATATAACAAAATTTAAAACAAATAAAAAATGTATATATCCCTTTGATAGAGCAATTTTACCTTCAGAGGAGAAAACTTTAAAGGCATAAGGAGAAAAAGGAGAAATGATAGAGGAGAGACAATAGAAGCAACCACTGCTCCATCCCACTGGTGCTGGATGACAAAAGATTACCCAAGCTTTGGGAAACTGGTGACGTAGGCAGAAGTGAAAGAAAGAAGGAACAGGCAAAGACAAGAATTAAATAAACAACAACAACAACAAAAACCTAAAAACAAGGTTCATGCTCATGAAGAAACAAAAATAAGAAAAAATAAAGAAAAAAAAATCATTTTCTGATCAAGGAGATTGTAGGGCCACAGAAGAAAGTGATCAATGATGTAGAATGTGCCTGAAGAGAGTCACATGAGAAAAAGCATTTTCTCTGTCTTTCACAGAGAGCAAACTGGTCAAGCAATGGCTGTGACTCATCCACGTGGCTCACACTGACAAAGGATTTATGAACTGCAGTACAGAGTTTCAGAGTAAATCCTGAGGGGATTTAACTGACCTTTTCAGATACAAAAACTACATTTCTTGTTATATAGGTCTTGCTTTATCTTGGTCTTAACCATCCAGCAGAAAAGTATAAAAATGAAGTATAAAAAGTAAAGCCAT
>NW_004524629.1:13455437-13464937 GCF_000260255.1 Octodon degus
TATTTATTTATTTATTTATTTGGTACATGGTTCACTACGCAGCTTGGACTCATAGTGATCCTCCTGTCTCAGCCTCCACAGCACTGGGATTACAGGTGTGCACTACCATACCTGGTTTCAGTGCCTGGCTCCACATGAGGCCAGCATGGCATGTGGTACCAGGCATCAGACCCAGGTCCTTGAGCTTACCTAAACAGGCACTTAGATCACCAAGCTAACCCCCTGGCCCTAGGGATATATTTTTGTGGCAGTGTCCAAGTCAGGTTGCCCCCACTGTCTGTGCTAGGCATAGGCATAACTCTGAATCCTAGATTATACCAGGAAGCCTGCAATAGGGTTACAGCAGGTACCAATTCTGCTGCTTCCACATCCATAGAAGTTCAGGCTGATCCTTGTTTCTGGTTGTGGAGTTGGGGTCTGAGCTATTCCTCCTGCAACATGGGGTGTCTCTTCTCTGTCTGATGTGGGCTCCCTGACATTGCCTGTCTCCGTCTCAGGTTCAGCTGCCCTTCCCTGAAATAGTGCCTGGCCAAGCTCCCTCACCAGGAGACACTTAGGCTGGAGTCACTCAGCAGCCACTGTAGTTCACAGTATCCACTGCTCCACTACACTGGTGCATTTTCTGTGGAACCCTCTGATGTCACTTGCCATGGGGCCTTCTGGGGCCACCTGCATTCACTGTGTCTGTAGATTCAAGCCTCCTCTCTGAAGCTGTGACCTGGGTGTTGGGGAGAAATTGCAACTTGCCACCTCCAATTTCTGGTCTTGGGTTCTGTTTGCTTTCTTTTCTTGTGAGCTCCAATTTTCCTTTCAGATCATTTTTGGGCCCCAAGGGTCCATCTCCTTCCTTCCTTCTTTCACAAGTTACATTTTAATGTAATGTTTAGATCCTGAATCTCAGAGAGGCTGACCCACTGCTGCTTACTGCTCCACCATCTTCTCAAAAGTCCAAAAATCTGGTTTCTTTTGTCAGTCTGTAGAGGTTTCAGTCCGTAATCAGCTGGCTCCAAGGAAGCCTGGCATGGCAGATGGGATTGCAGAGGAGGAACAGTTCATGGTGGGCAGAAGGCAGCAAAGCAATGAAGGTAGCAAAGAGGCAGCAAACAACAAGGGGCTGTAAGGTCCATAGTGGAGAGCAGTTTATAAGTAGCCAGGTGCATGTAGCAAGCTATCAAGAGGGAATTCTTGTTTCTAAATTGCATTTAAAATATAAAGCTGGTGCAGTGGCAAGCAGACACACTAAGACATCATCCAGAATTTGAAGGCAGATTTATTTATGTTGATGGGCATTGATGGGATTGTTTCTAGAATATCAGGCCCTGATTTCTGGTGGTTTAAGGTTTGTATATGATGCACAAACAGGAGGTATAAAGGCATGACAGATTAGCCTAGCAGTTTTTTAAAATTAGATAGTAGGCTGAGATCATTGATTATAAGTTAATGATCATCAGTTTATGAAGCTTGGTACAGTGGGGGTACAATCAGGCCTGTGCGCTCAGTTATGTGCTTGTGGCTGCAGGGGTCAAGAAAGGAATTACAGAGCCATGAAGCGGTTACAGAGCTAGGCAGCTCCAAAAGAACAAAGTTAAAAAAAACAAAAAAACAAAAAAAAAACCTAGTTTCTTTTGTACAATTTTTCCCTTTTATTTCCTCTTTTGTCATTATTTAGAAAAAAATTAATGCTGGAGCTGTTTTTGTTTTTGAGCCTAATTAGTTAACCTTTCTTGTAATTGTTGCAGAACTTTTAGAACTATTTTAGACTTATAAACATTGAAACAGCAATTTTTCTCTTGGACATTATAATTTTTTAAATTATTTTTGTTCTTGTTTATTTCAGATTTTGGACTGAATTACCTTCCAAGATCAGATTTTACCAGGAGAAACTTAACAGGATCTTGGGGTGTGGCAGTTTGATTTTCCACGATTAAATTACAGAGCCAGAATTCAGATAGCATTGTTTCAAAATATTAGTAAACAAAAACATTTATAATTATAAGTGACAGCCCTAGGTTTTTTAGATGAGGAAGGCAGCTTAAAATAATAAGTTTGATTAATAGTACCATATAAAGAGTAAGGAAAAGAGCCTTGCTGGTTATTTTTTATTTGGGGGGAAACATTGTCCATAAGGTCAAGGCAAGTGTTACAGTTAGTAAGAGGGTAAGAACAAGATCCAAGCTGAATAACACACTAGTAAGTACATATGGGCGAGAACTGGGACAAGCAGTTGTACATGGAACCTCAGGAATGCTGTTCTTAAGCGTCAGCGGTCAGCATCTGGAGTAAAGGCTTTAGGAGCATTGTCTCTTTAGCGTGAGCCCCAGAGGAGCTGTCCAGATAAATGTTTTTAGCTGATCTGAGCCTGAATGTTTGAAACTTGTAGAGGTAGTTAATACGTACCTGGGTTACATGTATGTGCAGGAATATTTACAGATATAGATATGTTTTTTAACTGGTTACAAGCTGTATGCAGTTTTATATTTTATTTCTGTGTAATTATTTATATATTTTTGAATGGGAAGAATCCATTATAATGCATGAGGGGTGCCGGCAAGAAAGCTCAGCAGACTAAAGAGCCTGCTTAGGCAAGCTTAGGCAAGCACGGGGTTTGTGGTTCAACCCCAGGCACCACATGCCACACCAGTCCCACCCCTAGGGTGGGTTGAGCTGGCTGGAGTACGGGCCGGCGCAGTGGTGCAGGCCTCAAATCCCAGTGCTGGAAAGACTGACAGCAGGAGAATCACCAAAGGGCCGAGCTGCGCAGCAAAGCCCTGCAACTACCAAATACATTAAAAATAAATAAATAAATAAATAAATAAATAAATAAATAAAATGCATGAGGTCAGGGCCAATGACACAGAGGCTGGAACTTAAGCTGGCTCCAGGGGTACAGGCCCTAGTGCTGTGGGGGCTTGCAGAACAGGGCTGAGGGCAGGGCTGGCTCCAATCTTCCAGGAATACCAGGTAAAGGTGTTTTTTTTTTTTTTCCTGGCTGGGATTAAATTCTCCTAGAGGGCTTAGGCCTCTGAATTGAATTATTTTGCTTTGGTGGCAGTTTTTAAGCAAAGTAGGAAGCAGTAGCAGGAGAGCTTCAGCAAAAATAGCATTGTCCATGGTGACCACAGCTTATTTTATTTTTTGTTTGATTTTTTTTTAAATGCATTTAGCACAGGGTCTACAGGGTCTCACCACACAGATCGGACTTGTAGTGACCCTTCCTGTTTTTCAGCCTCCCAAGTGCTGGGATTACAGGTGCAATCCGTGTCTCAGCGTGTCCCCGGGGCAGGGCTGAACCTCGATCCCTGCTCTCTGCCGAAGCAGGCACTTTAATCCACTGAGCTATGTGGCCAGCCTGACCACAGCATATTTTATAGCACGTTGCACCTGAACAGTTAGGTCTTGGCTCATGGTGAGCTGTTTGATCAGAAAGACAACAGCCAAATATTTGCCAAAGTAGACCACCAGACACTTCCAGAGGCTGACTCTCTGAGTAGGTATCGTTTTTGTGAATTTAAGGATTTAGATTTTATAGAAGCTAGCAGCTTTCGAAATTTGTAGGGTTTTTTAAAAACAACTAGTTTTTGCCAGATAGTATAGTAGATGTGTTGCTTCTTTTCAGTAGGCAGCTTGGATATTATTCTGGGAAATTAGGGAGATCAGCTGTGAGGGGTTTTCTAAACAGAGTAAACAAGTTTTTGGCAGAAGAGGGTTGCTGGGGAGATAGCTCAGTGGTCTAGGCGCCTGTCTGTTAAGCATAAGGACTCAGGTTCGATCCCCAGAACCACATCCTGTGCCACTGAAACTGGGCATAGTGATGCACATCTGTAATTCCAGCTCTGGGGAGGCTCTGACAGGAGGATCACTATGAGTTTGAGCTGCATAGCAAGACCCTGCACTAAATAAATAATTTTTTTTTTTTTTTAAAGGCAGAAGAGAACATCCTTAGGTATAGGCAGGTGTACAAGCAGGCTGTGGGCAGCAGAACACTGAGACAATGTACATGGAGGGCAACTGCTGCAGCACTGGAAGCTTAGACACCTTGAACTGGTTTCACAGGCCCGGAGTGTACTGTTCGGGGAAGGTGGGCGTTCACTTGGGGCACAGCATGACTGATAGCAAGCCCAGGGGTGAGTCTTTTATTTACACTCCTAAAAAATGAGTCTTAAAATTTTAGGGTTATGATCATCAGACATTTTAGGCTGATATAGGTGCTATTTTTTCCCCTTCGGGTACAGTCAGAGTCAATATTAAGCCCAGGACAGTGGATTCAAGTGTGAGGGAGGCTGATTATGTTTCAGAAGAGGTATAGGATGCTTAAGCATACAGAGGAATTCATGTTTGATAAACTGTCCATTAATTTTACATGATCTACTTTGGCAGAATTTTTATTTTTTATTTTTAGTGGGCCCTTCAGTGGGTAACTTTAGTAACTTTAGACACATTCATTAGCTTTTTGTCTCTCTCTCTGAGGCCTGCCAAGAGGGCAATGAGGTATTGATCTAAGGCTTCATGACTCTTTGTCAGTTACAGTCTCAGTTTGGGCCCACTTGGGGAAGGACTGTGTTTATCTAAGAATCAGGATCAATCACAGTGGCAGGGACTTTTGACTTTAACCAGGCTTGGGCCCCATTTAAATGCAGTGGCATTTTCCAGCATTAAGCAGAGTTAGGAGGAGTTGCTGACAGTTGTCTCATGTTGGCAGGTGGGTACACAGGTGTGGAGCCAAGGTATAAGAGTTTTTAAACCTCTTTGGCAATTAAATCCAAGTAAATTAACCTGGGAGAACAGGAGGCCATGGCACAGGAGACAGACAGAACTGGTGGTGGCGGTGCCGTGGTTAGCTGAGCAGTTTGGGTTGATGAAAGAGAGAAGGAGGCAGGCTGGACTTGGATTTCTTGAGCAGAACAGGATGAAGCCTTTCTGGCTTAGGTTGAATCTGAAGGCCTCTCATATGGTCTTGTGGATTTGTTTTAATGCCTAGGATGGCTTTCTTGTTGGGCAGGACATTGGTGTGGAGCCAGGTGGGAGAGTTTTTAATCCCTTATGGCAATTGAGTCCCAGTGAGCTGACCTTTTATCTCAGGAGTTTTCCAGGTGCAGGGGCTTAGAAGAGCAATTTGCAAGCAGAGAAAGGCATTATTTTTTTGCATTATTGATAACACAGGGATTTTACTCAAGGTGGTTAACAGTCTATCAGGCCGATGTGTGACTGGATGCCTGTTTGTGCTTATTGTGTATTACAGTTACTGTTTCAAGCTGATGCAGGTATCATTTGGCAGGGAGCAGGGAAAACAGTTAAAGTTAAAAGTGCTAGGTTAAACAAGAGGGACACTAACAGTCTTGGTACACAGGAGATATCCTCCTAGGCTATAAGTTTATGGCTGGCAGAAGGGGTGAGAGGTAAGAGTCCCAGTTACGTGGTGATGGTAATTTTTTGACAGAGAGTTCCATTGTTTTTTTTTTTTTGTTTTTTGTTGTTGTTTGTTTGTTTTGTTTTTTGTTTTTTACCAGGAAACTCACAGGTTTATTCCAAATATCTGCAATGACCATAAGCTCTTGGGAGCCCAATTTTGTGCAGCTTGGCCTGTCCTATCTATTCATGTCTGACAGGGTGCAACTAATTTGTCAGTGCTGACAGTCCAATTTTTACTCAGTTAAAATGTGGAACTTAAAGGGAATTATTGACAGTCATCCTGGGTGGGCATTAGATAACACAATCTGACCAGGATAGGCATATAAGCAGAAGGCTCTGGAGGGATGGTCTTTGTGGATGAATGCAGGCAATGGCTAGATGGAATCAGTTTAACTGGCTGGCAATAGATGAATCAGAAGCAGGGAGGGAAGTTCTAGGTGGTGGCAGCAACTGTGGCAGCCAACAAGGATGCAAAGGTGGGCACCTCAGGAAGAATGCGCCTCCACCCCCACTTTTTTGAGATGCAGAGATTAGTCTGGTTTTATTTTTAACTCTGTAAAAGCTTCTTTCCTGCAGTCAGGGACTGTGGGTTTTTGCCAATTAGTTTTCATTTTATTTCTCTATGGTATATGTTGTGTATCCTTGAATGATGGCACAATAGATGGAGGGTGGGTGTCCTTCAGAGAGAGGCTTTTAAGATGCTCACCTGGCTGTGCTCCTTGCAAGGATTTAGGTGGAACTTAAATAAGGAGGGTGCAAGGCCTTCCTAAAGCCATATGTCGATAACTGTGGAACTGCAGGTGAGGGCCCAATCAGCCACCATGACCAGCCCTTCCATTTATGGTGTACAACTGAAGCAGCCCATTGCTTACACTGTTTTCCACTTAAACATTCATTCAGTAGGCACTCAGAGGTTGAAAATTTAAATCCCCTTCCCTTGAGGGTGGCCTTAACTAACAAGAGGTGATCAAGCTATTCCGAAAGACCTGAGAAGGACTGATAGACTAACTGGAGTGTCCCTGGCGGTCTTACCAGAATCAGTCAGGCAGGGAAACAGACAGACTGACAGACAGATTGTATTCTCCTCCCTTTGGGGTCCAATGTGAGGTGCTTGAGCAGGGAGTCTGAATCCTCCTCCAGATCCTCAAAGGGACTAGAGAATGAGCCTTTCCATTGGAACCAGTAGAAGTCTTTGCCCCACTCATGAGGGTCATGACTGGTGACCAAAGAGGTCAGCGTCAGTCTTCCAGGCTGATGCACCAGATGCAACAACCAGAAGAAATGCTGAAAGGACACCCAGGATTTGTAGGCAGATTTATTTATGTTGATGATGATTCCCGCAGTACTAGGGTTTGATCTCTGGGGGTCAAGGGCTTATATTGGATAAGTAAGCAGCAAGAACTGATGCAGAATGGCTTGTCAGTTGGCGTGCATCATTGAGATAAACTATGCATCACAGTGACCAGCTATTTTTAAGAGATAGAAGCAACCAAAATTTGAACAGGAACTGTTACCTGGACAACCAACAAACAGTGTACTGTCTAGGGGAGCATTTTCCACTACACTAGTACTATGAAACAGCAAGCAAGAAAATTATTTCGTATCATTTTAAGGCGAGCACTAGCTGATCACCATGACATAGAGATGAGCACCTGGCAACACTGGCCATACTGCCATTTCCACCACCTGACAACATGCTGAGTGCTGAGATGGGGGCAGTGGTCAGTGGTGTTCTTACAATAAAAAAATAGTAAGCTTTATGAAGGATATTTACTTCCTTGGGGGAGGGGGACAAGAATGGATTCTATACTCTCCCAGAACCCAGGTGAGTGGAAAGGCTACGAGAATTGTTCTTTTTTATTATTAGTTTTATTGAGAAAGAAGTAGCAAAGAGACAGTTTCAAAACAGCTTAGTAGGACAGTTACAATAATTAATACATTGCATATTGTTGTCTTCATAGTAGTTATTCATAATATAAGATGCAGATGTGAGATTTTTTCTAAACACTATTAGTTCAAAATTTTCTTCTCATTGAACTGAAAGAGTAGCTGTATATCTAAGCTAACTATTTTGTATATACAGACATACATATTTTTTCACTACGAAACGGTCCTTCACTTATATCCCCCTTTTTTGTTTATTTTTGTCAGAGATGGGTTTTCCATTGCCATTCATATATTGAAGGTACATGAATTCAGCAAAGTACGAGAATTGTTAATAAAGATTAAGGTGCTGAAAAGAGAGGGAGATAGATGTTGTGTTCCCTCATGGAGGCCCCATCCAGTATAGACAGATTTATCTTCCTCTGTACTTATGTGAGGTGGGAGAAGGAGCTAGAAAAGGGCGTGGCTGTGAGCATCCCATCATCTAGTGTGACAAGGATACTTTGTGGGGGATGTTTCAATGTGTGTCATGTATTTTGATTACACCCATCTCATTATTCTCCCTTACATCCTAAATCCTCTCCACCTTTGTTCCTTTCCTCTTGTATAACAGCAGACTCCCTTGTACTTTCTTATGTCATCTTTTAAATTGTATACATTAGAGTACATGTGGTATTTCTCTAAGTCTGGTTTATTTCAAGCAATATTGTAACCATCAGATCCATCCATTTTCCTGCAAATGACAAAATTTTGTTCCCCTTTATGACAGAATAATACATATATAATTCATTACATATATACATATATGATATATTACATGTATATGTACTAACATAAATACATATTTTTATCTCTCTTTATAATATAATAAATGTATATATTTCTTTATTTACCAATCTGTTTATGGACACCTAATGTGGTTTCATATCTAAGCTACTGTGAATTGTACCACTAAATACAGGTAAACAGGTATTCCTGTAATATGCTAATATTAATTTCTTTGGGTATATAACAAGTAGTGGCATATCTGTATCACATGGTAGCTCTATTTTTAGTTTTTTTTAAAGGAAATTTCATACTGATTTCCATAGTGGCTGAAGGATTTTACATTCCCATCAGCAGTGAGAACCAATAGAAGAGATCTTTTTCCTCTGTGTCCTTACCAGCATTTGTTGGTTTTTTCATGTTCTTGAAGATAATCATTTTGACTGGAATGAGATAGAGCTTCAGTGTAGTTTTGATTTACATTTCCCTAATAGCTAGAGATGTTGAACATTTTTAAACATTTGTTGCCTACTTATATTCTGTGTGTGTGTGTGTGTGTGTGTGTGTGTGTGTGCGCGCACACATGTACACCGGGAATCAGACTTGGGACCTTACACTTACCAGGCAGACCCTGAACTCCTTTGGAGAAGTGTCTGTTCAATTAATTTGCCCATTTATTGATTAGGCTATTTGAATATTTTTGGTGTTAAATTTTTGAGTTATTTATATATTCCAGATAATCATTATCTTCCAGAAGAGTAGCTGGCAAAGAGTTTTTTTTTGTTTCCCTTGATGTGAAGAATTTTTTTACTTTTACAGTCTCATTTGTTGCTATTATTTCCTGCATTATTGGGGTCCTGTCAGGAAGTCTTACCTTGTTCCTATGGGTTCAAGTGTTTCCCATGTTTTCTTTTAGCAGTTTCAAAGTTTCAAGTCATACCCAGGTCTTTCATTATTTTTGAATTGATTTTAGTGTAGGGCCAAGGCCAGAGATCCAAATGCAATCATTTTTGGTAACCTAAACAACACAAATTTATTATCTAACAGTTTCTTTTCTTTTCCTTTTTTATTTTAAAGACAGAAAAAAAAGTAACAACGATACAGGATTTCAAAACAAGATGATAGTAAATTAACAATGGCTGTTATGTTGCATATTGTTATTTTCAAAGTAGTTGTTCTGATTACCAGATAAAGGCATGCAAAATTGATCAAACAATATAAGCACTAACTGTTCCTTTCAGCAAACTATTAGAAATTAGTAGTAAATTTTCTTAGCTATCTTGTGTATTGTACAAGAAGACAAAATTTTCTTATCACCATTTGTTAAAGAGGGTTTAATTGCAATGTATATTTTTGGCTACTTTGTCAAGAATCAGATAGCTGTAGTTGCATTAATTAATTTCTGTGTCCTTTTTTGTCCCACTGGTTCATGTGTCTGTTTT
>NW_004524629.1:13472312-13481807 GCF_000260255.1 Octodon degus
GCTTCCTTTTCAATTTCATGGAAGAGTTTGAGGAGTATAGGGACTACATCTTCTGTAAATGTCTTGTAGAATTCAGCTGTGAATCCATCCAGATCTGGACTTTTCTTTGTCGTTAGGTTTTTAATTACATCTCATATTTCATTGGCTGTTATTGGGCTATTGAGAGTGCTTATATCTTGTCGATTCAGTTTGTTGTTTTCCATGTATTTCTCCTTCAATTTTCAAGGATAGCTTTATGAGTTATAGTAATCTAGACTGGCAATTATTTTCTCTCAGGGCTTGAATTACTGTACATTATTCTATACCTTTCTGGCCTTTAGAGTTAGTAGAGAAAAGTCTTAGTCATTATAGAGTTGCATGTGTAAGTGACTTGATGTTTCTTGAAGCTTCTGATATTCTTTCCATATTGTATACTCTTGATATTTTAACTATCATGTGATATTGGCAGGTTCTTTTCTGGTTATACCTGTTTGGGGGTTGTTAAATGTCTTCTATACATGGATAGTTATTTTTTTCTTTCTAGATTTGTGGAGGTTTTGTTTACTATTTTATTAAGAAGAATTTCTATGCCATTATCTTGAACTTTAGTGCCTTCTTCTATATCAAAACTTCTTAAGTTAGGCCACTTAACTGTGTTCCATAATTTCTGGATAGTTTGTTTATAATTTCTTGGATTTTTTATTTATTAGTATCTATATGTAATAATTCTTCAAGTCTTGAGATTCTATCTTTTGTTTGACCCTGTCTATTGGTGAGGTTTTCCACTCAGTTTTTAATTTGACTTATTATGTTTTTCATTTGCAGAATTTCTGTCTGATTCCCCTTCAAAACCTGTTTGTTTTTCCTTCATGCCATCCATTGTCTTGCTTAATTCATTTAGCTCTATATTTATATTCTCCTTAAATAATTTATGCAAATAATTTAAAAAATTGAGCAGTTGTTTTAAAAAAGCAGGGTCTTGCTATGCTTTGCAGGCTGGTCTTACATTAACTACATAGCCCAGGTAGCCTCATACACCAAGAGATCCTTTTTTTGGGGGTGGTTTTTTTTTTGTTTTTTTGTTTTTTTGTTTTTTTTTTTTTGTATTTTAGGGAAGGGTCTACAGTGTGTTCAGGGTCTCACTACTGGATCTGATCGTTTACAGCCTCCCAAGAACTGGGATTACAGGCATGTGCCATCATGCCTAGTTTCAATTGCCATCTCAGTGTGCCCTGGGGGCAGGGCCAGCAAGGCAGGCCTGGGGATCAAACCTCTGGCCCCTGCACCTGCTTGAGCTACTTGGAGGGCTGTAGAGACTCCTCTGTGCTAGCCTGCTGAGTGCTGGGATTAGAGGTACATGCCACCATACCTAGCTCTAAAAATCAGTGTTTTGAATTCCTTGTCTGGCATTTCATGTGCTTCGTGATCTTTCCATACAGTTAGTGATAAGGTATAGATGTTGGGAGGAGTCATACTCCTATAGAAGAAAGAAACATCCAACTTGCTAAATGTCCAATAAATCTTTGTGTTCTCTAAAATAAAAGAATAAATTTTGGGAACAATGGAGGTTAAGAGAAGAATATATATATTTACTGGGGAAAGAAATCTTCTGTCTGAGAGAGAGAGACAAAAGGGGTCTTGAGCAGTTTGCCAAGGACTCTGCCTTTATAGGGATTTTTCTAGAGCAAAATCATGATGAAAGGCAGTTCATGCAAAAGTATAGCAGAAAATTTCTGAAACATGGGAACAGACTCTGACAAACAGATAAGTGAAGCATATAGAATGCCAGAGAGCCTAACCGAAATAAATCTATACCCAGACATATAATAAAGATCCCAGAAATTCAGCATAAGAACAGAATATTAAAAGCTTTTATAGAAAAGAAACAGAACACCTATAAAGGAAAGCCCATCAGAATCATGGCAGACTTATCAACACAAACCCTCAACTCAAGAAAAGCTTGGAGTGAAGTATTTTAAGTCCTAAAAGAAAACAATGTTCAACCCAGATTGATGTACCCTGCAAAAAGTATCTTTCAAAATTAATGGGGAAATAAGATACTTTACATCTAAGAATAGCTGAAAAAATTCATGACCACCAAACCAACACTTCAAAGGTTACTGAAAGATATTCTAGAAAAAGTTAAAAATGATCATAATTCCAAGAATAACAGCATAAAGAAACCATCAGGCAGGGAAAGCAATCATTCAGAAGGGAAAGTCAGGGAACCAACAGCAGAAAAATAACATGAGAAAGATAAGGCAATACATATCAGTTATAGCCATGAATGTAAATGGCCTCAATTCACCAATCAAAAGAAACAGACTGGCAGAATGGATCAAGAAATAAGATCCAACAATATGCTGCATACAAGAGACACATTTGACTCAAAAAAGAAACTATCTAACAAAGGAAGTAAAGGACCTCTATTTTGAAAATTACAATACCCTGAAAATGGAAACTGAATATCAGAAAATGGAAAAATATCCTGTGATCATAGGTAGAAAGAACCAATATAGTGAAAATAGACATATTCCAAAAGCTGCTACACAATTTTAAATGCAATCCCAATCAAAATACCATTAGCATACTTCACAGAACTAGAGAAAACAATCCTAAAATTTATCTGGCACCAGAAGAGACCTAGAATAGCAAAGGCAATCCTGAGCAACAAAAGAAAGACATGTGGTATCACAATCCCTGACTTGAAATTATACTACAAAACTCCTGTGATAAAATTAGGATGGTTCTGTCAAGAAAACAAACTGGAGGAACAGTGGAAGAGATTAGAAGATGTAGACACAACTTCAAACACTCTCAGCCACTTTATCTTTCACAAAAGGGCCAACCATGTTCACTGGAAGAAAGATAGCCTCTTTGATAAATAGTGTTTAAAAAAACTGGTTCTCTACATTTTAAAGACTAGGCCTATGTCTTGTGCAATAAACTAACGTCAAAATGCATCAAAGATCTAAATATTAAAACAAAAACACTAAATTTTCTGGAAGAGAAAGATTTAGAAACACTAAATCTACTGGTAGAAATCTTGAAGACATCTGGGGAAGCAGAGAGTTCATGAACTAAACTCAAACTGCTCAAGACACACTTCAAAGAAACAACAACTGGGATCTCATTGAAAAGCCTTTAATGAGAGCATTGAAGGAAATCACCAGCAGAGTGAAAAGACAACTCACAAAGTGGAAAAGAATTTTAGCTAACTGTTCTTGAGACAAAGGGTTACTATCTAGAACACATAAAGAATTGAAAAAAATCAGATCCCCTAAATTCGAAGACACAGTTTAAAACTGGGCATCTGCATTGAATGCATACTTCTCAAATAAAAAAATACAAATGGCAAATGAATATATGAGTAAATGTTCAACAGCATCAGTCATTCAAGAAATACAAATTAAAACAACAATAATATTTTATCTCACTCCAGAAATAATGGCTATCATCAAGAAATCAAGCAATAACAAATATGGTGGGGCTGTGGAGAAAAGGGAGCCCTTCCCCACTGTTGGTGGAAGTGCAGACTGGTGCAACCATGATAGAAATAAACAAGCTTGGAAATAACCCAAATTCCTATCAACTGGAGAATCAATAACAAAGTTGTGTTTTTATACAATGGAGTACTACTGAGCTATAAAGAAGGATAAACTAGAGACTTTTATAAGCAAGTGGATACAAGTTGAGACCATACTCATAAGTGAAATAAGTCAGACTCACATGTGTAAACATTGTATTGTCTTCCTGGTGAAAATAAAGACAAAATAAGTTTTAAAATGTACCATAGACATTGGGAAATGGAAAGACTTTTTTCAAAAGGAAAAAGAAACTAGGATGAGTGAAAGAAGAAGAACAAGAGGAAAAAGGAAAAT
This sequence comes from Octodon degus, assembly GCF_000260255.1. Taxonomy (NCBI): domain Eukaryota; kingdom Metazoa; phylum Chordata; class Mammalia; order Rodentia; family Octodontidae; genus Octodon; species Octodon degus. Next base: position 13,476,173 of record NW_004524629.1, read on the forward strand.
TATGCAAGTCATTTATACTATTAGTGTCTATTAGTTCATTGAAAAGAGAGCCCGGGGAGATGGCTCAATAAAATAAGCACTTGCCTGGCAAGCGCAAGGACCTGAGTTCAATCCCCAGTTCCACAAAAAGAAAAGCAAGATTTATGCTAATATTGATTGGAGAAATTTTATACCCATATCTTGTACTCTGAGTAATTACTTTAAATATAACAATATGCAGTGTATTAAGTATTATTTTCCTATTATTTTGTTATGAAATTTTATTTTACTTTTTTCCTTAATCTTAATAATTTAACATTTATTAATAAAGGTTGAAAATAATAACAAAATGGAGGAATAGAGAAAGAGAAGAATGGAAAAGTAGCATTTTAAGAGGAATTAAAGGAAAGGAAAATAAAATGAGAAGGATGACAAAAGAAAAATGAAATAAAAATCCAATTAAAAGATAGAAATGTAAATCGCATCATGTAGAAGTAACAAAAAATAAGAAACAATAATGACGTAAAAAAAGAAAAAAAGCCAGTCATGGTGCACGTGCTTGATATCGCTGGACTTGAGAAGTTGAGGCAGGAAGACTGTCATGAGTTTGAGGACAATCTGAGTTACATAGCAATTTTGAGGCCAGCCTAAACTACAAAGTAAGACCCTATTTTAAAAACAAAAATGAGGGCTGGGAAGATGGCTCAGTAGAATAAGCGCTTCCTTGGAAAGCGCAAGGGTCTAAGTTCAATCCCCAGTTCCATTAAAGAAAAAATGTTGAAAAACAAAAATGAAAAAAAGTTATTCTCCACCAAGGAGAGAATCTCTAAAATAAACCAGGCACAGTGATAACCTTTTCAGTCCTGCAGTTTCATGGTTAGGAACTGAGACTACAAACATAATAAATGTATGACAAATAATGTAGACCAAGATAGTATTTTGTAACAGTGAAAAACAACAATAGCAACAAGAAAAATAATAGTAATGGTCATCAATAAGATACTGGTTCTAGCAGTTCTATCATAATCACATGTTTAAGAAAAAGAATGAGATTAAGCTGTATGTATTGACAAAAAAACAGCTCCAAGATTTTATTAAGTAAAATAAGTAAAAAACTTTGCAATTTGTATAAACCTTTAAGAATAGAATACTGCCTTAGTACAGTGTATAAATATCTTAAAAATACATATATTTTGCTATCTAAATTAAAATACTGCTTGAATATAACAAAGATTAGATTTCTTTAGAAAAATGATTGTGGGTTTTCATTTTATACCACTAGGTACTGTGTGAATTTGTTACTAAGCACAGGTGGTTAATTTTTTTTTAATGTAAAAAGCAAACAAATAGGTCACACAGCAATGTGAGTGCACTGAATGCAACTGAGCTGTATGCCAAGAAAATGGTAAAAGTGATACATTTATGCTTTGTGTATTTTTCTATAATAAAGAAAGTAAATATGTATATTTATATATTCATTCATAAAAAGAAATATCAAGAGGAGGAAAAGGAGTTGTCGAGGCAGAGCGACCGCGTGTCAGCAGCCCTGAGGTGGTGCCTTGGCTCTGAGCTCTGGTGGCAGAAGCTGAGGCTTGTGGAGGATGCTGACCTAGGCTTCTCTGGGGTTCAGAAAAGAGCCAGGACATGCATATTTGTCTGGAATATATCCTAGAGGGGAACCTGGTAATTATTTATTTCCATTAGAGTTGGGATCAGACCCTGCACTGGTTTAGTAAAATTAAAGAGCAAGAGGATTTATGGGGCAGTGTGACCAGTTTTCTTCATGAGTAACCAAAGGTTTGGCTAGCGCAAGATCCTAGATAAAACCTGGGCTGGATTCTTAGTGGATAAACAACTATCCTAGACTCACAAACTGCTAGAATATTAGAACTGAAAAGAAGCTTAGGGGCTGGGGAGATGGCTCAGTGGATAAAGTGCTTCCCTGGCAAGTGCAAGGGCCTGAGTTCAATCCCCGGTTCTGCCAAAAAAAAAAAAAAAAAAAGCTTAGAATCATCTTCTTTTTCCTTAAAAACACTGATTACCAGAAAATGACTTGTTCTGATTCAAGTTACCTGGGTAGTGACGATACCAGGACCATAATTCATTCTCTAGGCTCCAGGGCTAGTATGGTTTTAACAACAACCACCACCACCACAGAGTGACTCCAGCATTTGCACAGCACCTATTTTTACCCAGCTTTTCTTCCTGTTAAATACCAACTGCTCCTCATATCTGAAATTCTGGTGTCTGGTCATTATTCTTTTGATACATTGCAGCAATCTGACTGTCAATACCTTACCTAGAGTGTTCATGTATTCTGTGAGACTAGATTATAGCTTTCTGCTTTTGTATCATATGTTTTTCTGAGTGCTTGACCGCTGTTTTCACATTTTAGTATATCTAAAATCATGGTGCAGCTGATGATGGCTTTTGGTAGGGCTTAAAGCACAGCACAGCCATGATCATCTATGCCAGTGTCCACGTACATCTGCCGGAAACCTTCCGTTGACACCTGCTGGTGAGAGCAAGAAGACTCAGTCAACATCAAAACATACAAAGGGGTATCAGTGGTTTGAAAAACAATCCCAGAAACAATAATAAATCTTTCTCTTGGAAAAGGTGATATTACCAATACTTTTGATGTACAGAAGACAATGTTGTATAGAAAAGCACTAGCATCATCAGCTTTGACCTGAAAGGTGATTTAGAAGATCTTGGCTTATGACTGAAAATATTTCCCTTCCTTCCTTCCTTCCTTCCTTCCTTCCTTCCTTCCTTCCTTCCTTCCTTCCTTCCACTTTCCCTCCTACTTTCTTTCTTTCTTCTTTCTTTCTTTCTTTCTTTCTTTCTTTCTTTCTTTCTTTCTTTCTTTTCTTTTCTTTCTTTCTCTTTCTTTCCTTCTTTCTTTCTTCCATACACACACAAAGACAGATTTTTAAAAATATTTTTATAAGAAACCCATATCATTTTTTCCTCTCTTTTTTGTTGTTATACTGAGGATTCGACCAGAGCCTTTGCACTGATTTACATTCCCAGGCTTTTAAAAATATTTTTGCTAAGTTGCTAAATTGCCCATGCTGGGCTTAAAATTGTGATTTTCCTGGCTTAGCTCCTCAGAGTGCTGGGATTTTCAACTTGTGCTACCACATGTCAATAAATTTAGAATACAAATTCTTTAGTATTTTTAAAATTTATTTATTTTTATTAGGACAGGGGAGATAGCTCAGTGGTCTAAGTGCCTTCCTGGAAAGGGCAAGTTCCTGGGTTCAATCCCTGGTACTGTGTGCCATGCCAGCCCCAGGAGCTGGCCAATCTGCATTGCAAGACCCTGTACCACATAAATGAATAAATAAAAAAATAAATAATTGAAAAAGAAGTTAACTCCTATTTTTATTAAGACGTGTTCGCAGTATATAATGATCACATTTATCATGGGGGGACTTGTACATAACAAATCTTAGTTATTTTTGTCCTGTCCCTCCTATCTTTCTTTCTTTCTCTTTCTTTCTTTCTTTCTTTCTTTCTTTCTTTCTTTCTTTCTTTCTTTCTTTCTTTCTTTCTTTCTTCCTTCCTTCCTTCCTTCCTTCCTTTCTTTTTCTTTCTTTCTTTCTTTCTTTCTTCCTTCCTTCCTTCCTTCCTTCCTTCCTTCCTTTCTTTCTTTCTTTCTTTCTTTCTTTCTTTCTTTCTTTCTTTCTTTCTTTCTTTCTTTCTTTTTTTCAGAACCGGGGATTGAACTCAGGCCCTTGAGCTTGCCAGGGAAGTGCTTATTCCACTGAGCCATCTCCCTGGCCCCCTTCCTACCTTTCTTTCCCTCCCCACTTACAAAACTACTTTTCCTTCAGTTCTTTTTTTCTTTATATTTCTTCTTCCCCTCCTCTCTCTCCCAACTATTTTTCCCCTTTGCATTTGAAAAAGTTCTTTCTTCCCCATGTCTATCCTCTATTTTGCTTATTTGTACTTTGAATTTCCTACACAAGAGAAACAATGCAATATTTAAACTCTGTCTGATTTATTTAACTTAAGATGTGGTCTTAATGCATATGAATATATGTGCTTTCATTTACCTAAAGGTTTATCTTTATTTATGGCAGAGTTGTAATCCATTGTATGTAAATACCACATTTTCATTATCTATTTATCTTTTTTAAAAAAACATATTTATTTTTACAGGATCTCACTACACAGTTGAAACTCAGGCAGCTCCCAGCATAGCAGTTCCTGACCAGCAATGCATGTGGTCCTGGGGATTGAACCTGGGTCCTAGAGCTTGCCAGGCAGGTGCTTAGACCGCTGAGCTATCGCCCCAGCGCCTATCCATTTATCTGTTGATAGGCTTGTAGCAACGGCATTTAGTCTATGGCATGTGTGTGAAAGTAGGCATGCAGAGTCCTTTCTGTCTGGATTTGAGCCAGGTCGCTCCAGTACCTTAACACTGAGTAGCAATTACTTTTTCTAAACTAGAACCTCAGCATTCAGGTTTAATTGTGCACTTTTTCATAAATAAGCGTCTGGGTTACAGTTTGGGCATTCAGTCTGTAAAAAGTTCACCATCACTAACACATGGGCTGTTTCCAAGTTTAGTATTACACATTGTGCTGCTTTAAGCATGGATATCCACGCATCACTATGGTTTATGAATCTACTGTTTCAGGAAGATACTGAGAAGGGTGAGCAGCTGGGTCAAATGGAACCTCTTGCTTTAGTTTTTTGAGGAATCTCCATTCTGCTTTCCATAGTGGTTGTACCAATTTACACTCTAACCAACAATGGAGAAGTGTTGTTCCCCATATCCTGGCCTCATAGTATTTGTTAGTGTTTTTTTTTTCTTGATGGTAGTCATACTTTCTGGTGTGAGATTAAATGTCAATATTGTTTCATTTGTATTTTTTTGAACAGCTAGTGATGTTGAGCACCTTTTTATGTACTTATTGGCCACTTGTGCTTCTTTTTCTGAGAAGTGTCTTAGAATAGAAATTTTAAGTGCGAGGAGTCACAAGGAGTTGGTACACGCAGCACAGCTTAGTTCTTCCCTCCTTTCCTTCCTCACCCCCTCCATCTTCTGGCCCTCTTCCTACTTGTAAAAGTTCTATTTCCCTGTTTCCTATTATCATCTATTACTTTGTTCTTTATTTATGCTTTGAGTTTCTCAGATAAGAGAAAGCTTAAATATGGTATTTAAGCTTACATGTCTGATTTATTTCTCTTCATGTTATTGTCTCAAGGTGCATCCATTTTTTTTACAAATGACTGAAATTTATCTGTCTTTTTTAAAAAAATAATGTTTTTTGAGACAAGATCTTCTCTGTAATTCAGGCTAGTCTCAAACTCACTATATAGCCCAGTCTGTCTTTCAAACAATGACAGTTCTCCTACCTCTGCCTCCCAAGTGCTGGGATTACAAGAATTCACCACCACACCTGGCTCAAATTTCTCCTTCTTTATAGCAGACTGATATTCCATTTTGTACAAAAACCACCTCTTCTTTATCCATTTGTTTGTGAATGGACAAATAAAATACTTTTAGGATTAGCTCTTATTCCTTTTTTTTTTTTTTTTTCTTAACCAGGCCAGATCTTACTACAAAGAAACACTTTTACTTCTTTCTTTTTATTTCTATTGCATTAATTTCAGATTTTATCTTTTTTAATCTCCTATT
>NW_004524629.1:13481907-13484535 GCF_000260255.1 Octodon degus
CTGTTCTTTTTGCTTCAGAGTGCTTTAACTATTCTGGATCTTTCATGTTCTGTATGGCTTTTAAGTTTGTATTTTCTAGTTCTGTGAAGAACATTATTGGTATTGTATGGAGATTGCACTGAATCTGTAGGCGTTTTGGTAAGGTGATCATTTTAACAATATTAATTCTAGTGAGCCATGAACATGGGAGATCATGCCATCATCTTCTTTCAATTTCTTTCTTCAGTGTTCTAAATTTTCATTGAAGATATATTTTATTTCCTTGGTTGGATTGATATCTAATTTTTCAAAATGAATGCAATAGTTTTCTGTATTTCTTTTTCACCTAGCTCATTAATGTATAATTGCATGCTGTATTGATTTTGTGTGATTTTGGTGTCCTTTTACTTTGCTTAATTTGTTTAATAGTTGTAAAAGATTTTTGGTTTAGTGTTTCAGATCTTCAAAATATAGGATCAAATTGTCTTCAAACAGGTATAATTTGGCTTCTTTCCTAGTTATATCTCTTTTATTTTGTTCTCTTATGTAATTGTTATAAGTAAAATTTCAAGTACTATACTGAATATAAGTGTTGAGAGTACTTTATTCATTCCTGATTTCGGTTTTCTGCAATTCAGAGTGATTTGGGTTATAGGTTTATTACATATGACCTTTATTATATTGATGTATAATCCTTTAACAACTAGTTTTTTCAGGGCTTTTAGCATAAGTGGAAGCTGAATTTTTATGGAGGCTTTTTTGCATTGACTGAACTGATCATGTGATTTTTTGATTCTACTTATGTGCTATGTTATGCTTATTGATATTTGTATTTAAACCATTCTTATATCTCTAGAATGAAACATACTTTCATCATGGTGTATAATCTCTTAAATGTATCATTGAATTTGACTTGTAATCATTTTATTAAGCATTTTTTACCAGGAGTATTGATTTATAGTTTGTTGCTGTTGTTGTTGTGTCTGTTTTTGGTATTAAAGTGATGTTGGACTAATAGAATCAGTTTGAAAGTATTCTTTCCTTTTCTATTTCTTAGAAGTTTAAGAGTAGTAAGTTTTAGTAGTAAATTACTACTTAGAGTAGTAAGTTTTTCAGTGGTCTCATAAAATTCATTAGATAAGTGGATTTTTAAAAAATCTATTAGGAAACTTTATTATTTCTTCAATTTCATTGCTTGTAATTGGCCTCATTTTTTAAATATCTTGGTTCAGCTTCAGAATGTCATATGTGTCTAGAAATATGTCCATTTCTTCTAGATTATTCAGTTTATTAGCATATAGATTTTCAAAGGATTCTATATAATTATCTGAATTTTAGTGGTATTTATTTTAAAGTCCTCTTTCATTTATAATTATATTAATTTTGGTTCTCTTTCTTGGTTTGGCTAAGGGTTTATCAATCTTGTTTATATTTTAAAAGATCTAAATCTTCATTTCATTGACCCTGTGCATTTTTCTTTTAGACTTTTTACCTCTAATTTCAGTCTGATTAATATTTCTTGCTGTTGAATTGCATTTTGGTTTGCTTTTGTTTACTAAGACTTTGAGGTACATATTTAGGTTATTTGTGATTTATCTAATTCCTTAATATAGCTTCTCATAGCAATAAATTTTCTCATTTGAACTGCCTTTGCTATATCCTACAAGTTCTGGTATGTCGTGTTTCCATTTTTATTTGATTCTAGGGATTTTAAATTTTCATCCTTGATTTCTTCAATGACTCACTGATTGGTCAAAAGTGACTTCTTCAATCTCTATATCTATCTATAGCTTCTGTAGTTTTTCTTGTAGTTGATTTCCAATTTCATTTTGTTATGATTTGATAAGATGCAAGAAATCACATCAGTAGCTAAAGCTTTTTTTATGACCTGAAATACGATCTATTGGGGGGAAATATTCCATGAAATGTTAAGAAGAATGTATATTTTATAGTTGTTGGGTGGAATGATATATTTATATATATTATCTATAAGTATAGTTTAACTCTAGTGTTTCTTTCGTGATATTTTTTTGAATTATCTATTTATTGGTGATAGTGGAGCCTTGACTTATACCCATTATTATTCAAGTGAGACCTATGAGTTCTATCATGTTGAGTAGGTTTTGTTCCATGAAATTAAGTGCACTGATTTTCAGTGCATATATATTACAACTATAAATGCATATATTCCTGGTAGGTTGTTCCATTTATTAATACATAATGGCATTCTTTGTCTTGTCTAACTTTTTTTAAGTCTTCTTTGTCAAGCATAGGTCTAGCTACTTGTGTTTGCTTCCTGGTTTTGTTTGCATAGAATATTACTTTTCATGTTTTCACTTTAAGTTTGTGAATATCTTTACTACTAAAGTGTGTTTCTTGTAGAAAGAAGATGTGTCATGTTTTTTAATCCAACCTACCAGTCAATGTCTCTTATTTGCAAAATTAAGGCCATTTACACAGAGTTATAGAAAAGTATGTAGTAATACCTGACATTTTGTTGTTTTCCTTTTTTTTGGTTTTGTTCATTGAAAATCTTTTTTTCCCCATAATTTTATTGAGAAATAAATATCAATGAGACAGTTTCAAATCAAATTGGTAGGACAGTTTCAATAATTAACACATTGCATACATTCTTCCTAGTGGTTAATT
>NW_004524629.1:13486846-13498445 GCF_000260255.1 Octodon degus
CAGTGGTAGAGTTTTGCATGCCCAAAACTCTGAGTCCAATTTCCTTACCACAAACAAGAAAAAAGATGAGAAAATATGGCTTTTTGTATTAAGATTTCTTTGTGGTCAAATGTGACTTTTTAAAAAAATATTCTATGGATACTAAACCATGTTTTATTGCTTTTTTTGTCTGACATTAGATTCTACACATAGATCCTACATTAAGTTTATTCATTATAGTATTCAATTCCTATGTCATGCCATATTTGTGATATGCCAGGCTTGTTCAAATATAAAATAAGCACATTTAAATCTTATGGTATAATTGCTTTATCCAAATCTTATATTTCTTACAGTTTTTATGTATATACTTATCTATTGGGTTGTTATATACAGTTATACATTCTCAGTCCATAATTATATTTTTATCTATATATCTACATGTATTTATATTGATCTGTTTAGTTTGAGTTTTGTTGATTATTATGATTCCTTCCCTTCTTTTTCAGCTTACCAGTTTTGTTATGATTTATCTGTTGCGTTGAGTTTCTTAAGTATTTTCCTTAAGTGGCAACACATAGGTGTTAGTCTCTGACTTCTTTCATATCTGCAAGTGTCTTTCTTTTACCTTGATGACTGAATGATGTCTTGGCTGGTCCAGGAATTCTTGACTTGGAATCTGTTTCCATCACAGTTAGTGAATGTTATTCTGACTTCTAGTTGCTGGTGATGCCCACAAGATTCTGTTTGCTACATAATAACACAGTTTGTTCCTTCTGTGTGCAAACTTGTAAACATTTTTTTTTCCTTAGAGTTCCAGAATCTCATCAGGATATTTTTAGAGCTTTGTGTTTTCCTCAATCTAGCCTGAAACTTGGTACATCCATTCAGCATAGACTCAGGTGTTTCTTGGTCCAGAAGCTTTTTCTTTTTTATATATATTTAATTATAGCCTTTCCTTCCTATGTGACCTTTGCTCCATTCAGATCTTCTGGTATTGTATGCAAAGCCTTTTACATCTATCTTTTTTCTTTCATGATTTCAGTTCCTTTATAGTTTTGCTGTATGCTTTGAAATATTTCCTCCATTTGACCTTCTAGAACACTAATTGGATCTCAACAGTGACTACCTTTTCCCTTCATTCATGTGCAAACTTAGGTAGAAAAAGTTTTCTTTCTTTAGGTGTACTCTTACGTCCTGTGTGGACTCAGTGGGACTCAAGGCTGGCTATGAAGTGTCCTGAGGCAGTGGTCAGGATGGGGAGGATGGTAGTGAGCTAAGACTTTTGATCTCGTGCAGAGATAAGCTGTTCACAATTGTGTGAAGCAGGAAGAAGACACCCGGTTCAGTGGCCTTTGTAGTTCTCACAGCATCTGAGCAAGGGAGGACACTCTGCACTGTTAGTTCTTTCTTGTTTTTTAAGGACTCAAAGAAAAGCTACGTATTCATGTGGGGAATGAAATGAAGCTTTGTCCACAGGATACAAGCAATCTTTGAGAGACAAATTTCCTCTGGACTTAATGTTTTGTTCTTGCTCTGGTGTTTTCCAGTGGTGGGGGTATCCGACCGCTCTGTTTTCTGACTCGTGCAGAGCTTAGCTTCATTTTCATTCATATACCCATAGGCCTTAGCTGCTTTTAAAGGAAATGCTGGAGCCCTAGTTGGTGGAAAGAAGGCAGCTATACTAATTGCCATCTTCTCAGTATTCTAGTTCTCAACTACTTTTGAAACCCTTGGAAGTCAAGATTACCTCTTGGTCCTGCATATCTATATATTATTATCATAATGAAGAAGGAAAGCAAACAAAAAAAAAAAAAGAGGAAGTGGAAAAAAATAAGTAACTAACAAAATAAAAAGAAAACAAATAAAGTAACAGTACCAAAAATCTTCATTGAAGAAGGGGGAGGTAGGAGGAAGAGAAAGGGAAAGGGAGAGAGAAATAAAAAATACAGATACAATATCCTATGATGAATATATGCATTGTGTATCACAAACATATACTAATGATTTTTTTAACCCTCACTGATACTGCTATCTTCTAAAGACTGATTAATATTAAGGAATTTCTTTAAATTAGCATCTACATCTAATATAAACTTTTCACCTTCCTAAGTGCCTAATTTTGTGAGGCTTGCATTTCTGGATCTGTTTGCTTATGAATGATTGTGTAATCTTGTCTTGGTGTTCATGGTTTGCGGGGGAGAGGCTTTTAGATTGGCTATATGGGATGAAATGGCAAACATAGGAAAATCATTCCCATTAGGGTGCTAGGTTAATGATAAGCAGATCCTACCCAACCTTGATTTAAGATACATAAACTTAGAATTACATGGTTTCTCTTATATCAGAAACCAAAAGCATAAATAAAGAGCAAAATTAGAGATGGGTAATAAGAAGTAGGGAAATAGATCTTTGTCAAAGGGCAAGGATATCAAGAGATGGAGAGAAAGAGGATGGAAAAGGATTTATGATGTAATTGGACCAACTCACCACAAGGAATGTAAACATTATACACAATAAACATGTACTAGTAAGAATGATAAAAGAATATTTATAAAGAGACATCTACATTATATCAGACCAACTACTTGGCCTTTGTTCTAAGACTGCTTTCTCCCCTATATCTCTCAATGGAAAAGAAAGCAAACCTCTAGCATAGCTGGCCCCGATTATCCTAGGGTCCCCATTCATTCCTCTTTGAGCCACGTGGTCAGGTAAAAGACAGGCACATTTTACTTTCTGGGTACAATGATGAAACTTCAATCTTAGATGTGCATATGCATATATTTGTGTGGGTTATTTATGAGTAAGCGTGTACATGGGACTGTGTAAGAATTTGGGCTTGTCTGAATGTATTGTTAGGAACCAATTCAATCCTTCTGTTTAATAGAGACTGTATGACCAGAGTTCATAAGGATGAGAAAAAATGAGTAAGAGAAATAAGTCTTATCTTTGGAATAAGCTTATAATAATTAATGAGTATCTACAATTATATAGTAATTTATGAGTCAAGTGCATACATCTCTATGGTTTAAGTATCAATTGCCAGCCTTCCTCACTGAGGCAATTACAGAAACACTCAGACAAGGGTGGCTGGGTGATAATACATCCTTTTTTCCTCCTGGACATGTCAACTTACGTATCTGCAGCAGTCTAATGCTTCTGAGTATCAAGATTTAGACTTTCACTCTCAAGAACTCTTCTCATTTATCGTGGCCTGATATTTGGTCCTCATTTTTCTGGAATTATTGTCTCAAGTGCACATAGCTCTGATTTTGTTGTTCTCTCATTTTCTCTTCCTAACAGATGTTGCACAAATACTCAAAAGATAGGAACTGTGGAAAGTGTGACTCTTCTGGGTATACTGATTTTATAGCAGTAGTGGGGAGAGTTTTAGATTTGGATAAAGGAGAGCAAATCAACATTTTGCAGCCAAAGATATGAAAGTAATACAATGGGTGACACAATGTATGTATATACACATGCGCGCACGCGCGCGCACGCACACACACACACACACACACACACACACATATACACTCAGGACTATGCACTTTGTTCTGTTAGTGTCATTGTGTCTTTCTGGAATAAATAATTTAAAAGTTGCTACATATCTAACCTGGCTAGTGTGAACCAAAAGATCCTTAGGAAATGCTTGTTCCAGTGACAGTTGTTAAATTTCAGAATTACTACAGAAGCAAAGTCTTCTCTGAAGAATTTAAAACGAAAAGTCTTCATCTGATGGTTGAGTTGTCCTCTTCCATAAAGTGGTGATGTCTTATCAAACTTCTGCTGTTAAACCTTTGATTCTATAATTTCTTAGAACTAGAGAGAAATTTCTCTAACACGCCAAGGTCAAACATGAAATTTCAATTATGCTATAGTGTAAGCCATAGGCATCTAATAATCAATCTGATTAATCTTTACCCACGGGTCTCTTACACATATCTTTCTTTTATGAGATGCTGTACTCAGCAGATAAAAAAATTAAGACTGTTTCAAAGCTGCTCATTGACATCTGTCATCCATTACTCCAATCCTTTGGAAGTGGCATAAAGGGTAGAATTTTAATTGCAGATTAAGGGTAAAGTTCTCATTATCCCACTAACTCTATTTCTGGCTGCCTTTGCATCATTTTTGGAGGAAAGATTAAAAGATCTAAATGGAGATGACTAAAAGGGCATGGTGGATGATACAAGAGTTTACAAATATTGGAGATCTACAAAAATAGAAAGGAGCTTTGAAGCACAGATAATTTGTAGACTCTTAAAGTTAGGAAGAAACTTAGAGGTCACTGTTAAGTTTACAAAAGGGTTAAAATGAAAAAGAAATAAAAATCCTAAAATTGTAGAAGCATTCCCACTGTAAAGTAAGCTTAATTTCCAAGAAATTAAACAATGCACATACCTTTACTTCATTTACCTTCTAAAACTCCCAAAGCAACGTTTTAAACTCAGTGTTACTTGGAGAAATGTCTCCAAAATTATGTTTTAAGAATATCTTCTTTCTTATAGAGTTCTTAGGTTATTATGAACAAATTATTACTCCCATTTAAATGGTTCACATATTTATAGAGGTTTTTAAATTACATTATTAATTTAGATTCAGGAGGAAAAGAATCACATACTCTCATACCTACATATAAAAGAAACTAAGATAGAAAATAGTCATAGTTCTTTTCAAAATTTGTAGTTGAGTAGAAATCTTATTTTTAATCATGGACATTCATGTTTATAGACCAACTATCATTCATTTTGCACACATTTTTAAAAATCATTCCTGGGAATGATATAGTATCTGTCACTGTTGCTTATGTTGTCCATGTGTTTATCTGCTCCAATCAAACTAAACAAAGTATGATTTTTATACAAGGTGGAACACTTATACAAAATTTTCTTCAAGGTCTCCAGCCTTCTGCTGTCAACCTAAACTATTTGAACAAGGCATTTTTCATTAATGTTTATTGCTCAAGTTGATGTATTAGTTGCTTTTGTTTTGCAAGATGTGGCATTCACTATGCCTCAGTTGTTGACATAGTCAATATAGCCAAGTCATATAATTCTTTATGGCTATCTTTAAAATATATTCTAATTTTTAAATGATTTTCCATCATATTCTGTAGGGACGTAAAGTTCAACATATCAATACTTGATGAAAAATACCTGTTCCATGTTATGCCTAAGATTTTTGATATTCAGACAGATAGTGAGGTTAAGCTTAACAGCCTAGGTTGTATGGTAATAGCAAAAAGCTTGTCTTCTAGAGGGTTAACAACCTAAGTTTGCTGACCAAAATTAGAGAAAAAGGAGGGCCACAAGGGAAGCCAATATTTTGGCCCTAGCCTTCCAACGTCAATTAAGACTCAGGACATATGAGAACTTGTAATGTAATGTCATGTAACTCAGTAGTGTCCCAAATTTTCTGTTCAAGGAGATTATGGGGCCAAAGAGGAAAGTGATCGATGATGTAGAGTGTGCCTAAGGAAAGTCACATGGAGAGAAAACATTCTTGCAGGCTTTCACAGAGAGCACACTGGCCAAGCAATGGCCGTGACTCATCCACATGGCTGACACTGACAAAGATTCTACAATCTGAGGTACAGGATCTCAGGATAAATCCTGAGGGGATTTCACTGACCTTATCAGACCCAAAAGCTACAACTCTTGTTGCATAGGTCCTGCTTTACCTTGGTCTTAACCATCCAGCAGAAAAGTATAAAAACGAAGTATAAGAAGTAAAGCCATGCTGTTATGTTGAACTGTAGGGGACTCAGGTCAACAATTTCTGACATTGCCAGTGAAGCAGAAGACCCAATACTATTATGGACTACTGGACTCTTTTAGAATATTTTGCTTAGTTAACACACCTATAATATTCAAGTGATGGAACTAACCAAAAAAAGGGGATACAGATGAATGTCCATTTTGTATCTGTGTATTCAAAATGGTTAGGATAGATATACAGTTACATTCTCTTAATGAATAGAGGGATTTGTTCTAATAGTGTTTGTAAATAGGATATCATGTCCGCATCTTGTACAGCAATTAACCACTAGGAAGAATGTATGCAATGTGTTAATTATTGAAACTGTCTTACCAATTTGGTTTGAAACTTGTTTTTAAGAGATCTTTTCTTACCTTTTCACTAGCTGCACCAGCGTCTTCAAGATCTGAAACTCTGTCTTTGCTTTCAATAAACGGTTTTGCAAAGAGATATACATTCCTCTATATCTCTTTTACTCTGTTTCATGTGATATATTTCTTTACTGTATTGCTCATTCAAGGAATCTGTCATTTTTCTAATCTCCTCTATTTTTTTTATCAATGTCCTCTTTTGAAGCAGTTATTAATTTTTTTACTGTAGTGTTTTTTTCAGATTGGGTTTCCTCCCTATGTTTCTGTAGTTAATTCTTTACTTCAGATGCTATGAGTTCCAAGAATTCTTTTATTTCAGAAAATTCCTCTCTGAGCTCCTCTATAACTTTCTGCTGTTGCTTATTTACTATTCACGCTATTAATTCATACATTGGAGCTGAGCTAGTGTCCTCTGCACTTGTTCTGTGTGGGCATTGGGTTTCCTCTATATGTTTTTGCATTTGATTCTTTAGTGCAGATGTTATTAATTCAGGGATTTCTTTTTTCATTTCCAATCTGAGTTTCTCTATACCTTTCTGCTGCTCTTTCTTTATTTCACAAGCTGTTGATTCATTGATTTCAGCTGTGTGATTCCCATTTTGTTCTGTGTTAGTATCCTCTGCACTTTTTATAGGTAGGCTTGGGTTCTGAGATTGCATTTTGTTCCTTCTCGTTGGCATTTTGTGTAGCACTGTCTTCTGACCTTCGTTGTAGAGCTTTGGTGCAGTTATAACCTTAGCACCTACTGAAGTTCAGGTGCAGATCTACAAAGTTTGGATTTATCCTGCTGTGCCTGGCTTGGGTCTGGCTGCTGTGCTCAGCTCCTTCCTGCTGCTGACCTTGGTAGTGAACCTGTTGTGCCCCTCTGGCAAGACGTTCTGCTCCTGGACTAGCTGGGTGGTTCTGTCCCTTACTCTCTCTGCAGGGATTGCAGCTGCAAGGTTTCACCTCAGGCCTGTATTCCAGGCCTGAGCTGAGTCTGAAGGGGACAAGGTGGAGTAGGGGGGAGAGGCAGCTCTCCCACACACTCACCAGGCCTGGGCTAGGACTGGATCTGGGGGTCCCTAGAACGGGTCAGAAATTCTTACTGGGTGAGCAGTGTGTGTGTGTGGGGGGTGCTGTGGAGTAGTGGGGGCGTCCCAAGGGTGTGGATGAGGGTCTTACCCCCACTGCACCTGGGCTGGGACTGGCAGGTCCTGCTGGTGCAGGGTAGCCAGAAGCTCTCCCACACACTCACGGGGTCTGGGCTAGGACTGGCTTGTGTTTAAATGTCTCCTAAACGCTTCCTACAGTCATAGGATTCTTTTCAGAGGGGGCTCAATCTAGAGTGCATGATTAACTGGTAGTGCAATGCTGGGATTAAGGGTAGGTGATTTCTGGATTAGTCCATTGGTTGGACTGGCACTGCCCTAATCCTGATCTTGGTAGACTGGATACAATGTAAGGGATCTCTCTCTCTCTCTCTCTCTCTCTCTCTCTCTCTCTCTCTCTCTCTGCTTTTGTTTCCATGAACTGCTGCCACTCTGCCTTGGAACCAGCCAATTATGGGCTGAAACCTCCAGAAACTATGAACTAAATAAAACTTTCCTCAACTTTAGACACTGGATATTTTTCTCAGCAGTGAGGAGAGTAACTAAAACACACCCACAGAACAGTTGCAGTTCAGGTAAAAAAAAAAAAAAAAAGCAGCTGATAGGGAACATCGGGGTGCTACCAGATTGGGGGTAGAGAGTCTTGTGGAGCTTCTTCCCAGGTCCTTGATAATCTGAACAAAGAATATGACAAGACACAGAGAAAAGGCAGCAAGACTATATATATATATATATATATATATATATATATATATTGAACACAGAAAAAAGGGTGAGAATGAGCATGTGGAAAGGCTCACAGCAGCCTTGAGAATAAAGCAAAAGGGGTCTTTTATATCTAAATTACCTGGATTCACCCTCACCCCATGTAAAAAGGTGTTGGAACATTAGTTCTATCAAAAAATCACTTGACTTTGTACCAGACATAAACTATCTTTCTCCACTTTGACATAAAGTGGAGAAAGCCATATCTTGAGGCACACAGGAGCACATAAACTGGGAGTTGCCAGAAGTGACTACAACTTGGCAATGGAAAACAATCACCAACCATACCCAGCAGGAAAGGTGGGGCAGGACTCAGCATGCACAAAAAGGTGAGCATGAAAACAAAATAGGTCTTAGTAGAGACTCATGATCCTCCCTGCGTATAGGTGGATTCTAATACTACAGACCATGGAAAGGAGGCACTCATTCAAAAATGCAAAAAGTTTTTTTTATTCATTGACATTTTTGGAGTTTCAGGGTTTTCCCATATTTTTCTTTTGCTCTTTTTTCTTCTTTGTTTTGTTAAAGTTATTGTACTTAGTGAGCATTTACTGTATATCAATATTTGGTTTATCTTCATGTCTGTAACTTATAGATGCTTTCTATGGTTAAGGGTGGTATACTTGTGGCTTTTATTTTTATAGCATGCTAATATCCAGTCTATCTTTGACTCTACTATTGTTGCTGATCTTGTTATTGCCAGAGTGGAATAGCTATTGTTATTAATTTCTCTGTATATCAATATCTGGCTTATCTTTACATCATAATACTGTAGTTCATCAATAATACTGTGTAGTTAATGTCCAGAAAAGTGGGTGCTGCGCCCATGACACTGTACCCTCTCCACCCAAATCAAAGGAGGTGGTTGGATCCTGGGACAGAGGCAAAGCAAATAGTTAGCCACAGCTAGAGAGTATCACTGAGAAGCAGATACTGACTGAAGATGCTTCCATACTAGCAACAAAGTCTTTCCACTACAATCACTGAGCATACACTTGTACACACACACACACACGCACGCACGCACACACACGCGTGTACTAGAAATATGAGAAGACATCATAACAAAACCCATCAACTCCCCAAAGGTTGATCCATGGGCTGTCAATGGGGGTGAAATCAAAGCCAAACTGCTAAATTACACAAAAGAACAAAAGAGGAGACAAAACAAAACAAAAAGAAGAAGAAAGTGATTAATATGGAGCTTAGAAAGCTCAAAGATGATATAACTGAACAGATGTGGACTTAATAATTAAAATATTCAGTAAGCTTACAGAAGATGCTAATAAAAAGCTAGCAGGGTAGGGAGAGGCTCAATAGAATAAGCACTTGCCTGGCAAGCACAAGGACCTGAGTTCAATCCCTGGTTCCGCAAAAAAAAAAAAAAAAAAAAAAAAAGTATGGGAATTGTAGCTCAGTCTGGTTTGAGCTCCAGTACAAAAAGAAAAGAAAAGCTAGCGGAACTAAACAAAATGATACAAAACATGAATGACTAGTTTAAATAACTTAAACATTTAAGTCTATGAAGAGGTACCAAACAAATCCAGGATATTAAAAAAATCCTATGGGAACCATAAGCAGCAGAAGTCACCAATGTGATGCTAGAAACAGTGGTGTGTGACTATAATCTTAGCACTCCTGGGCTGAGGCAGGAAGATCACTGTGAGTCCAAGGCCAGACTGGGTTGCGCAGTGAGTTCAAGGCCGGGATAAATTGCAAAACAAGATTCCCCTCTCATAGGGATCAGTGTGAGGACAGAGTCTGAACCAGAGGAAGGCTGATGCAGGTGATCATATACTCACTGCAGCCTTATAAACAACAAGAGAACATGGAAACATGGATCCAACAGCTGCCAGATGATGCAGAAAATATTAATTGGAATTAGTGACAAATCAGAAGGTAGCTCAAATGGCATAAAAACCTATTTACAGAAATAATAGCAGAAAACTTTCCAAACATGAAAAAACAGAGATAAATGATGCGTGTAGTGACCCAAAGAGTCATGGTCTGAAAAGAATTTCTTCATGATACTCCATAGTTAAATCACAGAAGTACAACAGAAGGGAAAAATTTTAAAACTCTTAGAGAAAAGCAACAATTTGCTTATGATGGTAAACTCATTAGAATTACAGCAGACATCTCAATACAAATGTCTCGGTTACTATTCTCTCATTGTTGGGACAAATACCCAACACCCAAAATGAAGAAAGGAAAGGTTTATTTAGCTCACAGTTAATGGAGGTTTCGGTCCATCCTCAGCTGGCTCCAAGGCAGACTGGCATATAACAGAGGGCAGCCATTCATAGTGGCAGCAAAGAGGAAGAGCAAATGGGAGGAATAACAGCAACAATGGCAACAGAGAGCAAGCCTCTTTGTCTCTCTTATGTTACATTCAGGCTATCCGACCCAGGCTGGGTGTAGCACCCACACCCATAATCCCAGGAGTACTCAGACCCGTAATCCTAGCCTAATCACAAACTCTAGCATTGCATCTCAATGACTGTATGAGGCTTTGGGGGGACAAACACACACAAACCATAAGCACAAACACTAAAGACAGGAAGAGCTTAAAATATTTGAAGCCCTAAGAGACAACAACTTCCAACCTAAACTGATATATCCTGCAAAAACATCTTTAAAAACTGATACAAAAAAAATCTTTCCATGAAAAAAGCAACTTAAGAAATTCGTAAAGACCATTCCAAAATGGTGGTGCTGTAATCCCAGCACTAAGGAGGGTGAGGCAGGAGAATTGCTATGACTTTGAGACTAGACTGTATTACACTGAGAGACTGTTTCAAAAACAAAACAACAACAACAACAACAAAAGACAAAAAGGAAATTCATGATTCATGATGACCAACCAGCACACTCCAAAATTCTTGAGGATATCCTAGACAATAAAGCTAACAACATGAAAAAGTTAGTATGCCAAGCAGAAGGAGAAACAAAACAAAACAAAAAGGAATCCATGACAGAAAAAATAATGCAATGACAGGAATAAATTAACAGTTTTCAGTAATAAGCCTCAATGTGGTTTCAATTTGTCAGTCAAAAGTCATAGATTGGCAGAATGAATCAACAAAACAAGATCCAGTGATATGGTGTATATAAAAACTCCCACTTAATCCAAAGGAAACTCATAGACTAAAAATTGAAAGAAGGGAAACAACATTTTATGCACTAGGAACCCCAAAAGAAGCAACAGTATCCTATTTTCAAACAAAATGTTCTTCAATACAAAACTGACCATAAGAAGCAAAAAAAGGTCACTATATACTGGTTAAGGGAACAAATGAACAGAACGACATAACAATTATAAACAAATATGCACTGAATACCTGCACAAACAACTTCATAAAACAAACACTACTAGACATAAAATATCAGATAGGGCTGGCCTGACAGCTCAGCGGATTAAAGCTCCTGCTTAGGCAAATGCAGGGGCCAGAGTTCGATCCCTGGCTTACTGTGCCAGCCCTGCCCTCGGGACATGCTGAAAGGGTGAATGAGACTCGGTGTGGAGGCACGCACCTGTAATCCCAGTGTTTGGGAGGCTGAAAACAGGAAAATCACTATGAGTCTTATCTATGTAATGAGACCCTATAGACCCTGTCCTAAATACTAAAA
>NW_004524629.1:13498655-13507077 GCF_000260255.1 Octodon degus
CTCAGCAACATATTGAGCTTTTTAGACCACATATTGGCCCATACAGTATGTTTTTAAATATAAAAGAAATTATTCTATAAATTGCAGAACATAACACAACAAAACTAGAAATTAGTGGCAAAAGAAATCATAGAAATTATGTAAATTCATAGACATTAAACAATAAACTCTCAAATAATCAAATTAGACAGTTCCTAGAACCAAATGACAATATTTTATTCCTAGAAGATGCTATAGCCTATGGAACACAATGAAAGAAGTCTAAATCAATAACCTAATGATGCACCTCAAGGTCCTAGAAAAACAAGAATAATGAAAAACTAAAGCTAGCAGAAGGAAAGAAATGATAAAGATCAGAGTGGAAATTAATGAAATTCAGATTGAAAAAAAACAATACAAAGAATCAATGAATTGAAAAGCTGGTTCTTCAAAAGAATAAACAGGCAAAAACACTCATTGTTCAGCTATTGAATTTCAAAGCCTCAACAATTTTAGTGACAATTTTTTTAACCCAACAGCATGATAAATTTTCATATAAAAATAAAGTGTGAATTTAATTCCTAGTGGTTTAATACCTTTTTTGAATTACTGGTTTAACCTTGATTTTAAAAGAAATATATTAATGCAAATAGCATAATCAAGTATCCTATTTCTTAAATAATGAGAGCATTAATCACAGAAAACATTTTTACATTCAAACCTGGCTATTAAAATACATAAATTTATTAATTCAAATTATTGTCTGTCAAGGTTCATGATTCACATTTTGAGAAGGATTCTTTTCTTAATAAAATACCTAACTTTCGATAATTTTTTAAAGTTACTATTTAATCAGATTATATGGGTCATAATGCTGACTATCCTTTAAAAGGATGTGCTGTCTATCTGTGTAGCAACAGCTTCAACGTATTTTGGGGCAGTTTGATACCTTTTTTATCTGAAGTAGCCTTAACCAGAAAAGTGAAAATTTCAAAATGATAAAAAGGTATTTTTAAGACTTCAAAATAATAATTTTTAACTATTAAAATTGGCCTCAAACTAACAAACTTAAATCCATAAGCAAATCAAAATTAAGTGCTAGTTTAACAACAAAACTAAATGTTTATTTTTTAGAAGCTGCCTTTCTTCATTGGTGATTTATTTTTAATTATAAAAGTTCCAGCAGATCTTTTAAGGCCTGTGAGGATTTGAAATAGTTGGACACTTGATGAGGAAATTGGCTTTAGAATTATAAAATTATTAGCTTTATAAACTGCATCTATTCATAAAGGTGATGTCTCAAATTGGTGATCGAAATGTAAAATTTAGTAAGATACTAATATCTCCCTGGAAGTGTGTACATGTTTCTGAGTAATTTTTTAATAAAACATTCATAAGCAAAAAAAGAATAAACAAAATAGATAAACCCTTAGCCAAACTTACAAAAAACAGGGACACAAATCAATGCAATTAGAAATGAAAATTGCAAAATCACAATGGACACTGTTGAAATTCAGAAGATTATTAATAAGTACTTGAACACCTGTACTCCAATGAATTGGAGAACCCAGAAAGGGCAGATATCTAGATATAAATGAATTATCAAAACTAAGTCAAGAAAATATAGAAAATCCAAATTATGCAGTAGTAGACAATAAAATTAAAGCAGTAATTAAAAAAAAAACCCAACCCTACCAACACAGGACTTGATAGTTTCACTGCTGAATTATAAAAAAAAAATTAGGGACCATCTAATGTTAACTTTTAATGAAATTGAAAGGGAGGAAATACTCCCAAAGTCATTCTTGGAAACTAGTATTACTGATTCCAAAATCAGATAAGGATCAACCTTATAAATAGGACCACAGGCCAATGTCTTTATTGAACATAGACACAAAAATCTTTAAGATAAGGGCAAAAAAACAAACAAACAAAAAAAAAAAACCATAACAAATCATCCCAAAGATCATACATCTTGACCAAGTAGGCTTCATCCTAGAAATGCAAGGATGGCTCAATATATGCAAATCAGCAAATATAATATGTCATATAAGCAGAAGCAAGGATAAAAATCATATAGATGCACAAAGTCTTTGACTGTGGGGAGTGGCAGAAGCTGGAGATCAATCACACATGTAGACCACAGCAAGGCCAGCAACAAGAACACAGAACGCCTGAGGCAAGTCACATAAATAAGCTGCTCTAGTCTCAAGAACACTGGGCACCCAAGGAAAGTCACATGGTGAAACTATTAGGTAGAAGAGTTTCACATGACATTCAACCTCCTGAGTGTATAAATGAATATATAAACATGCTGCAACTACTGGAGCCCTCTCTCCCTCTCCTTCTCCTTCTTTTTCCTTACTTCTTACCCAATTAGGAGAGAGGGCTCCATCAGGCCTGTTTTCTATAATCTGACTCTTGTCCTTTTTTCTCCATCCTCTTACCAACCTTACCCTGGGAACTTGAAGAGTTGCACAGGATGTGGCATTTGACAAAATACAATATCCACTCAAGATAAAATCCCTGAAGAATACAAGTATGGAAGGACCTTACCTCAATCTGACATATATATATATATCCTACTGCCAACATCATATTAAAGTCAGGAACAATATAAAGATGCCCACTAGCACCACACCTGTTCAATACAGCACTCAAAACATTATTCAGAGCAATCAGACAACACAAAGAAATATAAGGGATGCATCTATAAAAGGAAGAAGTATAATTATCATTATTTCAGATGACATGACCCAAAAAAGTCCCCTAAAAGACTCTCAGAATCAATAACCAAATTTGACAGCATAGCAGGATGCAAAGTCAATACTTAAAAATCAATAACATTTCTGTAAAAAAATAACAAACTCACTGAGAATGTAGGGAAACAACACAATTCACAATAGCATCAAGAAAAATTAAATACTGCACTTACAAATCAATCTAACAAAAGAATTAAAAGATATACCTTGAAAATTTACATTATTCAGAAAAAGGAGATCAAAGAGGGTATCAGATAATGGAAGGGCATAGCACTTGGGATTCAGGGGCAGGAGGATAACTGTAAGTTTGAGGCCAGCCTGGGCTACAAAGTGAGTTCAAAACCTGAACTATAAAAGAAAACCCTGTCTTGAAAAACAAAATAAAACAAAAACAACATGGAAAGATATTCCCTGTTTTTGGATAGACAGAAACAATATTGTCAAAGTGATCATACTTCCAAAGCTGATATATGGGTTTAATGCAATCCCAATTAAAATGCCATCAGCATTTTTCACAGAACTAGACAAAACAATCCTAAAATTCATACAGAACAAGAAGAGACATGGAATAGCAAAATCAATTATGGGCAACAAGAACAAAGCAGGAGGTATCACAATTCCAGAGTTCAGGTTGTATTGCAAAGCTACAGTGGTGAAAAGATCATGGTTCTGGCACAGAAACAATGTGGCTCAATGGAACAGAAAAGAGGAAAGAACTTCAAGCATGTCCAGCCATCCGAGCTTGGACCAAGGGGCCCAAAATGCATTGGAGGAAAGATAACCCCTTTTAGCAAATGGTGCTGGAAAACTGGCTACTCATATGCAGAAGATTGATTCTAGACCCCATATTTCTCACTATGTACTAAACTATAATCAAAGTGGATCAAAAACCTAAATACGAAAGCTGAAATAATCTAATGGAATATTAAATAGGTAAAACTCTTGAGGACACAGGTGTAGGTAAAAATTTTCTGAACAGAACCTTAGCTGTGTAAGAAATAATATCATGTATAACAAATAGGATTTTATCAAATTTAAAATTTTAGGCACAGCAAAGCAAACCTATAGAATGAACAAAAGATTTTCCAGCTATTCATTGGATAAAGAACTAGTGTCTAGACTATAGAAGAACTAAAAAAAAATTAGACCCCCTCAATATAAAAGACCCAGTCCAAAAAAATGAGCAACTGGAATTAGACACTTCTCAGAATAAGAAGTACAAAAAACTAATAAATACATGAACAAAATGTTTACATTGATGGCCATTACAGAAGTGTAAATTAAAACAACACTGAAATTATATCTTACTCCACAAAGAATGGCTATCGTCAAATAATAACAACAAAGGCTAAAGAGAAAAGGGAACTGTTTTCTTTCATTGGTGGGAATATAAACTAGCACAACCTGAAAATCAGTGTGGAGATTCTTTAGAAAACTAAAAGAAATTCCATTTGGCCCCTTAGAACATACTCCTCCTAGGTCTTTCTGAAGAGTTGAAGACATATTGTAGTGACACATAAATATTCATGACTATTGCAGCACAATTCACTTTAACTAAGCCTTGAGCATCTAGATGAGTGGAAAAAGAAAACTGTATGGAGTTCTACTCTGCCATGAAGGATAAATGAGTCATTTGTAATAAAACAAGAGATGTCTTGAAGCTGAAATGTTAAGTGTAAGAAATCAGACACACAAGTTTAAATACTGCATGGTTTCTCTTATATGAGAAACTCAAAGTACAAATAAATGAAAGAGCAAAATGAAAAATGGACAGTAGGAAACAGGGAAACTGATCTTTTGCAAACCAGGAGACCAAAAATGGGACAAGAGAATTAAAGTGTGTTATGCACATGTATGCACCAGCATCCAAAGGTGATAATACTCATTATGTACTGCAAATATGTACTAACAAAAATATAAATTTAAAAGAACTTTTAAAAGTATGAATTTGCACAAAAATTCACTCTTGAGAACATAAATGAAAGATCAGGAAGTGTCTTTTGTTGGTATACCAGAAAATATTGAAAATAGCAGGGGCTGGGGAGATAGCTCAATAGAATAAGTGCTTGCCTGCCAAGTGCAAGGGCCTGAGTTCAATCCTTGGTTCCGTTCCCCCAGTCCCCCAAAAACGTGCTTTAAGGGCTGGGGAGATGGCTAGTAGAATAAGCGCTTCCTTGGCAAGTGCAAGGCTCTGAGTTCAGTCCCTGGTTCCACCAAAAAAAAAAGAAAAGAAAATAGCACTCTTCTAATTAGTCCAGTACTTAGCCCTAAGTTTGACATCATTGTGGATCACATGTTTTTGAACAAGGCCTCTCTCTTTAGGAAAACATCTCAATTTGGAAGCCATGGGTTTTTGACCACTGACAAATTCTGCCCAGTTATTTGGTTTGCCACAGCCTACTTCAGAGGCCTTGCCTAAAGGAAGCAATTAAAAGCTCTTTTTGTTTATTTTTTAAATAGATGAAAGGCTTCTAGCCCATTTCTGTCACTATTTATCTAAGATCAATTAGGACAAGTTATTTCATCATTTATATCTGCTAAAAAATATCTTAGTCCATGAACCCCAAGTTATAATAAAGGAACTTTTATTAAAATATTGATCTTTACTTCAGTAGATGTCTCAGTTACTCTTCTCACATTGCTGGGACAAAGTACCCAACACCCACAATTAAGGAAGGAAAGTTCACAGTTTCCTTAGTTCACAGTTGGTTGAGGTTTCAGTCCATACTCAGCTGGCACCAAGACAGAGTGGTGCATGACACAGAGCAGCCATTCATGGTGGTGTAAAAAGCAGAGAGGGGCAGCAGCTCAAGCAGCTAGCAAGCCTTCCTCCTCTCCTCACATTGTAATGCAGATTACCTGCCCTAGGGTGGGTGCAGCACCCACACCACAGTAATCACAAAGTCCAGAAGTCACCCCATGACTGCATGAGGCATTGGGGGGATACCTATACACAAATCGTAACAGCAGACAACCAAGCCACCTAGGGAAGCCTAGAAACCATATTTAGAAATGAGGTTAAAATTAGGTCTGGGAATGTGGTCTTTGCATTTGCTTATTTTGAAAGCTCCCTTGTTGATCATAATGTGCAGCAGGTTTGAGATCCGACATTTTTCCTTCCTATAGGAAGAGACCAATTCACCTGTTTAGACAGTTTAAATCCAGAGATGACTGCCCAGGTTACTCCACGGGGCAACACAAAGGGATTAAGATTAGCCTGTCCAAAGTGGTATGTTCTGCTGAGCCTTGTAGAATGCCATCTAGCAGGTAGGCTCACTTCCTGTAAGACAGTGATGGCAAACTTTTTAAAGACAAGTACTCGAACTGCAACACAAAACATACTGATCTTTTGCAAAGTGCCAACACTGCAGTTAAACTTGAATACTTACATTTTAATTTAGAAAAAAACAACTCATACGTTAACATCTTGCTCACCACTGCTTAGGGGAAGTCTATGATTTGAATTACAATCAATTTAAGGAGAATACAGTACAAGAAAAGTCAACTGATTTGACAAGGCTGACATGTATTTAGAACCCTCAGTGTTTTATTAATTTATTTCAAGCTTGGGGAGTGTCTTTGATAAAGTATACCAACAAACTTTACCAAATCTAGTACTATGATATCTGTGTCAAAGATTACATAGGAGTTCTTGTTATTTTTTTCTGTACTGGGGATTGAAACCAGGATCTTTGTGCTGACCTATATCACCTATTTAATTTAATTTTTTTTTTTAAATCTTGCAACAGGGTCTCAGAAGTTGTCAGGCTGGGCTTGAATTTGTGAGCCTCAAGTGCTGGGATTGTAAGTCTGTGCCACGATACTCAGCTAAAAGGATGCTTTTGAACGTGCTTTGTAAACAGTAGAGAGCTACCTACCATTAAGTGTTTAAGACCTCTCAAAAACTTCTGACTACACTGAGATGTAGTGTAGGGACTAGTTGATATCTCAGGTACCCCAGGGAGAAACAGTGGCAGGAATGAGGAAAAGAGACAAGAAGACAAGAGCTGAGTTGGGTGGTGGCCTGTCTTCTTATTTGGCAAAGGACCCCAAGAACAGCAGTAGGGGCATTCATTTGTATCTTTGCAAAGTTAGTATCACATGACACAAGGTTACCTAGTGGCTAAGAGATGACAATGACCAGACAGGATGTTTTTCCTAAGAATGAGGTAGATTGACTGCTTTAGGCACTCTAGCCTTGTCCTGTTCTCCCACATAACCAATTTCCAGCTTCACCAGCTTCCAACAATGCAGTGCAGACACCACTTCAATGCTGGTAGGCCTAGATAGTGCCATACAAATTATAGTTGCTGGTTTCCTGTCATTGCATATTTAATAAAGGAAGCAACATTCTATAATGCAGTGTTGAAATGAAAATCCACAAGTTAGACTCAACCTAGCCATCTGGAAATCTTGGACATGTCTAAAGACTTTTTTTTTTGGCAGAACTGGGGATTGAACTTAGGCCCTTGCGCTTGCCAGGCAAGCACTTATTCTACTGAGCTATCTCCCCGGCCCTCTAAAGACATTTTTAATCTTCATCTTTCAAACAAATAAATTTCAGAGTAAAGTTTTAGCTCAAACGTTCTGGGGAATGCAGATGAACTGCTCATGAAGTTGGAAGTAACTCACATGATGGAAGAGACATTCCAAGTCTCATTCATTCTATTTCAGGGTTTCTATTTGTGATTTACAAAGGCAGTCCCTAAAGAATAAACTTTCCTTCTGCCCTAGTTCTAAGAACAGGGAAGATTACAGCTGCATCAAGAAAGGTAAGAGACGAGAGTCACATTCAATGTTCTTCTCATCTCTCCAAGTTGTGAAGCCATCTTCATCAAGAAGCCTTCCTATGTATGAACCAGGAAAGTGCTCAGATGTTCTCCATCTCAAGAAATTTGAAACATCAGCTGTTTTGCAAAGGAGTCCATTCTATCTACTTCATTTACGCAACTCTAACCAATTACAATATTGTTTCACATTCTACAATCTAGAATCATGCACAATGTCCTAAAATCATCAAAATAATGGCACTAGATAGCAGTAATATGAGGAGCTGCAACATCATTATACTTAATACAGAGTTACTCCTGGTTAGAACTGTGTGATCGGGGCTAAGGTAAAGGTATAACTGACCTTGGTCAACAAGATCAGCTCACCAATTTCTTATTAGAGCATGACTCAATAGCCTTGTTAAGACTGTGAGAACAGAAGAGAGCTCCAGTATCAAGAAGCTGGTTTTATTTATATTTTATGCCTTGCATCTAGCAGAGAACAAATGCTGAAACATGCATTTAATTTACAGATTCATGTACTGAACAAATTCAATGAACAGACAAACGATACAACAAGTAAGAGGCAAATACAAAATGAGGACTTTAGATTTTTTTTTTTAATCTCAACTCTTGTTAAGAAGAAAACAGTTACTTTTCCAATATAGAATTCGGTTTCCACAAAATGATTTAATAAAATAAGGCACAATGTTTAATAAGGCAAAATTTACACAGAAGGTTGGTATGAGATTACAATGTTTTGTTATGTTCTGGTGGATGAGAGAGAAGTACTAGAATTAAAGTAGTTTATATATTCTTTTTTGAGAATTTACCATATAAGGTAAAATATAAATTTGAAACAATACACTATATCTAGAAAGTAAAATAATTGTTGAAACATACTACTGATTT
>NW_004524629.1:13507177-13512747 GCF_000260255.1 Octodon degus
TTTTTTTTTTTTGCCATTAACTTTTAGTTAACTACTATAAAGATAGCTTTAAATACAGAACATTGATACCAGATCATACATAGTAACAAGTAGGAGACAATATATTTTCAATATTCTTTGTTGATACTTTGAAATCTCACTTTATGAAAAGGTAAAATGTTAAATATCCAAACATTTTCTCCCATTATGCTTTTGTTTCTGAGGAATACAAAGTGAGTTTGGAACACAACTTGAACAGTCTACATGATTGCCATAAAGTGACTGATTGTTAAAGTTAACAGTCCTTTCTTGTAACACATCAATGTTAACTAGTGACAGAATTCTTAAACATCAATTGCAGACAAAATTAATTTGGTAATGTTTTTCTAATATTGGCAACAGTAATGTCAATCTTACTCTAGTTTCTTCCTTTGGCTGGAAGTTTGAATAAAACAATTTTGTCCAATTTTATTCTCAGCCAAAGGAACAAAATATGTTCTTTTCAATGCAGATGGTCTTTCTGCTATGGCTTTCTAGCATTAGAGTATAATAATACTGTTCATTTAATGAATAGATTTAATGTACACTAGATTGAATACTGTCCTTATGAGACCAAACAATGTTAAGTGAAAGTCTAGTAGCATGTAAGCTGACTTTATCCTGTGCATGTCCAAATAATGTGTAATATTGATTAGTGAACATCTACTCTTAGAAAATATGGACCAAGAAAAATATAAAAATAATTGAGCTGTTAAAACTTGTTTTCAATCCATTTATTTATTTGGTACAAGGTATCGCTACACAGTTCAGACTGTAGTGGTCCTCCTGCCTCA
This sequence comes from Octodon degus, assembly GCF_000260255.1. Classification (NCBI taxonomy): domain Eukaryota; kingdom Metazoa; phylum Chordata; class Mammalia; order Rodentia; family Octodontidae; genus Octodon; species Octodon degus. The sequence goes on from NW_004524629.1 coordinate 13,507,990, forward strand.
GCCTCTCAAGGGCTGGGATTACAGGCATACACCACCACATCTGGTTTCGGTGGCAAAAACAAGTGCGCTCAGGGTTCCGGGGCCAGCACGGCATGTGGTACCAGGGATCAAACCCAGTCCTTGAGCTTGTCAGGCAGGCATTAGGCTGCCAAGCTATCTCCCCAGCCCAGAATTGAGCTATTTACACACAAAATTAACCCTCACCCCTTTCAACTTATAAAGAAAAGTGGTAGCAAAAACACACTAGGTCTTGCTTAGGATCTGCTGCTATCCTTTGGTGTTACCAAACCTTATAAAATAAAGTAATATATAAGAAAATACATCTTTTCACTTATTTCATTTCAGGGGACTCTGATCTTTATGATTCTGACTTCCTGTAACAGTAGTGTATTAACTGGAGTTCCCTCCCCAGAAGCCCTATGCTTACATACTGGGTCCTGTTTAGGCTAAATAATTCCTTAGGATTACAGTATACAAAAGATCATAGGGCTGTCAAAAACCACTTAGCTTTTTGTTTTATTTTGGTACTGGCAGTCAAACTGAGGACCTTGAGCTTGCCAGGCAGGTGCTGTGCCACTGAGCTATATCCTTAACCCAAAGTAACTTGTTAAATGATACAGGTCCCAAAACTTTAGGTCTAGCAGGACTTAAGGCACATACTGTCTGACTACAAATAAAGGCACACTACTTAATAAAAAATGACTATACTGAAAATGCAAAATCACAGATATTAAATTCACTAATACATGATATAGTGCTTCAGACAGTGAGGGTCAAAGACTTTTCTATGCAGAAGCAATCAGAACTATGCATTATTACAGGCTGCGCTGCCTAAAAATCTACACAGTAGCCTTTACTGTGATTAAATTCCCAGCAAAACTTAAAATCTCACTACATAGTAATCTGGATTAAACAGAGTAATATTTGTAAGGACACAATAAAAACTCTACTTTCCTATGTGAAGAGGCAAAAATAGTTTTCTCTAACTAAATTCAGATATAATGTAGAAAAGTTAGAAATTTTTCTACATTATATCTGAATTTAGTTAGAAATTAGAAAAAATGTAGAAAAATTAGATATAATGTAATTGATAGTCTCTATAATGAGCTATATGAAACTTTAAAATAGTCATTACTTTCTATATGTAAACAGCTACATCTAAAATGCTTTCAAAGACCAAACTTACTTGCATTTTTTTTTAGTGTAATGAACAGGTAAACATTAACCGAGGCTTACTTGATGAGCCATAAGTTCCAGGTTAATGAGGTATTATCTTCTCCCTTTTGGAAAAGCAAGGTTGGCTGTGAGAAAATCCTATCACTTACTGGCCCTAAATACATTTAGTGATAAAAGATTTTTGGATGGTAGTAGGACACTTAATAACTTCATTTTTAAAACAACTCATTATTATAACTCAGGAATATTCCTAGGTTACTGATGAATTCTCTGTTCTTCTCTTTGTTGCTTTTAAAGATTTCTTTATTCATCTCTCTAGCAACTAGCCTCTTCCTTCTCTTCTTTTATTGAACTTGATATATACAGTATCTGGTAGAATTAGTTTGCAGTATTCAAGCTGTACTATTGTGGGCTGCCTTTTATTTATATCAACAAACGTTTCTCACATTTGAAGTGCAGTTTACCATGCAAACCCATCCTTTCAAATCTGGTGACTTAATATTCTAAATATCAGTAATTTTAAGCCAGACATGATACCAAATGTCTGCAATCCCAGCACTTACACACCTGACACTGGGGAATCACTGCAAGTCTGAGGCCAGCCTGGGCTACTCAGTGAGGTCAAGGCCACAGCCTGAACTACAAAGGGAGACTTTGCCTTAAAAAGCAAACAGACATTTAGAACAATAGATAGCTTTTACATATATTTAGAAGTAAAATAAATACTTCTAAATATATGTAAATACATAGAGTGGATCAATTTCTACCACTCTAGTACAAAGAATGCTGAGAACTCTGGTCCTTATGTCAGTCAGTTCCTGAAACCATGGAATCAAAATTTCTTATTAGTTAATCTTCCTATATCTTAAGTCCTAGGACTAGCTCTATAACTCAGTTTGGTGATGCAGGCAGAACTAGATTCTAGGAATAAAGACTACTAAGAATGTACAACGTACCCATTTCAATTTCAAATACTAGCACTAAAGAATTCCTTTCTACACAAACTAATGCTCTGCTTAAGGAGATTTTTTACAGCAGCTGTGTTCAGTAAAATCATCCAACTGGAACAATATCAAAAATTTATTACATTTTTTTTAAAAAAGAAACTATTAAAATTCATCAACTGTGGTTGAACACATGCACGTGACTGAAGACAAAACACACAGTCTGCTGTGACGTGGCTATCTTGCTTCTAGATGATCAAGTGCCTGGCATCTCATCTTCTAGTTAATAACCATTTATGAGAAAAAGAAACAAGGAAAATCTCAAATTAGCAGTTTTTGTGAAGGATAAGGTCAAAGATTAAGAAAAAGATGGAACAGCTAAAAGGTAGATGTCATTAAACATTATCAAAGATAGATGTACACTGATAATAGACTTTTCAACCATAACATTTTATTATGCACGTAATATGTACCTACACTATATGGTACAGGCTAGAAACTACTTCTGGTTGGAATTATTTACATCTGTAAAAGATCAAGCAGTCTTCTATCTTTCTAGGAAACTGGAAAGGCTATAGTAAGGTTAAGTGTTAAGTGTTACATTTACACACCTAGTTACTTTACAAAGACTAATTCTTAGATTACTCAAGTGTTTTGTAGGTTAAGCTGATGGTCTATAAAGCAGAGGCACATGTAAGCCAGAGAAATTTGGTCCTATTATTTTACCATAAACTATTTTCCACGAAAATATTTTATGCATTTTAACAAAGTCACTTAGGTATAAAATGTATAGGGTTGTTTCAGGTACTGCCTAAGTCATCTATCTGTACCTTTCATAATTTTGAAGTCTCCAGCTTACTGTGGCCCAAGTGAAGAAGCAAAAACTTTACTACTTCTATTGTATGATACAATCACTCATGTATTACTGTGAAACACATTAGACTATTTCTATACAGACAGAAAATTTCTGAATCAAAAAAAAATCTTACTACATTATAACAAGGTAAAGGTAAAGGGATTCACTATAGCAGCGTTTCACAATTGCAGTCATGAAACTCATGTCTCATGAATTCACACACACACACACACACACACACATACACACACACAGATACACACAGAGATACACACACACAAACCGTGAATTAATCTATACTATATTTTCTTTTACAACAAAATTATATGAAAAAAAGTACATATATATCACTATTATACAATTGGCTTTTAAGAAAGTGTCCCCCCTTTAAGAGATTACCTGATGTTCAAACGCAGTCTGGCCTATATATTACTGTATATTTAACATTTACCAACCAGCCATCACATTATTATGGGTTGCTTACTAGACTAATGTGTATTTTACAACAGCAACTTACTAAGTTGCACTATTATTAAATTTTTAGTGTATATTAGTTAACATCAATAATTTCTTTGGGGGCAGGGGCCTTTTTGAGACAGGGTCTTACTATATAGTTCAGGCTGAACTCAGGCTAGCCTTGAACTTGCAGTGATCTTCCTGCCTCAGCTTCCGAGTGCTGAGATTATAGGTGTGTGCCACCACAACTGGCCAAAAATTTGGTAGTTTATAATGGTAAAAATCTGAGAGTCCTTTTTCCCTATGATACAACATATTTTTTTCTATTATCAATAATTTATTTTCAAAAAGTTCTACATGATTAAGCTAGTTTTGGAAACTGCTCTATTGTGCATAAACACAATAATCCTTGCTTTCCACTCTGTGTTCCACTGTCATGTTTGACCAGTTAATTCCTTTCTTTTTAAGTGTAGGGAAAGTTATACTTAGTACATAATACAAAGGAGTCACATTTGATTATTAAATACTCTAAACTTTTCCCCCATTTATTTAATGCAAGATTAGAAGAAGCTTTCTTAGCTTATATCTCTCCTGCAGTTTTCTGTTAAAAACTGATGTTCTGTTTTATGATCAACAGAATGGTGAAGACTGTGGCCTCTCATTCAGTGTAAAAATAATTTGCTCACAAAGGATCACTGTTTAAGCAAAAAGATGATGACAGCTATGAGCTCACACCTTAGATAAAGTTAGCAACCTAGTCCTAGTTCTGTTAATGTCTATTTGAAAGTGTTCTACATAGTATGTCTGTCAGTCTGTATACTGCTTTAGCACTTTTTTTTTTCTTTTCTTTTTTATCTTTTTGAGACAGGATTTCACCATGCAGTTCAGGCTGCCCTCAAACTCACAGCTATCCTCCTGAGTGCTGGGATTACAGGTGTGCACCACACCTGGCACTGGCACTTTTTCTTGAATAAGCTTCTTTAACATTGCTAGCATTAAGGCACTGTTACAGCCACTGCTGGATTAAAGTTATTAACAATCATATAAAAAAATCACATAAAATAAAGGAGAACATCCCGAGTTACATTCTTTACTTGATCAGTTAGCTGCTCATACAGGCGTAGGTCCTATGTAACTATCTGCAAGTATATATGAAGAGGTCTGTAATCTAAACTTATGGAGACTCAATCCTGTTATGATACAGTTTTCAATCAAAACCCATTGACAACACTGGTAGTAATTACACCTTTGATAATTTCTTTCTTCATCTCAATTATTCCAAGTTATAGGGCTCACAGCCTAGTAAAACATTATTCGGAATGTACC
>NW_004524629.1:13513022-13531535 GCF_000260255.1 Octodon degus
CATCCTGCACTTCTGCTCAGCCAAGAAGAACTTTCTGCATCCTGTGTGCAGCAACACCAGCCTCGTCCTCTGAGTCGGACTCGCTCTGGGATGTGGAGCTGTGAGAGGCAGAGCTGCAGGGAGAAGAGCACTCTGGCGAACACAAGTAGTGCATCAGCGGGAGGCGGTACTTCCCACAGAAGTCCACAAATTTAATTTGTCTGACACAACAGTCGAAGTATACTCCTAGAGAGAAGGAATATAAAATAATCATTACACAGCAAGAAGCTTTTTTACAATTCTTTCTCCAGAATTCTGCAGAAATGTCATATGCAGGTTTCTTTTGTAACCTTAAACAGAAGTACATAGCAATTACATCTATATGGCTATTTATAGAAATATTAGATGGTCTTACACATGGCACCTTGTCTGCAAAGATAAAGCCGGGAGATTTACTCTGTAGAAACTAGCACACAAAGGACAGTGCCCATTTATCATCTTTTCTTGTGCTTACTCGGGGGGGCAGTGTCTGAAGGGAATTGTAAGACACTTAAAATAGGGGGCCTACCCATTAGCTTAGTTGTTTAAGTGCCTTCTTAAGCAAAACAGTCTGGCTCAGGATACTGTGGTTCGATCCCCAGATCACACCTGCCCATAAGGCATCCCGAGGCAGCCAAAAGAAAAAAAGAAAGAAAGAAAAAAATCCATCTTAAAATGCCCTTCTTCTATGCTCAAGTCACTCTCTCAGTTCCACCCAGTCAGAAAAGTAAGCAAAAGAAACACCTCCTTATTCTCTCAGGCTTTCATAGAGAGCAAATTGGTCAAGCAATGGCTGTGACTCATCCACATAGCTGACACTGACAAAGGATCTACTAACTGCGGTACAGGGTTTCAGGATAAATCCTGAGGGGACTTGACTGACCTTATCAGATACAAAAGCTACATTTCTTGTTATATAGGTCTTGCTTTATCTTGGCCTTAACCATCCAGCAAAAAAAGTAATAAATATGAAGTATAAAAAGTGAAGCCATATTAATATGCTGAGCTGTAAAAGGCTCAAGTCAACAACTTCTGACATTCCCAGTCTTACAGAAAAGTGCCAGTCCCACTACTATTATGGACTACTTTCACTGACTATATTGGAATATTTTGCTGAATTCATGCATCTATAATATTTAAATGACAATGGAATACCCTTCTCTGACAAAACTAAACAAAAAAAGGGGATACAAATGAACGACTATTTTGTATCTATATATTCAAAATAGGATAGATATACAGCTACATTTTCTTAATTCAATGAATAGAAAGATTTGTTCTAATAGTGTTTGTAAACAGGATATCATGTCTGCATCTTGTACAATGAACAACCATGAAGACAACAAAATGTAATACAGTAATTATTGAAATTGTCCTGTTAATTGGATTTGAAACTGTCTCATTGCTATTTGCTTCCAATAAAATTATTGAAAAGAAAAAAAGAAACACCTCCTTTTATAAAAACCTTCAGGAATCATTTATTATATACATAGTCTGCAGGAAGAAGGCAGAAAGCAGAGGCTACCACAACTTGATTGCCTCTATAAATGACCATATTTCAAAATAAGGTCACAAAAAAAAAGCAGATGCACTGGTGACCTCACTTGATTTTCATGCAATTATATAATCTTGGTAGACTGAAACTAGTATTTGCCTCTTTGGATTCCTAATGTAGCGCTCTTAATGGTGGTCCCTTAGCTAGGTAGAAATGTACAGAGAGCTGAGAGGAAAGCAAACACTGATCCTCAGAAAGATAACGCATATCTCTAACACACAGAGCTATCCTGATGGTTGCAGTGCAACAGGAATATAACAGAACTGAGTCCCACCGTCTCTCAGGAGAGGAATCTCAACCTTTAGACTCTACCTGTGTCTCCCAACTATGTCCTGTGTGATTAATCTCAGCGGGCAAATGTTTACTAGTTGACCTCAAATTTTAAACTCGTAATTTTCCAAGCATTTCTAAGATAAACTGGACCTCAGTGCACTAAAGAAGTTTTCAACTTTTTGTTTTGAGACAGGGTCTTACTATGTAGTTCAGGCTGGCTTTGAACTTACTATGTAGCCCTGGCTGGCCTCAAACTCATGGTAATCCTTCTGCCTCAGCCTCTTGAGTACTGGGATTATTGCTTGACAATTCTTATAAAGGTCCATTTTAAAAAAGGACAGACTCAAAGCAGACTAGAGGGTTGTGCACGCCTGTAATCTCAGCCCTCAGGAGGCTGAGGCATGAGGATCACTGTGAGTATGAGACCAGCCTGAGCTACAAAGTGAGCTCAAGGCCAGCCTGAGCTACACAGTAAGACCCTGTACAAAAAGACAAATAAATAAATAAATAAATAAATAAATAAATAAATAAATTTTAATCAGTGCAGAGTAGGACCACAAGACCCAGGGGTTTGGTGGAAATGCCATCCCATGCCTGGCCACTGTTAAAGCCACTTCAAGAAAGGGGAGCCTCAGAGAAAAGGGTAAGTACACGCAACTTGACACAGCACTGCAACCTGTATTTGGGCTCCTAATGTAGCACTCTTAGTGGTGGCCCCTTAGCTATTTACTTGAATAAATAAATAGCTCTATTTATTTCTCTGAATTTTTTTAAATCTATACAACAGTTTATTTGACATCCAAAATACAACAGCACTCATTTTTCTTAAGACTACATTAGTTTTTACCATATGGATAACATATTTCTCTATTCAGAAGTGTAAGTGTACTACTAAACTGCAACCTCTACTTATTTCTAAGAGTGTAGAGCCAGAAGCCCGGCCAGATACCTCAGCAAATTAAAGCACCTGCTTAAGCAGATGCAGGGACCGGGGCTCGGTATCCCTGCCCTGCTGAGCTGGGCCCACTCCCAGGGTGTGGCGACTGAGACTGGGCATGGTGGCCCATGCCTATAATCCCAGTGCTTGGGAGGCTGGAAACATGAGAACCACTGTGAGTCACATCTATGTAGTGAGACCGTATAGCCCTGTACTAAATACAAGTTTTTGTTTTTCTTTTTAAGTGCATAGCCAGAAATGTGCCACACCATGGTCCTTCTTTTTCTTTTTTAAATCCACAGTATCTTTTATCTTTTATAACAATTGTTGAACTTAATCAGCTTTCCCACTTTTTAAACTTAGGACAGTTGCAAGATAAGACAACTTTTAGGGACAATCTCACCAGGTTTTGATCATCATTATACAACCTCCTCTATACATATATTTATCCTGCAAGACTAAAAGCCTTCCTATGCTCCACTAAAATGAACTATTAAAATGTTAGTCTTTTATGAGTAAGCCAAAATAAACTGACCTGCTATCAGTCGCCAGTCACCACCTATACACTCCGGCAGTTACCAGCTGGCTTTAATGAATCTTTTCACTCTACTGTCCCAACTATAACATCTCAGCCAATTTATCACTTACCCGACACACTGCCCCACACTATTCTATCTCTACTCTGCTTTCTTCATCTGAAAAGATTCCCACCCTCAATCTTACTCTATCAAAATTTAACTGGTCCCTCAAAAATCAGCTCTTCTTTTCCAGAGCTAATTAAATAGATCATCCCTCCTTTGTATCTAATAACAGTCTGAATTCCTTGAGAAAATTATCTTATTCTGCCCTATATTATACCATTTGTTTACTTCTCTCCAAAAGCTCTAAACTCAAATTCTGAGCTGTGGAGTTAGGGGACACATATAAAGTGCTAGGGTACACCCTGAGATCTGCATGCATCTAGCCCATTCTCATATATCCTGAATGAGAATATTTTCTTGTGCGTGAACCCCAAAATACTGGTATTTTCTTACGTGTGAATCCAAAATTACTATGAAAAGAATTAAGGGGAAAAAAGTGGGCTGGGGAATGCAGCTCTGTGGTAGAATACTTTCCTATTATGGGTGAGGTCCTAGGTTTAATCCTTAACACCACACACACACACACACACACACGAAGAGAAAGAAATCTTGAGTGTAAAATGTTTTACTTTCTGATAACTTCCTTTTATGCCTTGTACCTAGAAGTCCCCCCGAAAAGCCTCATATGCTCACAGATGAGGCTTTTCAGAGGTAGCTGAACCTCAACAGAATGTGTGAATGTGGATTAAGTGTGTTATAACTAAATTAGTCTGCTGAGTGGCTTAATATGAGTTGGTGTGGATGACAGAAAGGCTGAATGTGAGTGTGGGTGGCACCACCTGAAAAGCTAGCAGCCTGGACTGGACAAAAGGAACAGAAAGTAGGCAGGCTCCTTGCTTGCTGCCTGCCTCACCATGGACTGTTTCTCCCCTTTAACCTGCAAATGTTGGATATTTTTTCCCAGCAATAACAAAAGTAACTAAGATGCTGCCTTTTTCTAAAAGCCTTAGTTAATTAAAGTAACAATCAAAATTTTATTGAGAAACAAGTAGCAATAAGACAGTTTCAATAATAAATATATGGTACATTGTTATCTTCTTAGTGATTATCCGTAGTGTAAGACGCAGACATGATATCCTATCCAAACTCTATTACTATAAATCTTTCTTCTCATTGAATTAAGCGACAGTAGCTGTATATCTATCCTAACTATTCTGCATATACAGATACAAAATATTTTTTTGTTCAGTCCTGTCAGAGATGGGTATTCCAATGGCATCTAAATACTATAGGTGCATGAGTGAATTCAGCAAAACAATCCAATACAGTCCAGCAGTCTATAATAGTAGTGGGTTATCCACAGAAGGTGTTGACTTGAGCATTTCACAGCTCAGTATACTAATACGGCTTTACTTTATATACCTCGTTTTTATAATTTTCTGCTGGATGGTTAAGACCAAGATAAAGCAAGACCTATATAACAAGAAATGTAGCTTTTGTATCTGATAAGGTCAGTCAAATCCCCTCAGGATTTATACTGAAACCCTGTACCGCAGTTAGTAGATCCTTTGTCAGTGTCAGCCTTGTGGCTGAGTCACGGCCATTGCTTGACCAATTTGCTCTCTGTGAAAGCTTGAGAGAATGTTTTCTCTCCATGTGACTCCCCTTAGGCACACTCTACATCATCGATCACTTTGCTCTGTGGCCCTATAATCTCTCTTGATCAGAAAATTTGGGGCACAATTGAGTTACATGATGCTACAGTATAGGTTCTCCTACATTCTAAGTCTTCACTGACCTTGAAAGGCTAGGGCCAAAATGTTGGCTGACCTTGTAGCCCTTCTATTTCTCTAATTTTCAAAATTTTAAAATTATTAAATAAGCAGGAAACATGAACAACGAATTTACTTACCGCCACACTTTGGGTTTGGGCAATTGCTGGCTGAACTCAAGTACTTAAGAAGATTCCCAGGAAGATCATATGGAGTGTAGGAAATATTTCGCATCTTAATGGTCCATGCAGCTAATTCCAAGAGAGTTGGAGGGTTATAGGTTAAATCTCTAACAAAACGAACAACCAATGGATTTCCTCGTAAGCTCAGCTCTTCCAAATGAATCAGGTTGAGGATCTCTCGGGGCAGGTATGTCAGCAAGTTATTGTGAAGACTAAGAGAACGAAGTGAATGCAACCTAGAATGAATACAGCACAGAAACCAACAGGAGTGAGCAATATAACTACTAGAAAGTGCACACATATGTGCATCAGCACGTGTGCATAGACCTATGTATGTACATATGAATAGTCAATTTCTCTGTAAGAATCAGCAGCCAACATCAATGAAAGGAAGATGCCAAAACCAGCCTAAATTCAGTTTTATAAGTGCCATAAAAATTGCTGCCCTTGGAATCTTAGAAAAGCATGCTGATGTCTTACATGAGATTAATATCAAAAGTAAAGATTTCAGGGAGCATATTTTATCATTCAGATAGCTAAATCAGGAAAGGTTTCAGATGTAACAGGAATGAAAATCCTTTACTTTATGAACATTTGTTAGAGTGCTTCATGTTAAATATAAAATCACGAAAAGCCTATAGTACCCATGAAAGCCTATGACAAATTAACTTTTTTCATTCCAGGAAAGAAGCTGAACAAGTAATTTCAAGAATAAATCAAAGCCCTTAAAAGTAAAATTGAAAATAACCTAATTCACAGCAAACCTCAAGAGTTATAATTATGTCACTTACTATGAGTATACTTAATTTTTTTTTTTTAAAGGTAACAGAGGTGAGTGAATGTAAGACAATAATTTCTAAGTATGGAGGTCTATGAAAATATAAACTAAAGCCACTCACTGTGAAAGTTGAGGAGGCACACTTTGGATCTTGTTGTCACATAACACCAAGTAATTCAGAGATGGCAGATTTGCTAATTCTGGTGGGATTTCTTTGATGAAGTTTCCTCCAAGGTATAAACACTCTAAACTGAAAATGTAAAAATGAAAAATTGAGAAAATAAATGTTAGACTAGATACTCCATTATTTCTATTATAGTGAACACATTTTCATCTATTTATTCAGCAAATGTATTATTTACAAGTTGCTACATGCCATCCAGTCTCTAGAGAAACAACAGTGAAGCAGATAAGACAAACCAGTATAATTAAATAACAAGGGCAAAGCCAGGCATGGTGGTGTACACCTGTAATCCCAGCACTTGGGAGGCTGAAGCAAGAGGATCCTAGCAAATTGGAGGCCAGCTTGAGCTACATAGTAGATTCAAGGTCAGTCTATACTATATAGCAAGACTCTTTCAAAAAACAAGTCCAGAAAGAAGTATTATGCAATTTAAAAAATAAGAGCAAAACTTTACAAATTGCACAGGAGAGGGAGGGAGGGAGGGAGGGAGGGATGGAGAGAGGGAGGGAGAGACACAGAGTAAAGAATAGGCCACAGCAGCTCTTACTGGAAAAGGCTGCTTCAGTTGGACTGTAAGTTTAGCTATTTAGAGAGCATAGAGAGGAAGCTTCAGGTTGAAGGCGGAGGGCTTTTAAGGTTCAATTAATATGCTTTTCAATGCAGAGACAAGGCTGGAAAGGCTCTAGATTATAGGAACCTTGAATTCCACGTGGGATGCTTAGGTTTAATGTACTAATAGGCAATGGAAACATCACTGGTCTTTTTTTAAAAAGTGGAAACCACATCTGAATTTTCTGTTTCTTTGTTCCTTTTATAACAAAAATTCTTTAGATGCTGTCTAAATAAATTATATGTAAAACTGATGATTTCCATGAAATTAAAGTTCCAAATAAGACATACACTATACTCAAATATAATGGTGCTACTCTCTGTGATGCCTGTAGAAAAGCTTTCTGCAGACTTCTACAGTGGCAGAAGGCAGCTCTTACAATGCACGTGCACACACACAGACACAGGCCACTGTTGTGCTGTGCAACTTTGTTCTGTTAAATCTGCTAACTCAGTAAGCAGAACTATCATTCTTCCAAGGCCTTTCTTCCTCCCCCCACATACATACAAACACATATATGCAGTTCACCTGGAGCCCTTTATACTTGCTCTACCACTGAGCTATGCCTCCAGCTCCTAAACACTTTTACAGTGGAAGAAAATAAGCCAGGTATGGAGCTACATCCCTGTAATTGCAAACAAAGGAGAATCCCAAAACCAGGAGAATCACAAACTTGAGGCCTACCTGCACTATAATAGTGAGACTCTGTATCAAGAAAACAAGCAAATAAGCACAGAAACAAACACAAGATGGGGGGGGGGAGTGCCCTACTAGACTGCTACCCAAATTTGCATGTTAAAAAATGGGAATTACTTTTAAATCTACAAAGTCCAGCCCCAATCTAAGTGCAAAAACTCATTATACTAATTTGAGGTTGGTTGTTAAAACCAAGGGCATGGTCTGTTCATATTTTATATGTACTAAAAGAATATGCACTCAACTTGTAAATTGAATTCAAATGTTCGTGTAATTTCTTTTATTATTTTTGCCTTCTTACTCCTACCAAAGCATGGCTTTCCTTTGACCCCTTCAGAGTTCTGTGAATTTTTTAATACACAGAAGCTACACTGCAGATACATTCAAGTTCCTGACTCCTAAAACTTCTTGAAGTGTTAACTGATACGAAAATTTTTTCTTTCTTATTTATTTTATTCTTATTTAAATTCATTTTGCTTTGAAACCTTTTTCATCTGGTTATCAATACTGCCTACTAGTTTTACCTTTGTACTTATTCAACTCTAGATCCACCACTTAGTGATGTAAAAACTTGAGCCAGTTACTTGCTTCCTTTCTTTAAAATAGACTAGCATTATTACTATACACACATAAAACATCTAGGCAACAAATACGAATACCAACCATGTCCTGGGTATCCTTCCAGAAACTATAGTGTAAATACAATCTGGATGTTGATCTGAAGCTTATGTTCCAATACAAAAACAGATATACTTCTCTTATGCCAGGTAATATTAAGTGCTATGAGGAAAAGTGAAAACAGATGATAACGGCAAGATGGCCTGGAAAGTTTTCTCATAAGAGACGACACCTGAACAGAGAAATGGATGAAATAAGCAGGCGGGAAACATGTATAGTCAGTGTGGGTAGATCAGAGGCTAGAGGGAAATGTGGCAGGATATGGTAGACAACAGGTCACAGCAACAGTCTGGGAGGGTCAGATCACAAAGGCATTTTCAGGATTTTGAATTTTACTTCAGATATGGCGGGTTTTGAACAAAGGGAAGTCATACAACTTGATTCATGCTTTAAAGAATCACCAAAAAAGCTGGGAAAGTGATGGAGGAGTGCTGAGGACTAGAGTGGAAACAGGAAAAGACAGAAACCCAGTTCAGTAATTCAGATGAGAAGTGATGGATTTGCCGGGCACATCTTTTACTTTTAACTAACAGGTACATTTTTAAGTGTAACTTGTAAAGTGGGCACTAGTGGACTGCCATACATTTAGAATTGCGTTTTCTATTATGACAGCATCCCTGTATCTTTTTTCCCTTCAGTTCTGTCATTTGTTTGCATTGTTACCTTTTATTCTATTCCCCTGTACTGTTCCGAGCAGTGCTATTTCTATTTTGCTAGCAGTTGCCCCTTCACTTTGCTTTCAACTGTTCCATTTTCTCTTGATATCACTTTCTAGAATTAACCTTGATTCCAAAAATATTGTTTATAGAAATTTATTTTCAACCCAATTTGTTTGCCATAGTTTTCCGTGTATTTATTTATTTACTGGCGGAACTGGGGATTGAACTCAGGCCCTTGCACTTGCCAGGGAAGCACTTATTCTCCTGAGCCATCTCCCCGGCGCCCTGGTGTGTCTTTTAAAATTTGCTTTTCTTGGGCCAGGGAGACAGCTCAGTGGCATAAGCATCTGCTTGGCAAGTGCAAGGTCCTGAGTTCGATTCCTGGTACCACAAAAAAAATAAAGTTTGTTTTTCTTGGACTGTGCCCTTTAGGAGTTCCTTTAGCAAGGACTCATGGTTGTTAGTCTTTGAGTCCTTTGTTTCCATGCCCAACTTTTTATCTGTTCACCTCAAAACTGACTTATATGATGGTTGGGTATAAAATTCAAGGTGGGCAGTTATACTCCTTTAGTGGTACGGAGATGCTGTTCTACTATGTTAGTAAAGCCAATATTATTACTGTTCCTTTGTAGCCAATCCATTTTTTGTTTGATTTTATTTTCTCAGGAGCTCTGGATATATTCTTCTGTTTGTCTTTACTAAAGTTCTATAATATATCAAAATGTTAATTTGGAGAGCTCTTTAGTTGTAGAAGAATTCAGCCACAGTTACTTCATTTTCTTTTTTCTAGAATGGCTAGCAGTGATTATAACTGCAGGACCTATCCTCTATCTCTTTTTATGCTCTTTGTGCTACACTCCAGAAGAATGCCTCAGGAAGAGGGTTATTCTTCAGTTATCTTCACACAATTACAGCAACCCCCTTTTCTTTGGGGGACATATGCCAAGACCTCCCAGTAGGTGTATGAAGCAGGGGTTAGCACTGAATCCTATAATTTATTGCCTTTAACCTCAACTAAGCATTTAGTCTCTGTAGCTATTCTTTTTGTGATTTGAGATAACAGCTTAATGATTCATTCTTGGAGTCAATGTTAGCAACTGGAGCACACTTTTCTTTTTTCCTTATGAAGTCTGGAACTTTGACCTTTTCACTTTATGGAAGCAGTTTGTGGCTTCCCTTTGGCATATCCAAATTTCCAGCTTCCCTATTCTTGTGTTTTGGACCAATTATTAAAGAAAACAAGGCAATGATGGTGAACTTTTTAGAGAATGAGTGCCCCAAATGCTACCCAAAACCCATTTATTTATTGCAAACTGCCAATATTGCAAGTAACCCTGAAGTCTTAGTTTAGAAAACAAGTCACACATAAACATCTGTCTTAAAAGAAAAACAAGTAATGTGTGCCACAAGTTCACCAAGTGAAGTAAGGGTTATCTGAACGTGAACAATGACAGTCAAACACAACAGCAAGACAGCTACTCAATTACTATAAAGCAGAGTACATAGAATGAACTAGCTAGACAAAAGGCTGATTCCATTTTAAGTAGGAGGACATAAGATTTCATCATACTACTCAGAATGGATACAATTTAAAATTTCTGAAATTTTTATATCTGAGACTTTTTTTTTTTTCAGAACCGGGGATTGAACTCAGGCCCTTGCACTTGCCAGGGAAGCGCTTATTCCACTGAGCCATCTCCCCAACCCATATATCTGGAATTTTCTATCAAATATTTTTGGACCTGACCTGGCCTTGAGTAATACAACCCTAATAAAGCAAAACTGAAAATAAAGGAAGACTACTGTATATTTTTTCTTTTCTAAGAATTCTAATTGTCGCTTCACAATTGTCAGTTCTATGCTTCATTTGAGAGAGGGCCTCACTATGTAGTTCAGGCTGGCTTTGAACTAATGGCAATCCTCCTGCCTCAGCCTTCCAATGGCTGGAATTACAGGCCTGCACCAACATGCCCAGCTTACAACTGTCAGTTTTAAAACTCTAAAACTTCCTATTCTTGTTTCATTGATAAAACTTCTTCCCTTTACCTCCTCTCTGAAGTTAGAAAACATACTCATTGTAGTGAGTCAGGCATGGGGGCACCTGTCACTCTGGGAGGGTGAGACAGGGTGATGGCAAGTCTGAATCTAGACTAGGCAACTCAGTGAGACTCTGTCTCAAAATAAACAATGCAAAGAGGTTGGGGACATACCTGGTTTCTCTAATCCTGCCCCAAATAGTTCTTCATTGGTAGCTGTATTATAGGTATTTTCTCAGGTATAATTTCTTCCATTTATTACATTTCTTCTGGTCTTAATAATCTCAGAATATGGTCTTTCCAACAGCCTACCTAAATCTGAGGTTCTTTTGGTTTTAATAATTAATGACAAAGCACTCAAAAGCTTTAGGCAGAAGGATCTCTGTGAGTTCAAGGCCAGCCTGGAGTACACAGTCAGGCCTTCTTTCCTCCTTCTACCCCTCAAAAAGATTAATGATTTTTTTTTTCTACTTCTGATTACGTGCAGCTTTTCAAGCCTGCATTTCTCTCTCAAGATTTATGTTTAGGTAAAATAAGCACACAAATAATGCCGATGTTAATTTTTTCACTTTCAAAGATTATTTTAGATGAGTTCAATCCCTGGTTCCACCAAAAAAAAAAAAAAAAAAAAATTATTTTGGAGCAAAAATCAACTATCTGTAAGTTGAATAAATGCCTAAGAATGCGACTGTTGGAAAAACAGATCTTAAGCAGGTCATTTTGATCCTACCAAGTACAGTATAAATTCATGTTGAGATACTTAGAAATCTCTGGTTTTCAATGATTAGAGATACTTTAGTAGAATAGACTGCACTTGAAAGAAAAGAAACTTCCTTGGAAAACTTTTAATTAGAAGGCTAACTGGGGTAAAAGCTTAACAAACTTGAAGAACTTTTAATAGCACATTCAATAATTAATAAGAACTTGCAAGGGCTGGCTAGACAGCTCAGCAGTTTAAAGCACCTGCTTAGGCAGATGCAGGGGCTGGGGTTCGATCCCCAGCATGCAGTGCTGTTCTTAGTGTGCCCCTGGGGCAGGGCCAGCACAGCTCACAAGGGATCAAACCCTGGTCCCTGCGTCTGCATAAGCTGGAGCTTTAATCCACTGAGCTATCTGGCTGGCCCTTTATGACAATCAATTCTAACCACAGATGTAAATAGAAAATGCTATTTGCTTCCCAAAGACGACATTACATAAAATAAAAATATGCATTAGCCTTATATTGCATGGTTCAATGAAGGGAGATGAAACTAAGTTTTAGTTGAACTTTTTAACACATTCTATCATCTCAAGTCACCTCTTTGCTAAAGTATCTATTATACACATCTGCAACACATTCCAGGGCATTAATATTTAGCCTTCATTTTGACACAATCCTTTATCCTTCAAAGCCACAATTCCTTATCCTTTGACACAAAAATAAAGATAGTAAGACAGCCATAAACAGAAAAAGACACTTAGGAAGAAAAGACTAGGAAAATGTACCAATGAAACTGGTGGCTCAAGCCTACTCTCTAAATATCTAGCACCCTTTGTGCCAAACAACTCTGAAACTTTCATTTAAACAGTCTACTTCTTAATGGGTGGTAAGTTACTAAGTTCTTCCCCACTTAGTGTCTGGGCTAAATGACACTAGGAATAAAAAGCACAAGTAAAATAAAACTGACACAGGAATAAAAGGCAGTAGTTCAGACAGAAGAAATAAGTTGAACTGTGAATTATACTTTTTCAGCATGAAACAAAAAGGGCTTCCATATTAAAAAAAATTATACTAAAAATTATATCCACTTGATGAAATAGAACTCACATTTGGAGGAAGAAAATAAATATTCACAGACTAATTTACTCTAGCAAAGTAAAGTTAAATATAAAAAGCTTTAAGATTTTCAGTATTTACTTATTTTTTATATTCTGAAAATGTGCTTTCAGAAAAATTAAAAAATAAATTTGTCAGAATAGGAAAGCTAACAGGGTACAAAAACACAGCTGAAGAGATCCTGCTAAATCTGGATAGGTCAATGACATGAGTTAAACCAAAAATGTTTATTTTAAATCAAGTGTGGTGGTGCACACCTGTAATCTCAGCACTGGGAAGCTGAGGTGAGGAATAGCTCAAGATCAGCCTGAACTATAGGGTGAGACCCCATCTTAAAAAACCACAACAAACCAAAGCAAACCAGAACTTGTTTATTCCTTCCTGGAATAATGAAGGTTACAAAGAAAAGCGATGTTTGCGTGGATTATATAGTATACGTAATTTTAAAAATTGTCCTTAAAGATGGTATCATTTTTATTGCCAAAAAACTAGACTCAGCTTAAAAAGCATTCTGACATAATATACAATATACATCAGGGTTCCCAGATACACAAATGTATTCTGCAAGATGATGTTCTTAGGGTTTATGTGACGAACTGCCACCCTATTTCTTTTCTTTCTTTGGTGGAAAGGGGGATGGAGCTCAGGCCCTTGCACTTGCCAGACAACACTTCTGTATTTCTAACACTGTAATGCAATATTTTAGTAGTGAGTCTGAGGGTTGGTCCATGGAACTCTCACTGGTACTACCAGGCCTCAAGCAAATTATTGATACAAAATCTTTCCTCATTTGTTTAAAAAAAAAAAGATTACCTTTTTTCATTGAAATGAAATGCATCATCTCCTTATCCAGACTTCTTGTACCTTTATAATTCTACCTGACCCTTTTGGCCTACATTCAACCCATTTTTGCTTAAATTTTCACTAACTCCTGTCAATAAAAAGAATAGAAAAAAACTGACATAAGATTCCACACAATACTGGTGTCAAAGATACAACCACCATGGATATCCATGGATAAACTATTAGTCTAGAAAATTTGGTCAATGAGGCAAGTGACTTGGACTGCTTCTCCTGATCACATATGCAACAGAACAGAAGTCCAAAGCTTCAGATTCTAGTCCCCTTCTGGTGCGGGGGAAAATGTCTAGGTTTGATGGCAGATCTGAGGCCAAATTCATTTCCACTACAGCTCCGTGATGGACTTAATTTCCCTGAGCCCTAGTTTCTTCCTCTCTACCTGTCATTCTTTCTACTTGGACTGATCCTACTGTCCTTGCACCCTAGTTAATTTGTACTCTTCTTTCAAAAGCTGGCTCAAGAACCAGAAAAGGTCAGGTCCTTCTGTTATTTTGTCTTGAAACATACAGTACTATTCATCTTCACTCTAAACACTGTAATTAAGTAGTGAGGCTTATAATTAGTTGTTTAATGTCTCCTCTGCTAGTACGTTAGTTCCGTGAAGGCAGAGTCATGATGTTCCTCATATCCCCAGAACCTAGGATAATGCCTGACACACGCCAAGTACTCAACGAATATCTGCTGAGAAATGAAGGGACATTTTGTTCAAATGCCTCATTTTGCAGAGTAGAAAGCTATGGTTAGGCTATGTCAAGAGACTTGCCTAAGGCTAAGACTTCAAGAGTTCTTTTTTCCAGGCCAATGTTCTTTACACTTAACTCCTGAGATTCCTTCCAGTCCCAGCACTTTTACCTTTGCAAATTTAGAATACCAAAAAGGTAAGTCTACACTCGTTCTTTCTACTCCACTGCAAGGCACATTTATATTATCCTGTTTCTCTCTTTCCTTCCATTACAGTCAATGTACATTGTATGTCGAGGCACTGAGTTCTTTTAAACAAGGAATTAAAGTCAGTAAGTTAAATGCAACGGTAAGAGGTACAAAGAATACAGCTCAGTAATAATTAACTGTCCGGGAAGCGGTAGAAGAATTCACAGAGGTGACCCTTGATATAAATTTTAACAAATAAGCGTTTGTCAGGTGAAGAAAAAGAAAAAAAAAAAAAAAAAAAAAAAAGCCTTCCAGGCAAAAGAAATCACACAGGCAGAGAGGCTCTGCATCCCTCCAGCACCCTCAAGCTGCTTTCCCTACAAGCTGGTTACTATCAGTACAGCCACTGAGGAAAGGCAGCTGACAAATACTGTAAAAAGCAAAAGAAGTAAGAAAGATCAAAACACCTTGTAGCCATGCCTTTAAAAGGCAAGTACAGTACTTTAACCTACAAGCGTAAGAAATTCCCCAAGACTTTTGAGCAGCAAGGAAAGTGACCACCTCGGAAAGCTGACAGTTTCTGAGTACCCACTCAGTACATGTCACTTCCCAACAGACGAAATAAGACAGAGCATCTCCAAAATCTGCAGGAGCCCAAAGCAACACCTCCAACGCCGCGTTAGGCGCAGTCTTACTAGATCTTTGCTGTAACTCACGGGGACGGTCGGGTGGTATCCTCACCAGGTAGACAGCCGGCTCCGCCAACGCTTGGCGCCCCGAAGGACTGGGACCCCGCCGGAGGCCCCACCTCGCGCGCGCGCGGAGGCACTCACCTCTGCAAGTTCTCGATCTCGGCCGGGATGCTCTGCAGCTGGTTGCCGCCTAGGCTGAGGGTCTGCAGCGCTCGCAGCCCCAGCAGCGAGGCGGGCACTTCCTGGAAGCAGTTGCCGCTGAGGTTGAGTACCTGGAGACTGCGGCTGAGCGGCGACTGGTGCAGGCCTTTGGGCAGCGCGCCCGGCCCGCCAAGCCGGTTGTTCCTGGCCAGCAGCGTGCGCAGGCCGCTCAGCGCGAGCAGCTCAGGTCCCAGCGCGGTGAGCGCGTTGCCGCTCACGTCCAGCAGCTGGAGGTGCGGGAAGCCGCTGCCCAGCGCCCGCGGCAGCGACACCAGACGGTTGTGGGGCAGCAGGAGCCGCAGCAGCGCCTCCCGCGAGCCGCGCCGCTCCTCGCAGCGCGCCTCCAGCTCGGACTCCAGCGTCTCGGTGGTCACGCTGAGCCGGGACCAGTTCAGCTCGGCCTCTCCGGCCGCGGCCACCGCCGCTCCGGCCTCCTCCATCCCGGCCGCCCAGCGCGGCCTTCCGCCGAGCTCGGCGGCGCCCCGGAACCTGACCGAGCGCCGCGTCGGAAGTGGCGCGGGCGGGCACGTGCGCGGCGGCCCGTCGAGTCACGTGGCGCGAGGCGCGGGAGCGCGCGCAGCCTGGGCCGGGCGCTGGCTGTGTCCCGGGCTGGCGTGCTTTTGGCCCGCCGAGTTTTCGAGTTGCTGAGTGCAGCGACCCGCTCCTGCTCTCCGCACCGCCAGTAAACAGCCTAGGGACAGCTATGTGACATGGAGAGTGCGCGGCTTGCGGCGCGCCGCCGTATGCCTCTCGGTTTGGAAAAGGGTGCTTGGTCAGCAGGAACCTGGGACGACGCCCACAGACAGGCCAGGCGGCACCCCAGGCGCCGCTGGGCGGGAGGCCCCACGCCTCCCGGAGTGCGGAGGCGGCGGGATTAGCGACCAACGCCCCGCCCCTCGGCGCGTTTAAAAAACACCAAAAAATAATCCATATCAAGGTCGTGAGGCCGTTTTGTTCGTAGACGGGCTTTCTTGGTTTTTATTCTAAATTGCAATGACAAGGCATAAATTCTGGAATTCGTTGAAGGCTGTCTGACTTCGTATAGCACGGATTAACCCGTCAGTTTAAGAACTCAACATGTTAAGATTGCCAAATAGGGTGGTGCTGGCCTGTAATCTGGGCGTTAAGGAGGCTGAAGCAGAAGGATCCTTGGGGTTCAATGCCAGCCTGCGCCACTTTGCGAAACCCTGTCTCTGGAAAAAAAAAAAAAAATGTTAAAACTGCAATTTGGAAAAATTTTGGCTTTAGAACTAAAAAAAAAATTTAGTTCTTATAAGTAACATTTTCAACTGTGTCCCAAATTCAGTCTTTCGTGACCCTACTGTTTAGAATTTTGAAATCACTAGAAATAGGAAAAATACTTAGTTGGGTTTGTTTGTAGGGTTTCTGGACACAGGTCTCAGTGTGTAGTCCAAGATGGCCTCTGATTTGTGGCACTCCTCTCACCTCAGCTTCCTGAGTGCTAGTAGTATACCAATGTGTCATCACATTGCCTTTTTTTTTCTTTTTCAGATCAATTAGATTAAATTGCTTTCCTCCTAAACAGAAACTTTTCTCGTTAGTCATTTTTATGAGAAACATTTTTTTGTACTCCGCAGCCAAGCAGTTGAGTTATGGACATGGGAGGTACCTTTTGTCAGTTTAACATTCCACAGGATGGCGTTTTATTTTTATTATTTTTAATGTATTTAGTACAGGGTCTCACTACACAGATCGGACTCATAGTGATTCTCCTGTTTTCAACCTCCCAAGCACTGGGATTATAGGCGCTCACCCCACGCCCTGTCTCAATCATCGTCTACAGCGTGCCCCCGAGTGGGGTCTGCACAGCATGACTGGGATCGAACCCCCGTCACTGCACTCTGCCTAAGCAGGCACTTTAGTCCGCTGAGCTTTCTGGCTGGCCGTCCACAGATGCGATTTTAAAAAACATTCAGATGTGTCTGCCGGGCATCTGCTTGGAAAAAGTCTTTAGACTGAACCTTATTTTGAATCAAACTAACATTGTGCCCTGGGGAGGCTGCATACAGAAGGATCACTGAGTACAGGGGGCATTGTGTGAGACCCTGTGCCAAATACATAAATAAAAAGAAAAGGAAAGAAATTCAGTCCTTCTTGCTATAATTTTCCCAGTCATTTCTTGGTTTCTCAGGTACTTTTTTTCAATAAAGGTTCATGAAAACAGACCAAAAAATGCTAACATTCTGGTAGTACTCCTAATATTTGAAAATATTGGGCAGGCCAACTAGCTCAGCAGATTAAAATGCCTGCTTAGGCAGACATAGCAGCTGGGAGTTTGGTTCCCAGGACTGCTATACTGGCTCCGCGCTGAGAAGGCGATTGAGACTGTAATCCCAGCTCTTGGGAGGCTGTAAACAAGAGGATCATTACGAGTCCAATCTATGCGTGAGACCCTGTACACCCTGTCCTAAAATACAAAAAAAGAAAATGTTTAAAATACAACTTATGCATAAATATATATATATATGATCATAAAAAGTAACATGTAATATAAATGCAAAATGAGAAAATATACAGTGAGAAAATAAATAATTTAAATGTGATGCAGGATTGGATTACAAATCAGCTAATTAATGGACAAGAGGTAACCCCAGTAACAGGAGAATGAAGTGCCTGCTCTACAGTTTTGTTTACTTAAGAGGATACAACTCCACATTATAGGGAATGAAGGAAAGCACACAGAAAAAGTAGTATAAGAAATAGGTAAACTGGGGCTGGGGAGAAAGAGAGCTCAGTGGAGTGCTTGCTTGGCAGGCGCAAAGTCCTAGTTCAATCCCTGGTACCACCAAAAAAGAAGAAAGAAAGAAAAGGGTAAACTGACAAATTTTAAAAGTCCACAGGAATGTAGTACGAATTTTAATTTGCTAAAGACTCCAGCTGGGGGCCAGGGAAATAGCTGGGCAGTCTAAATGCCTGCCCGGCAAGCACAAGGACCTGAGTTCGATCCCCAGTATCCATGCCATGCTGGCTCTGTTCCATGCCAGCCACCAAAACCGGGCACGGTGGCACACTCCTGTAATCCCAGCACTGTGGAGGCTGAGACAAAAGGATCACTATGAGTCAGAGCTGTATAGCAAGCCCCTGTACCAAATA
>NW_004524629.1:13531635-13538882 GCF_000260255.1 Octodon degus
ATATATATTTATTTAAAGACTCCAACTAGTAGGGGTAGGATATTGAGGGCTGAGGAATCCTCTCCAGTCCACCCAGTTAAGCTCGGACACCACCCTAAAGCCTTCCCACCCACCTCACGCCCCTACCCACCTGAGTTCTGACTCCCTTAGCAGCACTCAGTGTATCCCCAGGCCAAAGCACACGCAAACCCTTTTCTCCTCCCTGCTCTCGAGCCCAAGAGCCTGACTGTCTGCGTCTTTGTTCCTTTTCTGCCACCCATCTCTTCATGACCTTCAACAAACCTGTCTTTCTCCACCTTCATGTACACTTTGTAATACATGAACCTGGGCTCTGTCAGATCAACTACAGGGTAACACAAATTTCTAGTTGTTGAATTTAAGATCATTGTAACTGGATCAATTGAAAAGCTAAGATACCTGAAGAACTGTTTCTTAAAGTTGAAAATTGTGTCTCTGGCTTTTTGAAGGAAATTAATTTTTAATAAAAATATTGGCATCTTGTGTTCAATTAGAGTAGGCTCTTATTTATATAGAATGGCTATATTAATTTTGTATTTTCTCCTACACCCCACCCCCACCATTGCTAACATGATTTCTTGTAGGTAATTTAGTTTACTGGAATAGTGTGTCTTAGTTAACTCACTTCAGTTTTCAGTAATTAGTTTGGATTGTATTGTCTTTGAGAGGAGCTGACTCATCATTTTAACGGCCTCTAATACAGAACCTAATTCATAGTGGCGCAGATTAGGGCATGGCAAAGCTGGCTGAGGAATAGGTGTACAAAATCCCAGAATGCATGCGCAGAACCAAGCTCTGTGCATAGACTTTTCTCAAGAACTTGAACAGATTTTCCATAGGATGCTCTAGACTTGATGTCAGCTTGAGGAGAGGTGATATGCAAAGGATGGGCATCACTGAATTTCTGTCACTGTGGTTGCCTTTACACAGTGCCAAGCCCTCACATACAGGGTGTGCTTTTCCTACTTTTACTTCACTCACACTCATTTTGCTGAGCCTGTTTCTTTTTCTGCATTAAGAAAACGTGGCTGAGGCTGGGGAGATGGCTCAGTAGAATAAGTGCTTCCCAGGCAAGCTCAAGGGCCTGAGTTCAATCCCCCGGTTCCGGAAAAAAACAAAACAAAACGAAAAAAAAAACAAAACAAAACAAAAAAAAAAAACAGGTGCCTACTGTTTGTGCTTGTCTTGACCAATTCTTTGCTCTAGACAGAAAGAATATAGAAACCTCCAGAAGAATCAGCACCCTAAAACCCAGTAGGAATAGTAGGTATCCTATGTAAGTGAATATATTTATAAATATTAAAATTAAGTTGAATGGGCCGACCAGATCACTCAGCAAGTTAAAGTGCCTGCTTGGGCAGACACAGCAGCAGAGGTTCAATCCCGCCTGGCCCCACTTCCAGGGGGCACTGAGATGGAGACTGAGACTGAGCGTGGTGGCATATGCCTGTAATCCCAGCGCTTGGGAGGCTAAAAACAGGAGAATCACTATGAGGCTGATCTCTGTAGTGGGACCCTGCAGGCCCTGTACTAAATATATTGGAAAAACAACAACAAAAACCCAAGAAGGTCCACAGGGACTGCTCTTAACCAACTCCTTTTAGAGTAAGAGCCTCATAAAGGCAGCCCTGAACTGAAGCTTCTATAGCTTTTTAATTGATAGAATCAGGAAGCAAAAATAAAAGACAAAAAACCAGAGTCAGGTCATGGTGGACTGCTACACGACTGGTCTTAGAGCCTCTAATAAATTGGAATATGGGCAGGACAAGGGTAGGAGCATTGACTCCTTAAGTCATGTGTTCTGATTCTACTTGGACTGGTAGCCCTGTAAAGTTACTTTTTAATCACTAACCATGCATTCTGGAGGAGTTTGGGTGTGTGGCTCCAAAAGTCCATTACCTCTGCAAATCCATCTCATGCATACCTCTGGCAACACCACCACATAAATATTGTCTTAGTTTGGGAGATAATGGGAGAAAAGACTTAAAATTGTAACTTTGCCCAAAAGTCTGAAGTGCACTGTTATAGTACAGGGTAGAGGAGTAAACAGTATACTTAGAGATGATAGGTTTGTCCAAGCCAGTAAGAGAGACATATGAATACCAGCTGAGGGGGTTGCTTGTGTTTCTTTCCTTACTGGAAGCTCCAGATCCCAACTCCCTATTCTATAGCTTGAGTTGGCATCACATGGAATATTCTAAGGCTTTGGGCAATCGGGGGAATGTGGCCCCTGTAGAAATAACATTTTATCTAGGTAGAAAGTATTCTTCTGGGTTTCTGAGGTAGCATCAAGATGTTCCTGCACTGGACAGTAAAAGTCAAATGTAGGTTAAACCTCAGGGCCCACACTGAGTTGGAGGAGTGATGTGAACAGATGGCAGCTATTCCATTCCATTGTGTTCCTTTCTATTGTTATTTTACTGAGAAACTATGAAGCAAAATATGCTAGGTGCTGTAGGAGCTGAACAAAAGTAACATACTTCCTAGCTGGCCTCTCACTTTTGTCTTCATTTTATTTGTTCTGTTCTAAGAAATTACCAAGAAAAGTGTTTCTTTAAACCCCTGATTATGGCCAGCCAGATAGCTCAGCTGATTAAAGTGCCAGCTTAGGCAGAACACAGCGGCTGGGGTTCGATCCCTGGTGTGCCATGATGGCCTTGCCTCCGGGGCAAGCTGAGATCCATTGAGACTGGGCGTGGTGCACACATCTATAATCCCTGTAATCCCAGTGCTAGAAAGGCTGAAAACAGGAGAATCACCATGAGTCCAATCTATGTAGTGAGACCCTGCACTACATACAATAAATAAATAAATAAATAAATAAATAAATAAATCCCTGATTTTAATTTAGTGGGCTTGTGCTAAGTGTCAGTGACATGACAAAGCTGGCTGGGGAAGTAGGTGTGACCATTAATTCAAGATCCTAGAATGTGCAGAACAGTTCTCAAAGCCTGCACATGGATTTTTTGATAGGATAGCCTAGACCTGAGGTCAGCTTGAGGCATGGAATCCCAGCACTGCCTCGCAGGACCTGTATATAGACATTCTCATGGGTTTCTTCAAGATTTGGACAGTATAAAATGGCACAGATGCCAAGAAGAGCTTGCTATCGTGCCCCATGACAGTCTGCCCCACTTTCTCCAGGGTGTTCTTTCAGCTTGTTTTTTCCTCTTTTACTTGGCCCAAGCTCTCTCTGCCGAGTGAGTCTCTGTCTGTTTTCTCTTTTACTTTTGCAAATAAACTTTGCCACTGTTTTTTGTTCATTTCATTCATTCTTTCTTTGAAACAAGAACCTAGACTCCAACTCCAGAAGGAGCAGGGAGCAACCCTGAACCCAGTAACATTTTGGTGTAGACATCCAGGAGAATCAAAAGCCAGGAGAGTCCAATAACATCAAGGCTAGGGAAATCTTGTTTTTTAACAGTACTGTGGGCAAGAGAGCAAAAAAGATAACTTAATAGAGAATTGGCCACTACCAAATTTGAGCTTGACGTTTAGTAGACAAAGTGTCCTATAGGAGACACAATGCTTATCAGTAAGGGAAAAAATAAAGAATATCTCTCTTTTTTTCTACTCTTTCCTGTACCTTGACTTTCTGTACCACATTATATGTATATGATATCTATTATTTTATTTTCTCAGATATAGTTTCATTATAATGTTAAAGGTCAGTGTAGAAAATTCAGAAATATGTAATGAAAATGTTAAAATCACATACGAGTTATCATCCATAGAGAAATACTACCAGTATTTTGGTATATTTCCTTCCTTTCCTATAAGCATATATTTTCCATAAATTTGAAATCATACATATGTGTGTGTGTTTATTAAGGTTTGCATTTTATATATGTGTTTGGACTTTTTTTTTTGTTTGTTTTGTTGCTTTGTTTTTTTCAGACATAGTCTCATTATGTAGTTCAAGTTGGGTTTTAATTCACTATATAGTCCAGGCTGGCCTCAAACTCATGACAATCCTCCTGCCTCAGCCTCTTCAGTGGTGGGATTACAGGCATGTGCCACCATGCCTGGATGCATTTTGTGTTTATTTTCACCAAAAATCGTAGTGAGCATTTCCCCCATGTTATTTAATTATCCTCCATTAAATGTAATTTTTTAAAAAGTGGGTAAGGAACAATTTAGTCAACTCTTCCACCGTATTACCTGGCAAGCACTTTCTTTAAACAACAAAGACAATTCTAGAAATAATGGGACACTTTGCTGAGTGTTTGTGGTGACAGCTCAGTAATAGCAGTGTCTCCGAGCCCGCTCCCTGAGGATGGCTACATTACTCTCCTTTTGAAGACACGCTGACTTCATCTCCTTTGCTTCTCACCCAGCAGCTCAGAGGGACCAGCTATGACACGGGTAAGCTCATTGGATAAAGCGGGCATTTATTGGGGTGAAATTGTTGGCTGTAATTGTGAATCAGAGTCAAATGACTGCCAGTGAGGCTAAAACACTGAGGTATTTACCCCGACTACGCCCAGTCCCTTCATCCTTGTTTTGCCACCCAGGGCTCATTCATAGACTTCTCATTCCTTTTCTGCAAACCAAAGTGGAGAAGAATATCAGCCCTGGAGGCAAGACCTAGGTGCAGGGTAGCAACTTTCTGCCTAGCATAATTTATAATTATTTTTAGCAGTATTTAAATTTCTGTTTTATTTCCTTTCTCCTTTTACACTGATAAATATTGAAGGACTCTTGCAACAGATCTCATTTAATGAGATTACTGTGTTTCAATAAGCACTTATTGGAACTACAATATATAGAACAACAGGATAGATACATGAAATATAGAGGACCCAAGGGAACATACAATGCAGTAGGTATGATAAGATATGCTTATAAATAATGTTAAAACAAATATATCTGATTTTAATAATATTGAATGATAGAGAAATACTTAATGTCATGAGGAAAATTAAACTGAACACCATATTATATACGTAAATTGAATTTTCTTAAAAAGTGCACATATATCCAGGCACGGTGCCACATGCCTGTAATCTCAGAACTCCGGGAGGCTGCAGCAGGAGGACACTCATAAGTATGAGCCCAGTTTGGGGCAATGGAACGACTTAGTGAGACCCTGTCTCAAAACAACTGGGGTTGTAGCTCAGTGCACATGTCTTGGGTTCATTCCCTAGTACCAAAACAAAGCAAAACACCCCAAAATGACAACAACAAGCTCATGTAAGGACTGAAAGCAATACTCCATAGAGTTAAAGTGATTTCCATGTTTGTTATTTTCAATTTTTATTTATTTTCCATTTTTTAAAAAATTGATGATAAACAGCAATACTGTGAGGATCATTACTGTAGGATCATTACTAAATGAATGGAAGATAGTATAGCTGTAGGAAGCATACAGGAGCAAGGATTATGTGATTTAGGGGGGGAATCAGGAAGGCCATAATGATGGAAATTTTCTTTTGTAGCCTGGAAATCAATGATGAAATGTTATTGAGTTGAAAGGCATTCCTACAACCTTTTTTCACCCTGACATTTGATTGTAGTTCTCTCCATTAACTATCTATAGCTCTAGCAGCTGTTTTCTGCTATGTTTTCTTTTAAATTTTATTTTCGATATATCTTTAAAATATTATTTTACTATATCTGCCATGGAGAGATATTTTCTAAATCAAAGATGATGTCAATAGCTGCATATTCCTAGAGTATTTAGATTTAGTTACAAATCTTTCTATCGTCCCACTTCCCCTGACATTGGCTGGCGAGAGTTCCTTCTTTAGCCTCCTGTTCTTCTTGGGACTTCTGTATCTGATAATATTCAACCAACAGAGCACGTATTTCCTGCAATTTAACAGATATCTAAGAAAGAAACTTATTATAATTCTCCGTAAACCATCTGCTTCCACAGCCCATGGACTTCTGGTTCTCTCGATGAGCATCTGCCCACGAAAGGGGGCTTCTAGCATGACCAGGCAAAGTGGCAGAGGTTTGCCTGGACAGAGTTCAGATGGGATGCTAAGACTTCAACTCATGTGCAGGGCCAGAGGGTTGCCCTTTGTGGCCCTGGATGAATTTTTCTATGCTCTCTATGTGTTGTTGTTCGTGTCTGTGGCATGGGGCAAACGGTGAGAGACTACTTGGAGTCCATGTGCAGTTTAGCCTCTAAGACAGCCCAGAGGAAGACTCAGGAGAAAAGAGCCCTGAAATGAAGATTTTGAGGCTTTCTATTGGTAGAATTAGGAAGAAAAGGTGAAAGAATGAAGAAGCGTACCATGCAGAAATCCATGTAGAGGGTAGGGGAAGGATGGGGGAAGGCGAGGGAGTCGGCTGCATGCCTGATCCCATGGCCAATCTGAGTAATAAATCAGAATGTTGGGAGGATGAGGGCCAGAGCCTTCATTTTTTAAGGCAAGTGTTTTGATTATACTTGGACTTGTTGCCCTATAGCTTATCTTCCAACCACTAACCATGCATTCTGGGAGGTTTTAGGTATGTGCCCCCTGAAGTTCCTTACCTCTGCACATCTATCTCATACATACCTCTGGCCAGAGCCCCTCATGGATGCCTTAGTTTTCTATCAACTAAATGGAGGTGATAACATTACCCATTTCATATGCTTATTTAGGAGACTAAAATTGGCATTTGTAAGCATGTGCCATATAGTTGGTATAATGTATCACAAATTAACATAGAGGATTGTGGTGGAATATTTTTCCCCTTTGCAGAAATAAAACAGGAAAAAGAAGAGGCAAAAAGTATTTTAAAATGTTATGATTATTTAGTATTCTGTCTTTGAAATAATAAGGGAGCAAAGAACACACAATGTGAGCATATAAAAGTATGCTCAAGATAATGAAGAAGTCTATGGCCATACCACCCTGAATGCGTCTAATCCCATCTGAGCTCAGGAGATAATGAAGTGTTTAGCTGGATATAAGGTTGGGAGGCAGAGTGTTGAGGGAGTAGGGCATGTGAGAGTAGTGACGAGATGCAGTGTACCAGACATGGAGGTTTGGGACAACATCATGGCATCAGGATGATGCTTGCAGGACTGAAAGTGTGGGAAGTAATAAGAGATAAGGTCGGAGAAGGAGGCTGGATGCAGCTCTCTGGCAGATGTGCACTTGTGCTGAAGGTTCTCAGAAGTTGAGCATTCCTTGTTCCCTTTCTCCACTTTTTTTCAGAGATGTCCTAGGCCCATTAAGCCCCATAAAGTGCAGCTCTAGATTGGTAGGAGTGTTTAGCATTCTTCATCTCTC
>NW_004524629.1:13539112-13550068 GCF_000260255.1 Octodon degus
GTTTCCACATATACCTGTATGTCTCTTACTTGTATCTCCTCCACATTCAACTTACCCCGCTGATAGAGAGGCCAGTGAGCATTGCTTGGCATACTATCACTGATCGCTTAACATCATCTTTAGAGATGACCATGGATCCATAGCAATTCAACCATGACACACCTAGGGAGACAAATGTGCATATTTTTAAAATAGCATAGCAGAACAAACAAACCTGCACAGGTTGGGTTGGGCCTGAGTGTACTTAGTGCAGACCATATTCCTGTATGGAGTATGGATGTGCTAGGGGCCTCCCTGCTGACTCTGCTTGGTGGGGTGGGGGTGGGGTTGTTCTCCGGAGGGCCTTTCCCAAAACCCAGCAGCAGGAGGTTCTGTCTATCTTGGCCCCTATGTTTTCCTAGGTAAAGCAAATTTCCTGCCTTTCTTTTTGTTCTTCAGAGAATGTCCTTCTTTTTGGCATCTGTCAGTCTACTTCTACTTCTTCATGGGGCAGGTAAGTCATTTTTCCAACAGCTTTGTGAGTATTTCTGAAACCACTTTAGGAGTAGTGGTGAAAACAATGGCTTAAAGAGAAAATTTAAAAAAACAAAGCAGCAAATGACCTAATCCATTCAAATTTTATTTTCATCTGTTAAATGGGAATTATAAATATCTGCTATATGGTTTTCATAGGAACTGGTGACAAGCACATGAGAAAATATGACAGACATATATTGGAAGGTATTTTATTCATTCTATTTTCTTTCTTGTGATGAGAAGAGCTGCTTATCCCTCTACTAGGTTTGTCCATTTGAAGCTATATTTATTTCAGTAACCCACTCACATCCGTAGTGTCAATCTCTTAACCAAAATGAAAGTAAAAATTGAGACCTCTTCCTGTGATTCTGACAAGTAGTAATCTGTACTGTAGTATCCAGGATGTCTGAAATCATGCCCTGAAAAGCCTAGTGGACACTTTATGTTACTCTTTACACTCAAATTCTTCAAAAGTGTCAGTGACAGAGCAAGATGAAGATGCTGGAAATGTTAATGTAATTCAGTATATAAGTAGAAGTTTCTAAAAATTATTATGTATGTAAGCCCTGCAATATGACTTCTCTGTACAGTGATCAAACACATTATAGCTTCAGGCATGTGTCATCCTCAGGGTTCTATGCAGTCCTGCCGGCCTCTTAAAGGTGGCAGCAGCTTGCTCTAGTGGTATCTCAAGAGTTCATGTAAGTTCCAGGCTGTACTTACTGGTTCTTTTTCTTGATCCTCTGTGTGTGTGTGTGTGTGTGTGTGTGTGTGTGTGTGTGTGTGTGTATAAAGGTGCAGTGAGGCAAGGTGCGTTGATAATCATTCATAGTCAGTACCAACTCAGCCAAATTTAAAAAAAAGAATGGGTGTGTATTCAAGTGAGAATAAGAGAAGTATCCCTATCTTATAATTTATAGCAATATTGTCAACCTAATGGTGTGTGACAGGTACTATACCAGATAGTATCTTTTTATAGTTTACTGTATTTTCCAATACAATGGTCTGGAAATAACAGATTGAAATAGATAAAGGAGTTATTAAGATTCAAACAGGACCATATCAGTCAAAAGCTGTCTTATTACTAGTTACATCCTCAATAAACCATGTTTTGTAATTTACTGGCCCACCCTTGGATGCCTGAGTTTGAGACCCTTTTCCCTGGGACCTGAAAGGATGCAGCTGTAGCAAGACCTCCTGGGTAGAATTGGAGAAGCTACCATCAAGGGCCCTGCATGTCCTTGTGAAGAGAGATGGAGGTAGAGACAGCTTACTAAATCAAATATCTACCCATTTTCTCTCCTTCTCTATCTCCATGGAAAATGACTCAGTCTTGTCAGAAAAATAGTCCCTAGGATCCCAAGGTATTTCATAACAACTCTGGAGCAGGTGTTCTCATCCTAATTGTATATGAGGAAACTGCAATCAGAGAGATCAAGTAACTTGCCTGATACTAAAGACTAGTACAGTAAGGGACTACTTAAAACTGGACCTTGGGTTTACAATTTTTCAGGTCATGATTTTTTTAAAATGTTGATATTTTTAATCAAAGCCACATGAGAAAATTAAACCATTTTGGGCAAGAAAACACTTGTTTTTTAATTTGCAAATTCACCTGTCTGTAAAGTAATGCAACTTATCTCTCCCTGTCCCTTCTTTCTATCCTTTCTTTATATTTACTCTTTTATTCCTTCAATAGTTACTAACGTGTTCATCAAACTTAGAATGAGTGCTGTTGTTAGGAGACAGAAAAGCCTGTATCATATGGGAAGCTCTGGAGAGAGACTCTTAGGTTTCAACCATCGATTGTCTACTCACAAGCTGTGTGTCCTTGAGTACCTTCATGGGTCTTGGTTTTCTCAGTAGTAAATTGATGATAATAATAGTGCTGCCCTAATGTGCTATGCAGATTTAATGAGTTAAGGCAGAAAACTCTTTATAATATGTTTGACAATTGTAAACTCTCAATAAAGGTTACCCAGTTCAGTGAGGATCCAGTAGAACAACAGAAACAGAGTGAAGAGAAGGGGAGGGCAAGAGAGGGAAGGAAGGAACTGGATCGTGGACCGTAAGAGTCCTAAGGTCTGTGGTTGGAAAGCTAGAGTTGTTATAGCTCTAGCCTGAGTCCTAGCAACAGCCTGTGCTTCACATCAGGCCTAAAGGCAAAAAGTGATTGTTCAAGCATTTAGACAGTAGTAGGAGGGTCAGCTTTTATGTTTGTTCAAGACTTTCATTGGCTGAGAGCTGCCCACATTAGAGAGAGCAACAGCTTTACTCAGTCTACCTATTCAGATATTCATCTCATCCGAAAGCACACTTACAGATGTACCCAGAACAACATTGTACCAACTATCTGAGCTACGTGGCATTTGCTCCTGGAATGAGCATATTGCGTCCATCATTCAGCTATTGGGTGTGGATCCAGCTGCTCTTGGCTGGGCTGACGGCTGGGAGCTTCCTTGCTGACTAACATCAACCATTGGCTTCACTCATACTGTAACTCTTCACCCGTTTCTTCTGTTTCATCTCACCTCATTGTATCAAGCAGTGTCCTTATGCATAGTCACACTGACCAGCTCTTTCTCCTTTCTGCTGCTTGTCAGCAGCACAGTGCCTCTAGGAGGAAAACAAAGCTTTTTTTCTTAATGCTTAAGTCTTATTCTCTCTCACTCACATTGGGAATTTATCCTGTAGGCAATGGAATAGTAATGTTTGATAATAGTAATATTTTGGTAATGGAATAGTAATGTTACTCAGTAGTAGAGTGGTTTTCTTGCATGTGTGAGGCCCTGGGTTCAGTTCCTAGGAATACACACACACACACACACACACACACACACACACACACACACACACATTTTCTAGCTATGATGTTAAATGTCCTTTTTAAACTTTGAGATATCTTGTTTCTTTCTGCTACTGGTATTTAAATTTGTGATCTTAAATAACTTTTTTTTCCTGGGAATCTGTTTTTTCTTTAAGTGACAGAAACATTTGATAGGAGAATTCTGAATTTTGAAGAATTTTTAAGTAGATTAGAGAGAGATATGGTTCTAATTAAAATGGTAAGGAAGTAGAGATCCCACTGATTTGGTCCTCAGTGGAAAACTCTACCGTGAGTTTTGGGGAAAATAGTTTGAAAATATTGAGGCAAATGATGTCTAAACTTTCTTCTAGCTAGTGTATACCAGGGTTGTATTCCATATTATGATTATCTAAATAGTACATAAGCCTTGGCTGTACTCCCTGCTATTGGTAACTATTTAGACAGAAAGGAATTTGTGGCATGTAGGATGGGTTTATTTACTGAGCATCTGTTTCTTTCTGATGTGCTTTCCTGGATTATTGAAGCTAGAGAATAAAAGACATTTCCAAGATTGCTTTGCTGTTAGAGCTCTGGGAGTGACTTAGGCTCTGCCAATCATATACACTTGTGCAAGGATTACAATGGCAACTAGTTGAAGTGGGAGAAGGGTTACGCAGCACACAAGTGAAAGTGCTTCCTTTGCCACTGTGAATTTGGCAGGTACAGTTTGGGTTGGAAGCCAATGCCGGCTGTGATGCCCTCCTGATTCACCAGCTTCCAAGTAAGGCAGAGGCAGCAGCAACTAGGCCAACCAGTTCTGCTGAATCATTATGAGCCTGGCAAGATGTAGGGGAGGAAAAGTACACGTTGTAAGCTTCACCTTTCCATGCCCTGCTTTAGGCTCATCCCTCCAGTTTTCCAGTGATTCTAAAAACATCTGTATTAAATCCTACCCCTCTTGAAAGAGCTGCAGTGAGTCTGTGATCTGTCGTTAGACCCTACTCAGTGCAATGGTCATTGGTCTTTACTAACTCTACCTCTTCTTTGACAGTCTCAGTGTGGGCAGAAGAACTGCGGGCCCACCCCTTCACTGATGTGACCCTCTCCTGCCATTTCTCCTTTGTGGAGGGCACTGAAAATCTCGAATTTTCTTGGGAAAGAGAAGACATCAGAGAGGAATATGAGGTAGATGATGATGCAAAATTTTATCGCTTTTTCCGTTATTACGACTTCTTTGAAGTTTTCACGAAGTTAGTTTACCAGTTTCACAATAACACAGAGCAACTTGAAGATCAAAATGCCATGTATGAAGGTAGAGTCTCTGTGGACCAGGATGAAATTTCTGAAGGGACACTGTCACTTCTGCTAAGAAATGTGAACTTCATGGATGAAGCAATATACAAGTGCTCAGCCGTCACACCAGATGGAAGGGGCGAAAGTACAATTAAGCTAATCATAGAAGGTAAAGAAATTTTATGAATGAACTTGTTTGAAGCTCTATCTCTGTTCACAAGGATAAGGTATAATTTTTCTCTTTTGGTGTGCTCGCTTTCCCTCTTCTATTCAGATTGCTATAGGTTATATTTATTTCTATCATGAGAGTCAAGGGTTTGGAATGCCAATTTATCTTAGCTAAAAAATACTACTCTGAATAAAAGGTGCTGGGTCTGTACCAGTGTAATCACTCCTTCATTAACAAGTACAAAGCAACATAAGCAGAATTGGCCTAATCCAAAACTGTGCAAACCAACTGTGTCAGTAAAACCCCTAAATCTGCCTTACCACATTTGTCCTGCTTGGAGAGTCTGAGATTTGATATGGGATTTAATGGACATAGCCATGCATTAGGAGTCAGGATGCCCAAGATCTAATTCTGCATGGCTTTGGGCAACTCATTTAGCTTTTCTAGGCTTCACTGTTATTATTAAAATGTAGGTCGAGCTGATCAGTGAATATCCATGGGATCCAGGGATCCTAACCATCCACCAGATTGCCTGGCAAACTATCTTTTTCCTCCAGAGACCTCATGGAGATTGGGGCATCTGCATGGAAGAACTTGTCTAGGATAAGAGTTGGCAGAGCTGGGGAGGTGGTGCTGAGAATCTCTCATACCATTGGAGAGTTTCAGCAGGGTATCAGAGGACAGTGCAGGTCTGGAATGACCTATCTTAAAGAGAGAGACTCCAAAGACAGCAGTGGCAGGTTAGATCTGGAGGACAGTAGCATATTTGTATCCTGTTGGTCTCTCATTATGTTTGGACCACAGTATTAGCCACAATGCACCTCCAGATGTATTAGCTCCATAAGGGGTTACTGTAACAATCAAGGGCAAGATTTCTGCTCCCTTGAGCCTTCTGGGGCTGAAAGTAGAAGGAACTAATTGTTTTGTTATTTCTTCCACTCAGACTCTGAAATGCCCCAGGTGCAATTTGACAAGATTGATGATGAGGATGTGGCTATTTGCATCTCCAAGGGCTGGTACTTTGCACCCAATGTGACTTGGTTGGACAGGGGTGAGAGGGACCTAAGTAATCAGAGTACCGTTGAGATCCTGGAGGAGCAGATGAATGGCCTCTACCGGGTATACTCTGTTCTGAAATACCCAGTCAAGTTAAATGAGAAATATGTCTGTCATATCCAAGAGACAGACCAGAACTACAAGCCCGTCCGAATGATCCGCAGATACCCAAGTAAGTGCAAGCCGGAGGGGAAGAGTGAAGGGATGTGCATCTCATGGCAGAGAAGTCAGCATTCATTAATATTTACTGAATGCCAGATGTACCAGGCACTGCCAGGCACTTTGGGAACTTAAAGGAGGCAGCAGAACATAAGCTTGTAGCCTGGGGCAAATGAAGGTAATGAGGTGGAGTCTCTCTGGGTTTGAAAAAACACCATGCATCAGGGACTGTCAGCCTTCACTCTGCTGAATGTGGCTGCCACTGGAGCCAATGTTTCTGATCCTCTCTTGAGAACATGATGAGCTTTATAACATGACAGGCTATATTTGTGGTGCTAGACTTTCACACTGTAGTCCTTTATTTATAGGTTATTTATTTATTTTAATTCTATATCTATCTATCTGTTTATCTAGAGAAAGGGTTTCATTAAGTTGCCCAGACTGGGTTCGAACTTTTGATCCTCTTGCCTTAGCCTCACAATGTGTTGGTATTACAAGTATATGCCACTATTCCTAGGTATTCAAATCTGACTGGTTGTCCTGTATTATATCTGAGAATGTTATATTTAAGAGATGGAGAAGTAGAGACTCAGAAATGATAAGGAGGAGGGATTCTGGAATAAGAGAAAGAAGAAATTAAACTTTCCCCCTGTTTTAGTAAGTTTGTTTGTTTGTTTTGCAGTACCAGGGATTGAACACAGGACCTTACCAGGCAAGCACTTATTCTATTAAGTCACTTCCCTGGCCCACTTTCCCCCTGTTTTAGGAGGCTAGCATTGTGTAGGCTAGTGGTTCTCTACACATCATCACCAAACTAGAGACACTGGTACCACCCAGGAGCTTGTTATGAATGTAAATTTTCGGGCCCCATCCTTTATCTAGTGAATGAAAACATCTAAAACACTTGTGGATAGGCCTGACAATCTGTTTTAGTAAGGTCTTGTTTCAATCACTCTTCTCTTGTTACTGGGACAAATATCTGACATTCAAAATGAAGGGAGGAAAGATTTATTTAGCTCACACTTACTG
Source organism: Octodon degus (assembly GCF_000260255.1). Lineage (NCBI taxonomy): Eukaryota > Metazoa > Chordata > Mammalia > Rodentia > Octodontidae > Octodon > Octodon degus. The sequence continues at coordinate 13,546,141 of NW_004524629.1, forward strand.
GAGGTTTCAGTCCATACTCGGCTGGCTCCAAGGCAGAGTGGCACACAGCAGCGAGTAATGTTTCACAGCAGCAGCAAAGAGCAGAGAGCAAAACAGAGGCGTAGCAGCAACAATGCTTGCAGAGAGCAGGTCTGTCTCCCTTAAACTGCATTCAGTCTTTCTGCCCCCGCCTGGGTGCAGTACTCACACCCATAATCCCAGCAGCACTCATACCCACAATCCCAGTGGATCATGAGTTAATCACCAACTCTAGAAGTCCACCCCATGATTGCATGAGGCTTTGGGGGTACAACTAGACACAAACCATAACAGGCCTCCAGGTGCTTCTGACCCTGAGAATCACTAATGTTGAGTACAAGCCCTTGGGGTGAGGAAGACGTCCAGAGTATTTCTGTCTGTCCCTCCTGTTGAGGATGGGTGCCATCTTCTCAAAGCCATGTTCATCAGATGCAGAAGACAGAGCCCTGGCTCCTTGACTCAGTTCAGTAAAACACAGATAACCAGACAGATTCATACATTTACATCTCCAACTTGAGTTGGAGACGTTTTCTTTCAAAGGAAAAGAGGGACTCATTTATCCTTCAGACTCCTAAATTGTCCCCACATCTGCAGTAGTTAGAGGTCTGTGAACATTGAAGTGGGCATCAGACTCTCCGTGGAGAACACTAGGGCACATTGTTATTTCTTTTATTTTATTTTAAAGAGAAAATAACATTGAAAATGATACAGATTTCAAAGCAAGAAAATAGGAAATTAACAATGTTTATTATATTATATATTATTATCTTCAAAGTAGTTACTCAAATTACAAGATACAGGCATGCAAAATTAATCAAATAATATGAACAAAAACAGTTTCATTCAGTGAACTAATAGAAATTAGCAGTATGATTATCTTAGCTATCCATATTTTCTTTTCCCTTTCTCCTTTTCTCTTTCTCCTTTCCCCTATCCCCAGTTGTTCTATAGGACACATGATTAATTAGTCAACTTCCAAGAAATCCCATTTCTTATTCCCTTAAATTTCAGCACCATAAAAATGATCCTACAAACACTGAAAAGCCTCTATATTGTACTTTCCTTCAAGTCTTTTGATGTACTTATTAAGGCCTTTGAAATCTGGTATCTGCCAGCATTTCTAGCCTTCGTTACTACTGTTTCTTAGCACATGGCTGTTGCTCATTGCTCTGAGCTTGCTGACTGCTTTCCAAATTGTGTTTGTTTTTCCACACTGTTATGCCTGTTTATTGCCTTTGCATTTCTTAGGAAACCAGCTTTCTTTTCTTTATTTATGTCATGGCTCTCATCCTCCCAGATTTGGTTTCAGCTTGAAGCCTGTCTTAACTTTCTCACTTTCCATCTGTTTAACATCTCATTCATCCATGCACTACAATTCATCAAGCTCTAACTCTTTCCCATTCTTACAGGCATGAGAGATGTAGCTGTAATCAAAGTAAATCTCAGCCCCGTGAAGCTTGTAGGTTGGTAATAGAAGGAATTAGCAGTAAACATCACTGAAGTGTGAGGTATATCACTGTCTGAGCCCATTGACATGAAATAAAAAAAAATCAGAAAGACTATACTGTGTTTACTCTCAAGAATAACAGGATGGTGGCTCCCTTGGAGAGTAAAAGGGTAAGAGTGATTGGAAAAGAGCATGAACGATTCCTGAGGTGCTTAGGCTGCACTCTAGTTACATGATTATACTCAGCTTTTGAAAATTAACTGGGTCAGATACTTACATATGCACATTTATTTATATACAGTATGTTTCTATATAAAGTAAAGCACATTCTTGTATTTATCAAATGAAGTAATCCTATAGAGAAAAATAAAGCAGGGAAGGCATATTGGAAAGAGGGGTATGGGGCTGAATATGGTAGTACAAGCCTGTAATCCCAGCTCTCAGGATCCTGAGGCAGGATAATCAATAGCCTGAACTACATAGTGAGCTCAAGGCTAGCCTGAGTGACATAGTGAGAACCTCTCAAATAACTAAATAAATCATGTCAGAAAAGGAGGATTGTAATTTTTTAAATTGGCTGTCCAGAAGAAACGTCACTAAGAGGCAAAATTCTAATAAAGACTTGAAGGAGGTGAGCAAGCCAAGCTCAGAGTAGGGGGTAGGGGAAAAGGGCTAATGGATTTGAGGAACGCAAGAAGGCCAGTAGTTGAGATCGGAAGAGGTTGTGAGAGAGTATGGAACTTGAGATCAGAAAGACAAGAAGAAGATAGATTGCCTTACAGGTGGCTGTAAAGGTTTTGAAGTTTCCTTAGACCATGAGAAGAGATTCCAAGCCTTTGGCGGGTTTTGAACAGAGGAATGAAATGATCTGAGTTAACATTTGTAACATTTGTCTTTCTGTTTACTCTTGAGAGTAGACCCAAGAGAGGCAATAGCAGAAACAGAGTGACCAGTTTGGATTGTACTATAATTCATATATATAAAGAGAAATTGGTGAAGGAGAACTGGGAGGAGTGGACAGGAAAGGAAACAGGAAACTAAAAATGTGTCATTACCTGGGAGATAAAGAAGGATAGAAAACATTTTAGGGTGGAAGGAGTGTTCAAATATGTGAAATGCTACAGAGGGGTCAACTAAGGTGAGAGTTGAAAAGAGGCTGAAAGAAGGAATACTGGGAAATTAAGAAGAGATCACTGGATCATTAATGTGGAAGACAGTTTGCTTTGTAGAACATCGGCAGAGAAATATGTACTAGCTGGAGAAGTCACAGTGTTTCACTTCTCTTATTCTTTTAGATGGGAGAAATAACATATTTATACATAATAATGAACAAATGAGGAAGGCAAATTTTTCTATGCAGCAGAAGGTAAAGAATTGATGAGTAATATCTTATATTAGATATAAGGGTGGTTCTAATGTACAGATGGAAGGATTTCTCTTAGGTAAGATAATGGGAAAGATGATATATTGTATAGATCCAGAAGTGTGGGTGGTATGGTAGTGAGAGTGCATATAAATTCTCTTCTGTTCATTTTAATTTTCTAAATGAAACAGTAGGCAAATCATCAACTGAGTATGAGGTAAGGGATGGGAATGTGGGAGGGGTTGATAATGAACAGATGAATGTTCACTGATACATGATAATCAAGAATGGAATAGATATGTAGGAGGATAGGAGGGAAGAACTAAAGAAAACAGGTTCTTGGGTGGTAGGTCATGAAATTAAACCGAGAACACAAGGCATGTTTGTGAGGTTTTTTCAAGCCTCATTTAGCTATTCAAGGGTAAACACATGGTAAGAGGAAAGCTGGTTTAATCAAATGCCGTAGTTTTGCCATGAACGCACAACAAAGACAGATGCAAGTTAGTGACTCTAATGATCAGTAGAATCTATACTGGTTTATGAAAAATGAATTACACAAAGTGGGAGACAGACACTGGTAAAATGACAGGAGAACGGGAAGTGTAGCTCAGGGTTATAGCACGCTTGCCTAGCAATTGTGAAGCCCTGGGTCTAATTCCGCAAACTGGAATAAAAAAGTGTTAAGAGTCATTGGATTTTCAGTACCAATGGCAGCCCAAAATTTGTTAGTTCGCATCTTAGAATGTTGGAAAAACAGAAGGCAGTGGTTGGAGAGTAAGATCTTGAAACTGAGATAAATTTGAGGTTGTGATTATTGCTAATGGTATAATCTATCTAACCATGAGGAAGATGGCTAGCATAGGATGTGAAGAAAGATCATTAGAGGAGAAAAGATCGAGGTCCAAAGGAAGAGTAAGATAACACATGAGACAGTGACAGCAGTATCATGAAGAAAGAAAGCATAAGGTAAGGGCCGGCAAGATAGCTCAGTGGATTAAGTGCCTGCTTAGGCAAGTGCAGGGATGGGGTTCATTCTCGGCACCACATGCAGTGCCGACTCCACCCCCTCCCCTGCCCCTGGGTGCACTGAACTGGCCACC
>NW_004524629.1:13550287-13552733 GCF_000260255.1 Octodon degus
CACCACTCTTAGGGGGAATGAAGAATGCATTGTTAGTAACAGTGTAAGAAGTCTTTCCTGTATGACTTTAAGAAATGTGTTGCATAGGAGGTTGAGGCAGGAGGATTGTATGTCTGAGCTCAGCTTAACTTATTAAAAAATGAAAAAATGGCTGAATGTGTATCTTAACACAAAGGCTTTAAATTCAATTCCTAGTATCACAAAAAAAAAAATTGCAGCTGAATGCAGGGCTATCTCTAACATAAGACTTTTACCTTTTCTGTTTTCTTCTCCTATCCACTGTTTTGTTTTGTTTTTTCCAGAGAGAAGGTATCCCCAATCATATGACTACTATTGAGAGATGTGAATAACAGCTGCTCGAGGACCTGTCTTGCCTTAAGCCACTGGAATACTTGGCTTCTTTTGTGAATGTTCTATTTTTTATCCTAGACAAAAATTAATTTACCAATCATAAGCAGTAAAAAATAAGGAGGTAAAAGGTCTAGCATGTTACCTATTAACTAAAATAGTAGAAGCTCCCATATTTTGCCTTTCTTATGCCTGCATGTTGAACTCTTGTTTCTTCATTTCTATTTTTGTTTAATTTATAATATTTAACTGTTTACTCTCATATCTGTTATGCTAAATTCTGAATAAAATTCAAGTGGCATAAGTACAAAATAAAGAGAAAAACCTGATGAACTGTGTAAATTCCACTGGTGTGTGTGCTTCAGTTATTGATGGTTTGTTGGGGAGTTCAGAGCAGAAGAATTCCATTCTACATTTTCTCTAAGTCTGATTTTTGGTTTGTTTTTATTAATGATGTTTTGTGGGCATTTGGATAACACAAAAGAGAATCTGAGAAATCAACATTTTCTCAAAAAATTGTCTTCGTTACTTTTCTTTTCACTGAGACAAGATACCCTATGCCCAAAATTAAAAGCATAAAGGTCTATGTGGCTCAGTTTGTAGAGGTTCATAGTTGGGTACCTATGAGGCAGGATGGCACTGCAGAGGGGCATCACAGAGAAGAGTTTGTGGTAGGCAGAAGGCAGCAAGGCAATAAGTTATAAGCAATCAGCAGTGACTATCTTCTGCCTCTTATATTTTACCCAGGCCACACACTCTTTGAGTAGTGCTAATATCCAAGATAGAGCAGCCTTAATCTTAGTATCATACCATGAATCAATCCCAGGATTGCATTCTTAATCTCAGCCTCGCGCATCCTGGATCCATCCATCCATTTCCAAAAAGCCAGATGAACAGCCAGGTTTGTAAAGAGCTCCAAAGCTGCAACAGGTATGCCTTTAGGATTTGTCTTTTTTAATTTTGATTTTTGTTGTGGAGGGTAGAAGTAGTCCAGTTTAGTGCAATGGCACATGAAAAACCAGACTTGCAAGTTTTGGAGGAGGTTAAAAGTGAGTCATTAAGTGATTTTTGCACAGATTGTGATGTTGGCCATGTTAGCCAAAGTTCCTATGACAGTGAAATGGAGCAAAAATGAATTGGCATATGGAATGATGACCTTCTTGAGTCAGATGGCAAAGAAAACAGCAATATTAGTACATATTTGACTAGTAAAAATTGTACAAAATGGTCACACAACCAAATGGAATAATCCAATGTTAGAACTACATCCAAAAATATGGTGGGGATCTTGGCAGGCCTCAAACCTATTGGATGGAATGCCAGCACTGTCATTCAATGTTGGAAATTGTAATAGTCAAAATACCACAAGATATTTTGGAATACACAAGTGATGAAATACAAGTAAAATGCCCTGTGTGCATCAATATCCATACTCAAAAATGTGTTCATTTTGACACCTCACTAGCTGAACTAAAAGCTTTCATAGGTCTGCTGTACTTGGCAGAACTTTCTTACGGTAATTGCAGGAATGTAAAAGACTTGTGGATGTAAAAAACTTATGGGCATTGGTTTGAAGTTTGTACAATAACAATGGCACTGAGGAGATTGGTTTCCTTCAAAATTGCCTGAGGTTTGTTGCTAATGACACAGAAAAAGACCTGATAATCTGTCTGCTGTCAACTCTAGTTTTGTTTCAAAAAGTCAAGCAATTTACACAACACCTGAATATATGACTCTTGATGAATATCTTGCAGCATTTAGTGGTCATTGCAGCTTAGGCAGTATAATAGGGAGGTGTGGTATTTACATTTGAAGGAAGGGAAGGCAACAGAAGAGAAGGGAAGGAAAAGAAGGGAAGAGGAATAAAGGGAATGATTCAGATCCCTTGTTTTTCTAAATTAATTTTATTGAGAAACAAATAACAATGAGACAGTTTCAAAACAGGTGAGTAGGACAGTTACAATAATTAATACATTGCATATTGTTGTCTTTGTAGTTATTCATAGTACAAGATGCAGACATGATATTCTGTCCAAACACTATTAATTGAAATCTTTCTTCTCATTAAATTAAGAGAAAGTATCTATCTATCTATCTA
>NW_004524629.1:13552938-13610192 GCF_000260255.1 Octodon degus
ATGGCTTTATTTTTTATACTTCGTTTTTATACTTTTCTGCTGAATAGTTAAGACCAAGATAAAGCAAGACCTTTATAACAAGAAATGTAACTTTTGTATGTGACAAGGTCAGTCAAATCCCCTCAGGATTTACCCTGAAACCCTGTACCTCAGTTTGTAGATCCTTTGTCAGTGTGAGCCCTGTGGATGAGTCATGGCCATTGTTTGGCCAGTGTGCTCTCTGTGAAAGCCTGAGAGAATACTTTCTCTCCATGTGACTCTCCTTAGGCACACTTTGCATCATCGATCACTTTCCTCTGTGGCCTTATAATCTCCTTGATCAGAAAATTTGGGACACCACTGTGCTACAGGATGTTACAGTACAGATTCTCTTGACTCAGATCCTTTGTTACTAACTGTACTAAAATCTTGACAAAAGTTAAAGCCTGAAATGGTAACTTTTGAACAGCAAAACTAAAGCTACAGCAGATGTTGATGAGTTATGCAGCAACTATGATGTGACTCAAAACACAAGGAACTGACCAATGGTTGTACTTTACTCTATCTTAAACATGTATGACATAAATAGTTTGATAATTTACAAAGAAAATAACAAGTGCAAAGCATCATGGGGAAATTTTCTTAGAGGATTGGGGTTGAAACTCATAAAAGATTATTTATAGCAGAGGAAAACCAAAATATTTCTGCCAAGGGAGCTATGCAAAAGATTGTGGAGCGTAGTGGTGGACAGGCAAGTGCAAGACCAACTATGATAATAGGGAAACCAAAAGGATAGTAACTGTGCCCTATGGAAAAAGTCAGGAACACAAAACATACATGGTATCAGTGTGACACTTGTGCATGGAACATGATGCAGTTGTTTTGTGTGAAGAATGCCTTGGGTGGGACAATTGAAGCAAAGTTATTTTTGCTGTAGAATTCTATTGGTAGCTTCACTGTAGTTCATATAGGAACTTATTTCTGATGTTATCCTTTAGATTTTGTCAGCAAGTGCAGAGCTGATGCAAAAATGTTGTTTATTCCTGAACACATACTACATATTAGGAATTTAACACTTTATTTTATGGACATTGTATGTTCCTGTTAACTACACATTGTACAACGTAATAGGAACCTACTGATAAAACAGAAAGACCAGTAGATGTCAAGTATGTCCCACTAAACAGTCAGCAATGCAAAACATGTCAGTATAAAGGATATATGTATGTATCGTGTGTGAAGACTGCCTCAGGTGTGATAATTGAAATAATATTATTTTTTGTTGTAGAACTCTATTAGTATTTTCATTGCATTTTTAATAAGAAATTATTCCTGTTATTAATTTTTATTTTATTTATTTATTTATTTTTGTTATTAATTTTTAGATTTGGTACACCAAAAAAAGTTAATGTTGAAAAATTTGATGCTTTTTTAATAAGCACCCAATTAATATTAAAAATTCAGGCACACACCTGTAATCCTAGCACTCAAGAGACTGAGGCAGGAGGATTAAGACCAGCCTGGATTACATAGCAAAACCCGTCTCAAAAAAAAAACAATGCTTTATATTTTTATTTTTTTATTGCTAAGTATTCATTGCTTAATAATAAAATTAATAATTCATCAATAGAAATATTGTAAATAATAAATTGGTATTATAAACACACAGTGTGTCTTTATGACAAAATTATGCCCCATGCATTGGCTCAAGAGATGTCCCTTGTCCCTTCCATCGCATGTGGACACAATGAGAAGCTGTCATTTATGAACCAGAAAGGGGGCTCTTAGTAGACATCAAACCAGTCAGCACCTGGGTCTTGGAGCTTGCTCCCTCCATAACATATGGAGTAAATTTCTATTATTTGTAAGCCACCAGACTGTATTTGACATAGCAGCACAAATAGACTGAGATATCATCCTTTATTTTTGGAGTTTGCAGAGTGGTAATATTTTTTCTGTTTTCTGGGCTTGTAGAACTCAAACTTAGATTATGGGAAAGAGGAGAAAAAGGTAATGGGACAGTAAAAGAAAAAAAAAGCTGCCTAGGAACCAGAAATTTACTTGGTGAAAACCTCCAACTTTTCGAATCATTAGGTTTTAATGATGAAATAATTTCACTGGGGTAAGCATACAGAGAAAGAAGAGCTACCAGGGTGATTTCTACAACTGCACAGATTTGATGTCTATATTCTTAAGGTAAGTTATCACCAGGCCAAAACTTTGAGGTGTGTACTAAAAGCCACTGGGGTACTCACACTGACTGTGGCCTCTCTGAGGAGAGACCAAGTTTGGCTGAAGATCACTTCTCAATGGATTTCAGGGGTTTTTCTTGAATTGTACTCACTTATCTACTGAAAAAAAAACCAACAAAATTATAGGATGTGGACAGCTATTAGGACTATGTGAAGGAATGTATGAAGTAGATATAGTGTTCAGTAATTAAATTATAAAGGATACTAATTAGAAAATAATGATTCAGGGACCAGGGTTTGATCCCCGGTCCCGCATGCCTCTCTGGCCCCGCCCCTGGGATGCACTGAGCTGGTGACTGAGGCTGGGCATGGTGGCACATGCCTGTAATCCTAGCACTGGGGAGGCTGAAAACAGGAGATCACTATAAGTCAGAGCTGAGTAGTGATAGCCTGTACCAAATACATAAATGGAAAAAAAATTGATTCATGTTGATGTAATTAGCTTTAAAATAGAGGAAAGTGTTGTCATAAGATAGAATTGGCAGGAGAGGGACACACCTTCGAAGCCTAACTCTGTTCCTTGCTAGTGGTATAGTCTTAGACAAGTTCCTAAACTTCATTTGTAAGCTATCCTTCTCACAGAGTCATTTTGACAAATAGGAGAATGCATAATAGGTGAAAATAATGATAATAATGCCACTTGATGCTTATGTAGCACTTTCCATGTACCAGAAATTCTTATTTAACCCTCAAAAAAGAAAAGAAAAAACCAATGATGTAGGTCTCACTATTATACCACTTTACAGAAGTCCACTGAGACATAGGCTAAATAGGAGGTAAGACTGAAATATACAGAGAAGGTTTAAACTTTAAGAATGTATTAGAGGGCTGGCCAAATAGCTCAGTGGATTAAAGCGCCTACTTAGGCAGACACAAGGGCCGGGAGTTCGATCCCCAGGCCTGCTGTGTTGGCCCCGCCCGCAGGGCACTCTGAGATGGTGATGATAGAGACTGGGCTTGGTGGTGCGCCCCTGTAAACTCAGCACTTTAGAGGCTGTAAACAGGAGGATCACTACGAGTCTGATCTGTGCAGTAAGACCCTGTGTACGCTGTACATTCTGTCCTAAATACAAAAAAAAATGCATTAGGATATGACACACTGTCATTAATCTTTAAAAACACTCATCTCATAGTGGCAGCCACTTCTAAACAAGTTCTGGAAGTCTTCTTTTGTGAGCATCTCTATGAGGGGGTGATAAAAAATGTTCTATACTGTTTCCAAGTGCCACCCAACTGAAAGCAGATTTGTAAAAAATAACACAATGTGTTCTTGTCGTCTTGTTCACTGAATCTGGCACCACACAACTTCTGGTCTTCATACTCAGAAGAAAGGCCTTCCACAACTGCTTCAGAAGGTGGGAAGGAAGAAAGGATAAGTGTGTTTGGAGTATGTGTTTTGGGGAGGGATAGTGGTATTTTGAGGGTAAAAAGTGGCAATGTGTCTTTTATTGAAATAAAAATTTAACCTTGCTTGTATTTTTTGACCATGTCTCAAGAATTTCAGAAGCATTCGAAGTAAGAACAGAGCCAAGATTTGAACCTAGGAGACCTGGTTATTAAATACTATGTTCTCCAGACTCAGCTCAGGCCTGGCATATAGGCCTAAGGTGAAACCCTGCAACTGCAATCCCTGCAGAGAGAGTAGGGAACAGAACCACTCAGCTAGTCCAGGAGCAGAACATCTTGCCAGAGGGGCACAACAGGTGTACTCCCAAGGGCAGCAGCAGGAAGGAGCTGAGCACAGCAGCCAGACCCAAGCCAGGCACAGCAGGATAAATCCAAACTTTGTAGATCTGCACCTGAATTTCAGTAGGTGCTAAGGTTATAACTGCACCAAAGCTCTACAACAAAGGTCAGAAGACAGTGCTACACAAAATGACAAAGAGAGGGAGCAAAATGCAATCTCAGAACCCAAGCCCACCTATAACATGTGCAGAGGACACTAACACAGAACAAAATGGGAATCACACAGCTCAAATCAATGAATCAACAGCTTCTGAAATAAAGAAACAGCTGCAGAAAGGTATACAGGAAATCAGATTGGAAGTGAAAAAAGAAATCCCTGAATTAATAACATCTGCAGTAAAGAATCAAATGCAGAAATATATGGAGGAAACCCAATGCCCACCCAGAATAAGTACAGAGGACACTAGCTCAGCTCCAATGTATGAATTAATAGTATTGATAGTAAATAAGCAACAGCAGAAAGTTATAGAGGAACTCAGAGTGGAATTCTTTTCTAAAATAAAAAAATCATTCTCTGAACTCATAGCATCTGAAGTAAAGAATGAACTACAGAAACATAGGGAAGAAACCCAATCTGAAAAAAACACTGCAGCAAAAGAATTTATAATTGCTTCTAAAGAAGACATTGATTTAAAAAAATAGAGGAGATTAAAAAAATGAAGGATTCCTTGAATAAGCAATACAGGAAAGAAATAGATGGCATGAAGCAGAGTCAAAGAGATATAGAGTAACTTAAAATCTCAATTACAAGCTTGCAAAACCGTTTGAGTGAAAGTGAAGACAGAGTTTCAGATCTTGAAGATGTTGGTGCAGCTAGTGAAAAGGTAAGAAAGGATCTCTAAAAACAACAGGGATGCAGGAAAAAATAATCCATCACCTGCAAGATGATGCAAAGATGAACAATGTGAGACTAATAGGCATCAATGAGAAAGAAGGAGTCAACACAAAAGAAAAAAAAAAAACATGGGCAGAAATAATAGCAGACAACTTCCCAAATATGAGGAAACAATCTGAAATTAAATACTATGTTACATTGTCTCTTGGTGTAGGATCAATGGGAGTAAGAAGAATGTTTTGAGTTAGGTTGATTCAGAAATATTGAAACATGAAATTGAGAAGGATATTTATGAAAGACAAAGAATGCATAAAGATATAAAACTTACTGGCACCAACTTTGAATGTGAAGTCTGGAAGAATTTTGGAGCAAGCATGTTTTGAACTGTCCCAGCTCCTTCAAAAATGGTAAATTCTGCTAACTTTTGTGTTAAAACCAAACCAGGAACAAGGCAGGTAAAAAACCCCTTGTCCTTTCAAACATACTTTATTTTCTTGACAATATTGTACAAGTGTTTTGGATGCATATCTTATTTTCTTTACAATCTCATCTTTCTTATTTTCTCTGGCAATTCAATCTTTTTGTTGGCCATATTTCAAATTTTTAAGATTTCTTTTCTGGCCACAAGAATTCAGATATGGCCTGTGCGTTGCAATGATAACCACGAGGGTGCAGTGCCTCTACTTTCTTCCAAAATTAATTGACCTATGGTGGAGACTACTATATAGTGACTCTGAGAAGGATTTAAATTTTTAAGACTATTGCTGCAGGCCTCTCACTCTTGGGTGGAGACCTTCCTGGAGATATCAGCTCTCCTAAATTAACAGAATGTTTTACTTGGAGGAGAAGCCCTTGAGTGATTCCCACCTTTCTTTAGTATTCCTCTCCCTTGTTTTGATAACTAAATAAATACAAGCCTGGATGCCCAGGAAAGATCTTTTGTGTTAGCCCCCAGGGAATCTCAAATTCTGTTACAGGGCTTTAATCCTCCTTAAGCCCTAAAATTGTACCACTTAACTCATTTATTTAAGCCTTCACCACCCACTTGCTTGGGAAATTGTGGGACTGATCAGCCCACAATAACTGAAGGATGACATTAACACGTTAGAACTATTTTCCAGCAAGGTTGTATTTACTTACCTTTTGTGTAGATGATGGTTCTTTGTCAATTTTTACTTCTTGATAAGATGCACAATATCATTTTTTCACTTAGAGTCTCCACATGTAATGTTCTCATGCATAAGTTCAACCACTGTGCCTTCTTTCTGTGTTTACTGATGCCCCATGGGGTGGAAAAATACACACATACAGGGCTTCTCAGAGGAGTTTTTCTTCCTTTCTGTCATCTAACAGCCGCTCAGGTTACTCATAGCAGTTGATTCCTTTGGGATGTAGCTTATACACAAAGGTGACACTCTTGGTGGTGTTGCAGGCAGCTGAATTAGATAGAAATATTGTAGGCAGTCAGACAGGGCCAGGCCCTCAAGGAGACAAGATGGAAGACAAGGTGACTCTGCAACTTGGAAGAGACAGATACTCCCACACGGGCCACACCTCAAGACCAAGACAAAAGAGGAGACACAGAAACATACTTCCCTAGGGATGGGCGTTAGGGGTTGGGATTCTACATAGGTATCAATCACCTCGAAAGAACCCAAATGAATCACTAGCCCAACCCCCAGCAGGAAAAGACCCTGTCTCATATTCATGCCTGCTTGCTATGTGACTCACTTCCCCATTTGGCACTGGATTTAATCAATTTTACCTGAGCAATGGTGCTTGTAATCCCATTGGTTGACCATAGTTTTGTCCCACCTCATGCCCACCTAAGCAAGTTCCATAGCTTTTTTACCACCTTAGAATGGCCTTACCACATGGTTTTCCTCTATCAAAGTCCCTGGAAGAGACAGCTTCCCGGGGACCACCCACTCGGGGGACCCCCTCCTGTCCTTCTCTGGGACAAGAGCTTTCTTTCCCCCTAATAAATATATTCTGCTCATAACCTCCATTTGTTCTTTTTTTTTTTTTTTTTTTGGCAGAACCAGGGATTGAACTCAGGCCCTTGAGCTTGCCAGGGAAGCGCTTATTCTACTGAGCCATCTCCCCAGTCCCACCAATTCATTCTTCTGTTTTAGAGAACATGAACTCATCCCAGGTACCTTTTAGGTTGCAAGATCAGTTTTTCTTACTGTATCATTTGGAGGTTCCCTGTATCAGTAGGCTCTGAATTGTTACATCTTAACGCATTCAGTTGGACCTAGTTGCCTGAGTGAGACTGGTTCTAGGATCTTTAGGGCTACCAAAATCCATGAATGTAAAAATCCATTTACTTTATAGTAAATAGTGTAGTATCTACATTAGCATGCATGCTCCTATATGCTTTAACTTTTTATTTAAAAATATTTTAATAATAGTATGTTTGAAACACATTATAATTGATCTTGGGATCTATATATATCTATATCCCAAGAAAGAGCTTCCCCTCATTTCTCTTGGTCTCCTTCCCATATCCATAAAGTCTGTGTATGTCTCTGTGTTTTCTACCATCTCTCTTTTTATTTTGCTTTTAAAAGTATTTATTTATATTTAGGAGTTTTTATATAGCAGAAAGCATGCACCATTTAGCCTTCTGAGTCTCGTTTATTTTATTCAACTTTATGGGCTTTTTTATTTTTATTTTTATTTTTGTCTTTTTGAGACAGGGTCTCACTATGCAGTTCAGGCTGGCCTTGAGCTCATTTTGTAGCCAAGGCTGGATGCTAACTTGCTTTGGTTTTCCTGCCTCAGCTTTCTGAGTGCTGGCTGGGATTATAGGCATGAGTCACCATGTCTAGCCTTGCCACTTGATGTGCTTAAGGACCATCCATTTTCCTACACTAGACTCAACTTTATCTTTCTTTATGGTTGAGTAGCATGCACTGTGTATAAAAATCACGTTTTCCTCATTTCTTCATCTGTTGACAAGCATTTATCCTATTGCCATCATCTAGCTCTTGTTAATTGTGCTGCTATAAACATGGGTATTTATGTATCACTGTAGTACTATGACTTTCACTCTTTTGGAAAGAAATCCAAAAGAAGGTTATTTAGGTAAAGTAGGATTTCTATTTTTAGTTTCCTGAGGAATTTCCATAGTGGTTATATTATCTTACATTTCCACAGTCAATGTAGAAGGACTCCTTCTCCCTCACAGCCTTGTCAGCATTTGCTGTTTTATCAGTCCTTTTCTTTATATCGAGCCCATCCAAATCAACATTTATTTCTTTTTTTTCCCCACTTCATACTTTCCTGCACAATCTTGTTCCCAAGGAGGAATTTTATGTCAATACTGCCCATTACTAGATGCATATCGCTAGCCCACATCTCTTCCAAAATCTTCTCATCTAACTTCTCAAAACATATCTCCATTTGGATATCTCAAGCCAACTCAGATTCAGCCTATATAAAAGTGACTTTATCATGTTTCACTCCTTCCTTCTTGGGAAAGTGGCTTCTCTAGTTCTCTTCCCACTCTAAGAAAATGGTACCACTATCTACTAAATTGTTCAATCTAGAATCTTGGAGTTGTTCTTAATTGTATCTTCCACCTCATCTCCCATGACTGGCAACAGACAGTTCATCATTACTGCCTCCTTAACCTTCTACTCATTTCCAAGACCACTGTCTTGTTCAAGTCACCACAGTTTGCTTGCTTCTTTTTATCTATTTGCACCTAAGGAAAAACTTGCTTTCTTAAACTGACTTTGAGCATGCCTTTCTCCTGCCATTAAATTTCATTTTCCTTGAGATAGTCTATACAAATGTCATGTGGCTGGGCATGGCCATGCAAGCCTATAATCCCAGAATTCTGAAAAGCTGAGACAGAAGGATTACACATTCAAGCTAGCCTAAGCAACTTAATGATTTTGCAAGATCCTGGTTAAAACAAAACAAAACAAAACAAAACAAAACAAAACAAAACACCTCTGGGGATATAGCTCTCTTAGTTACATTTTCTTGTTGTTGAGACAAAATACCCAACACCCAAAGTTAAAGAATAAAATATTTATTTCAACTCACAGTTTACAGAGGTTTTAGCCCGAAGTTGGCTGGCTCCAAGGCAGGGTGGCATGGCAGAGGGGCATCACATGGTGGAGAAATTGTTCATGGTGGGAAGAAGGTAGGAAAACAATGAGGTAGTGAAGGGGCAGTGAGGGATAAGAGCAGACCTCTTTCTGTCCCTTACATTCTGTCCATTCTATCCAGGATACACACCCAGGGTAGGGCACCCTTAATCCTCACACTGCACCATGTATCAATCCCAGCAGCACATCCTTGATCCTAGCATCACACACTCTAGGTCCAGACACCTCTGAAAAGCTCCATCTCTGACTGCATGAAGCTTTGTGGGAACATCTAAACATAAGCCACAACAGTAGCTCAGTGTGAACTTTCTGGGTTCAATTCCCAGTGCCAAAAATAACAAACAACAGAAAAACAAAAACTACCAAAAACAAACAAAAAAACCCCCACCAAAAATGAGCAAGCTTGCATATATCAATCTATCAATCACGTAACAATGCCAGTTACATTTTCTTGAGCAGTCACTATATGCCAGGCCTTTTTTATTTTTTATTTATTTTTTTTATTTTTTGAGACTGTGTCTCACTGTGTGGCAATCCAGGCTGGTCTAAAACCCACAGCAATTCTCCTGCCTCAGTTTTCCAAGTGCTGGGATTACAGGTGTGCATCCTATTACAAACCATTTACATGTTTATTTTATTTAATCCACACAGCATTGTCACTACTTACATTTTATAGGAAAGGACAGCAACAGCAACAACAATCACAAAGGCTAATTCTTAGCACCTGCACATGGGTATCTTTCCTTTTCTCTTCTTTTTTGTGGTACTGAGAATTGAACAAAGGGAGCCCTGAGCTAAATCACTAACTCTTTTTGAGACTGGATCTCTCATTGCCCTGGCTGCCCTTGAACTTGCTGTCCTCCTGTCTCAGCCTCCTGAGCAGTTGGCTTTAAAGGCATGTGTCATAATGCCTGGCTACACTAGGTACAGGAAATATTTAAAATATATTTTGTCTCATTTAATTATTATTATGGTTTGTGCCTGAATGTTCCTCCAAAACCTCATGTACTCATAGGCAGACATTTGGGAGGCAGCTGGGTCAGAGGTATGTGAAGCCGGAATTAAGAATGCGTGACTACTAAATTTATCCACTGATTTGTTTAGCACAGTTCTGGGTGTGGATAATGGAAAGGCCCACTCTAAGTGTGGGTGACACTACCAAGGCCTGGAAGGAATAAAAAAGAAGGCAGGCTGCTGGCTGCTGCTGCACTACTTTACGGCTTTGCTTTACTGCCTTCTGCCCAGCATGGACTGTTTCTGCTGTGTTGTGTCTCTCTGCCATGTCATTCTGCTTGGAGCTAGCTAACTATGGGCTCAAATCTCCACAAACTGTGAATTCTAATAAAGCTTTCCTCCTTTAACTTTTGGTGTTGGATAATTTGTCTCAGCAATGAGTAAAGTAAAACAAGACCAAATATCTAAATATTGAAACAGAAACACTAAATCTACTGGAGGATAAAGTAGGTAGAAATCTTGAAGACATAGGGGTAGGCAAAGCATTAATGAACAAAACCCAACCTGCATGGGAAATACTTCAAAGAATCAACAACTAGAATCTCATCTTATTAAAAAGCTTTTGAACATCAAAACAAATCATTGTGCTTGCTTCAGCAGTACATGTACTAAAATTGGAATGTATTCTGGTTGATACATTGGGTCAACTTGAGAAGTTTATGTTTAATTAAGTGACTCAGCAGAGAGCCAGGGTTCTTACTTTGTAAACATCCTTATCCTGTGCAAGGGGAGGGCATGGACATTGTATGAGTTCTACACCCCAACCTCAGGGTAGCCTGCTTATAATATAAGGAGGGGAGGAGGCTTGCTAGAAGCTGCATCTGCTACCACTCCCTTTGCTCTTCACTGTTTTCAGGAATGGCTGCCCTCTGCCAAGCACTACTCTGCCTTGGAGATAGCCAAGTATGGACTGAAGCCTCCATAAACTGTGAGCTAAATAAATCCTTCCTTCCTTAATTTGAAGTATTAGGTATTTTGTCCCAGCAATGAGTGAAAAGTAACTGAGACAGAATGATACAGAGAACAATAGTATGGCCCTTGCGCAAGGACCATACACACACACACACACACACACACACACACACACACAATCACCAAATATTGTGTTGGGTTTCTTTTGCAAGGTAAACAATATACTATAGGACACATTTTATAATATTAGTTTATAAGGAATCACCCAAGAATCATACAAGTGAAAATCTATCCACACACTAAATACTAAAGACTCCAACTGAGAGTCTTGATCATCATATTTTGCATGAGTCCAGATGAAAACCTAGAGCTTATAACAATGCTGCCCACAAGTCCAACTGGAGGCCTAGAGCCCACAACAAAGTCTCATGCAGGTCTGCTTCATTGATCTGTGCTGGAAAGGCCCAAAGGTTAGTGGTGGAAGCTAGGAAATCTATTACAGTGGGATAAAGGATCTGTGCTAGCAAGCTGAGGGATATGAACTGGACCTAGGAAGCAATACTCAAGGTAAGCACCAGAGTTCCCCCAAAAGTGCCACAGTGCTTCTCAGCAATAGTGAGGTGCCGAGCTTCTCCAGCAATGAGGAAAGTTGAGTTCCCATTAGGAAAGCCAATGCGACAAGCTTCTCCATGAGGTTGAACAGTGCACCATCTTCCACTCTACAGCCAAGATGTGATGCTCAAGATGATAACCAAAGCTTCTCCAAAGTTCATTGGGAAAGCCAGCATGGGAAGGTCCTCCAGCAGAAGAGCCCAAGAGAAATAGCATCTTCCAGCAGCTCCAACAGCTTCTCCAAACAGCGTCCCTAACAGCATTTTGGCAGCTTCTCCTGTTCAGCCTTTTTGCTGGCAACAATCCTCAGGTAGGCCTCCTATACCAAATACCATGCTAGTTTGTTTCAGCTGTGTGTAAGAAGTTGACTACCAGTTAGCTATCCACTACATCAAAGGAGTGGAAATAAACCCCTCAGAGTGGGAAAATACTTATGCCAACTGCCCCTCAAAGAATCCGTCTTGAACATTTAAAGAATATTAAAAAAAAAAATCAGTATCCTCAAGTTCAATGAACCAATCCAAAATAGGCATCTGAGTTGAATACATACTTGTCACAGGAAGAAATATAAATGGCAAATAAATATATGAAAAAAATTTCAACATCATTGATGATTTGAAAATTTCAAATTAAAACAACACTGAGATTACATCTCACCCCAGAAAGAATGGATATCATCAAGAAATCAACCAATAACAAATGTTAGCAGGGTTGTGTCCACTAGCCCACTGTTGGTGGGAGTGTAGACTGGTCCAATCATTGTGAAATTCATTGTGGAGATTCCTCACAAAACTAGAATTAGAGTTCCTATTCACCTCAACTATTCCTCTTCTGGGTGTTTTCCTATGAGAATTAAAAACATACCACAGTGATATATGTGCACCCATGTTTACAGCAGCACAATTAATAATAGCTAAATCTTGGAAGCAACCCAAATACCCATCAACATAAGAATGCATAAAAATATGTGGTATTTTTATACAGTGGAGTACTCAGCTATAAAGATAGATAAGCTCAAGGTTTTTATAGGTAAATGGATGCAACTAGAGACCATAATCATAAGTAAAAAAAATTAGACTCACGTGTAAACATTACATCGTATCCATAGTGTAAGAAGCTGAAAGAGTAAATAAGGTCCAAAATGTATAATAGATATTGTGAAAGGGCAAGAGACTGCTCAAAAGGAAAGGACAACTGGGCTGGGTTAAAAGAGGAAAAAGGGAAAGGAAAAATACATGCATGAGACAGCTAAGATAATGATACTACTAATTTCTATTAATTCATTGAAAAGAATAGTTCATGCTTGTATTGTTTGATCAATTTTGCATGCCTATATATTATAATCTGAGCAACTACTTTGAAGATAATAATATTCAATATATTAACCATTGCTAATCTCCTATTATCTTGTTTTTAAATTCTGTATCATTGCTTTTACTTCTAAAATAAAAGATAAAACAGAAACATTGAATTTACCGGATAATAAAATAGGTAAAATACTTAAAGCCACAGTTTCGGAAAGGATTTTCAAAACAGAATATTAATTGCCCAAGAAATAACAGCATGAATCAACAAATAGGATTACTTCAAATTGGAAAGCTTTGGTACAGTACAAGAATCAATTAGTAGAGTGTATCAATTATTAGAACAGACAACATACAGAATGGGAATTTTCTCAGTCAGCTACTCCTCAGACAGAAGATTAACATCTGGAATATATAAAGAACTAAAAAATTAGGCCACATTTATGTAATCTAATTTAATGAAAGATCCAGTCAAGAAATAGGATAGCATCTTCCAGCAGCTCCAACAGCTTCTCCAAACAGCATCCCTACTACAGGGATCAAGTGAAATAAACAAGCCTTTCACAGAGGAAGATGTACAAATGACCAACATATATATGAAAAAATTTTCAACATTTCTAGACATTAGAGAAATGCAAATTAAAACAATGCTAAGCTTCCATCTTACTCCAGAAGTAGTGGCAATCATCAAGAAATGAAAAGGTAAGTGCTGGTGAGGCTGTGGTTAAAGAAAACCTTTCCACGTTATTTGCATGAATATGCATTAGTATAATCATTAATGTGGTGATTTCTCAAAGAAGAAAAATTAGAGATTCCATGACCTAGCTATCCCTCTTCTAGATATTGGCTTTTTTTTGTTCTTCCTTTTTTGTATTTTAGGGAAGGGTCTACAGAGTGTCCAGGGTCTCACTACTAGATTGGACTTGTAGTGATCCACCTGTTTATAGCTTCCCAAAAGCTTTATCTAGTTACATGTTGGATACAGTTCTTCATTCAGTTATATGTTGATGGGTATATAGGCTGCTTCCAGGATTTAGCCATTATGAGTTATTCTGCTATAAACATTGGTGTACAGGGATCCTAGTGAGATGTTTTCAGCTTAGGGTAAGATATCTAGAAGAGCCGGCCACATATCTCAGCAGATTAAAGCGCCAAAGCCCCTGCAAGCAGGTGCAGGGGCTGGGGTTTGATCCCCAGGCCTGCGATGTCGGCCCCGACCCCGGGGGCATGCTGAGATGGCAATTGAAACTGGGCATGGTGGCGCGTGCCTGTAATCTCAGCTCTTGGGAGACTGTAAACAGGTGGATCATTATGAGTCCAATCTAGTAGTGAGACTGTGAACATCCTGTAGACCCTTCCTTGAAATACAAATAAAAAAGAAAGAAAAAAAGAAAAGATTGGATAAGGAAAATATGGTATCCATGTACCATTGTAGAAAGCTACTTGGCTATAAAGAATTGGAGCCATTATAAGAAAACGGATGCACCTAGAGAATATAATGTTGCATTTAATAAACAGGACACACAGGCTTAAATACCACAGAGCATCTTTCTTTTGAATAAGGCAAAGTATATGCAAAGAGATCAACAGAGGAAAGGGAGAAGGAGCCAAGAGGATGGATCTCAAAAATGGTAAAAGAGACCAAGAGACCAAGGGTCAGAAGCGAGATGGAATGGAAGGGGAAATAAGTAGAAAAAAGACTGTCATGTATAGAAACCTAATACTTTCAATGAATACAAACATTATATGCCATAAATATGAGTTAGGATTAATACCAGCAAGAATGAAAATGGGGGAGTGGGCCCCACTCCTGGGCACACTGAACTGGCCACCAAGACCAGACGTGGTGGTGCACACCTGTAATCCCAGCACTGAGGAGCCTGAAAACGGGAGGATCGCTGTGAGTCTGAGCTGTGTAGAGAGACCCTGTACCAAATACATTAAAAAAAGAAAATAAATAAAATAAAAAAGAAAACGGGGGAAGGAGAATTAGAAGAGGGGGAGGGATGGGGAAGGGATTAAAACAGAAAGAAGCAAGATGTATTATGTACATGTGCATACTGCCCCAGATGATTGGAAAATGCGTGTGCTGAAAACATGTCCTAGTGGGAAAATAAAGTAACAAGAGTTCTATTTTCTCCTCTATTAGTAGCTGAAAAGTTTAAAGTCATAGTGTTTACAAAAGTGTAGGTAGATGCATATACTTACTATATGTATTTTTGGGTGGGAACATATATTTGTGCAGCCTCTTTGAAGGACATCAGGCAAATATAAGCATAGTTATAAATGTACACACTTTATAAACAACTATAAAAATACTCCCCAAAAGTATAACTTTATGTACACACTCTTTGAGGATGATTTCATTGACTATACAAGGTGAGATCAAGATATATGGTGAATTTTTAACTTTTTTAAAAAAGTCATAGTAACACATTGCCATTAACCCTCTCAAAGTATTTCCTTCCTTTGAACATCATTCTTGCCACTTTTGGAAGCAAGTCTGCAAGTCCTCCTTCATGCCTTTATTAGGTGTGATAAGAAATACAGTAAATGCTGGTCCTGTGTGTCATCCAATGAAAAGACAAGTTTGTAAAAACAACTGTTCTCATCCATCTTTCTCACCAGATGTGGCTTTATATAGCTTTTAGCTCTTCTCCAAAGTTGAAATTACCATGAAAAGTGTCTTAGTTACTTTTCTTGTTGCTGAGACAAAATACCCAACATCCGAGGTCAAAGGGGGAAAGGTTTGCTTACTTCACTTTCTAGAAATTTCAGTCCATAATTGGCTAGCTCCAGTGCAGGGGGGTACATGGCAGAGGCAACAGTTCATGGTGGCAGAAGATGGCAAAAGCAAACAAGAGGGAGAGACAAGGTCTCTTTCTGTCCCCTATATTGTATCCAGTCTGTGGGAATTACAAGGTGCCAATCCAAACAGTGGACTGACCCATCAATCAAACACCTTTAATCCTAGCACCTTTAATCCCAGCATTGCACTGTGAATCAATCATAGCTTCAGCCACCTCCAAAAATTACTATGACACCCTTGAGGCTTTGGTAGGACATTTGGACACAAATCAACAAAGGTTAAACATTTTGAATTGATTCAATATATAGAGCTGGGCATAGTGGAGCATACCTGCAATTCCAGCACTTGGAAAACTGAGGCAGGGGGACCACTATGAGTTCCAGCCAGCCTGGGATATACAGTGAGTTCAAGGCCAGCTTGAACCAAGGCAAGACCCTATTTCAAAATTATATATATGCCAAGCTACCTATAATAGCACAACTAGACACAAGACAGATTCCAGAGCTGCTTCAGAAAGTGAAAAGAAAATGGGATGTATTTGAAGGATAGATGTTTTTGTTTAAATGTTCTTATAATATTTTTTAGAAATTTAAATATTCACTGGAGTTTTTAAAGATCAAACCTTTTGTTTTCTTAGATATAATATGGGATTTTTTTTGCTATTGTGTGTACATTACTTTTCCAATAAAATAGTTAAATGATTAGGAAAAAAAAATCACTCCTTCTGACAAGAAGGTTTTCCTCTGTAGACAGCAACATGTTCCTTCCAGGATCATCCCATGAAACAGCAGGGTCCATGTATATCTTCATCTCACACCTATACTAAATTTACTCCAGGGCTGAGATATTTGCTGGAATATATCTGCTCATCCAGTCTACTTTTCTTGTCATCTACTTTATTTTAGATGTAATTTGAAGACCAATGGAGACTCAATACAGGTGATCTACGAGTAAAGCTAATGAAAGTAATTAATTTTTTGTACAATTATAATGTAACTCTTGATTACAGGAGACTTAATTTCTGAATTATACTTCATTTTGGTTGTCTTAATGAATTTTGGGGGCATAATACATATTATAAGTTGGAACATAGTCCCAGAGCCTGGTGGAAGGTTGGGAGATGTCAGTCGGTACTAAAACTTGGTTATGGATAAGGTACTCATCAGTATGGGTTCAAGACTCCCTTTGAGAATGAAAATTTGAAGTTGGACTATGAGAACATATTGGTAACATAATCAAAGGTATTATCTTTTCATATTTGATTAACATTTGGATAATTCCCCAAATCCAATTAAAGTGACCTCATTTCAAGAAGCAAGAGCTCTACACGTATTTCTAGTATTAAGAAACCTTATAGGGCTGATGATAGTTCAGAGGACTAAAGCACCTGCTTAGGCAAGCTTAGGAAAGTGCAGGGACCACAGTTTGATCCCAGGCACCACATGCTGCACCAACCCCACCCCCAGGGTGGGCTGAGCCAGCCAGAGTCTGGGTGTAGTGGCGTATGCCTATAATCCCAGCACTGAGGAGGCTGAAAGCAGGAGGACCATGACAAGTCTGAGCTGCATAGTGAGATCCTGTAACAACCAAATACATTTAAAAAAATAAAATAAAATATTTACAAATTACTTAAAAGAGAAAAGAAACTTTATCAACCATATGTTCCTTTGGAAGGAATTAGGGGTAGGAAGTACATCATATCTATAAAATTGGAAAGTTAAAAAGTGAGTAATATCCATGCAGCTCAACAATGGAGCAAAACAGCCTTAGCCAACCAGCCTCAGGCCACTTGCAACATGCGCATCAAGGAAAAGTGCCATTTCTCACAATGATTGCATGTTTCCTCTGTCATCTTCCTAAATATATCAGGTTTCCTCACATTGCTGACTTATATTTGGCTTCATTGAATGTCAATGCAGTGAGTGACCTATGGGGGTTCTAGGAATCCTTTTAGTTTAACCTCCCAATTTAAGAATGCTATTTGCTTTGTCCTGAATGTGTTCTACCACCCCAAATTTCACAGGTTGAAACTTAGTTCCCAATGCAACACTATGAAAGGACGAAGCTTTGAGGACTTGGCTAGGTCATAAGAGAGCCATCATGAGGGGAATTGGTGTTCTTCTTAGACAGTCCTGTGGGAACTTGTTCATGCCTTTTGCCACATGAGGATGCAATGAGAAGCCATCTTAAAAGCAAAAAGCAACATCAGCAGACACCAAGTCTGCTAGTGCCTTGATTTTAGACTTTACAACCTCTAGTCTGTGAGGAATAAATTGTTCATTAATTACAGAGTTATTTTGTGACAGTAGCCTGAGTGGGCCAATACATTTCCTAACTTCTCATCTAACTTCTACCCTAGAATCACCATTACGATCCTTTAAAGAAACTGGTTATAGGAGAAACTCTTCAGCCCATCAAGGCTCCTGAAACCCAAATCCACTTTGTGATGTAAATATTTAATGTTCTTACATTTATCTTGTCTTAATTGTATGTAGGGAAGGAAACATAAAAAAGTCTTATTTTATTTTATTTTATTTATCAATAGTAACCAAAAAAGTCAGGAGTTACAAAAAAAGTTAAATGCAATATGGAAGCATACTAAATACAAATACATTTTCTCAAACACACAGGTCAGAGAAAGCTGTTCAAATTGTTTCCTGAAGTTTGACTATTTAAAACATAGATGGAAAGACATCCAGACTGGTTCACTTATTAGCAGGTGGAGGAGCCCTGTTCTTAAAGAACAGCGATGGTATCCAGAGTCCTGGCATGTGGGAGGCTTTCCATGGACCCTGGATCTGAACAGACATAGTAATGCTTATAAAACCACACACAAAGAGAAAGCCTAGGAAGCTTGCAATCTATATCCTCTATGCTTTCTGAAGGCTAAAGGAGCTAAACCTGATTTAATCCTGCCTGTCTGCTCCACGAAAAGCTCTGTGCAAGACTTCCCAAACTAGGCTGTTTAGCAGCTTTCCATGAGTGGCCCTCAGGTCACTTGAGCCTACGGTGCAGGCAACAGCTGCCCTATTTACACAGAAGCAGCAGATTCAAGAGGAATGTGGCTTTGCTCTTGGGAATTCAGTGTTGCAGGGTGGGGTAGTGTAAATGTGACCAGTGAGGAGACACTGTGGCTTCTTACTTTAAACAAACTGGTACTCTTGCCCTCTCCCATGGTGCCCAAGAGCTGACAAAACTTCCTTTGTTTAAGGCGTGCTGCTCTGGGTTATCCAAGGCACTTGGACAGGGAGCTTTATTTCAAACTGCACACATGGGGTTCAAAGCGAGCTTCTCAAAAATAGGGCGATACATAAAAGTTCAGAATTCTAACTGAGCAAAGTACAAGTTTTCTCTTTTCAAATGAGAACAGGAAAATGGAAGGAATCCCTCTTCTGGCACAAATTTCTGTTGCCTGTGTCATACCACCAAATTATTTAGTCTCTGAGGGTCTATATCTTGAGTTTTCCAAATGAGATCAAGTTTTGATCTTTGTTATGCCAAATTATCTGAAACATGGTAATGGGGTTTATAATCAGGAGCCAAAAGACCTAAGTGTTATTGAAAATAAGTGACTTCTCCAGAGTTCAGCATTAAGACTCAATCTCTACTGTTTACTCCTCTTAAATCGGAAACCTTCTGGCCTCAACTCTAAAGGGAAAGGTCTTCTGACTCCAACAAGAGCTGCATATGATATGCATGGTTGAAGACAGGCACGGGGTGGTTCTTTAACCCTCTCTTGGGCCAGCTTTCCCAAGAAGCCCTCAAATACCAGCACAACTGCAAGGCTCATTTCAGACTGAGGTCAAAGTTGGCTATCTTGTTTATCAGCTCTATGACTTTTCTTGTTAAGATAAAAGTTTCATTTTTCCTAAGGAGAAGGAAGAAAATCACAGGAACCTGTCACCCTCTGGACAACTGCCAGAATCACAAAGTTTATAATTTATCGAATCAAAAGCTTAATGCATTCTTAACTACTCACTGAGGAAACTTGGGCCCATAAATAGGAGGAAATAAAGTCAAAATCACTGCTAATGTTACTGGTAGATCAATGATCATGTTCTGAGGCCGGGATATGCTAAGCTTCCATCCTTTGGAATAGCGATTTGCCTGATTTTCTCAGAATAAATGAGTACACATTAACCTTGAGATCTTGGAAGTTTTACATGAAGAGCTTCCTCTTCCCCTGGCTTCTGTCCAAGGCCTCTCTGCCTCCTTGGTACACTGCTGACCTGCTGGTACTAAGAGGCCAACTTCAGGCTTTATCTAGTTTAGCCTGTGGGAGGCTTGAGGGTGTCTGAATTACAGAGGTCCCTGCACCAAGAAGAACTCCAAACTCCTCCCACCTCAGAAATGGTAGAACTACTGAAAAAGTAATTATAAACACTTAATACCTAATCAAGAAAATAAAATACAAAACAACAGCATAATGATAATAACTGAAAAATGGAAGTCAACTTACCAAATAAGCAAAAGCATTTTACAGAGAAGTAGCACCTTTGGTAAAACATATTTTGAAAGTTTAGTTAGGTCTCTATAGGGCTCAAAATATCTAAGTATCTGCATCATTTGGGCACACTCTCCCAGAAACTCCATCCAAGATGAGGGATGTGGGTCACTGGCCGGATGGCCATATATCTAGAGGAGTAGCTGGGACCAAGAGGAGAAGCAAAATACTGGACATCTGTTATACGGACAACAGTGACATCAAGGGTCAGAAGCAGAATGTGGTCTGTGACCCCAGAGAGGCTTCAGCTCTGGGTCTGAGCCTTTCTTTCCCTCCTCCAGGGACTGCCTTTCCAGTCCTCTCTGGCATTGCATTTGCTCCCTGCAGCTGCTCACAGCTGCTGCGACCTCAGAGAGGCTTCAGCTCCGGGTCTATCTTCTGCCAACCAGATGCAGTTTCCTTACTTGCCTCCAGCCCCAGAACACCACTTACAGTTCCTCAAAAAGCTCTCCTAGAAATGAAGGCTATGGCCTCTTTCTTCCTAGCCAGCTACCCCCATTTCCTTTATTGCAAAACACATAAAATGAAATTTGTTGCTATACAAGCAAATACTGGTGATTTGGTGATTGTAGCAGACACTTGGTATACTGGACTCGGCGCTGAAGTAGAAGAGAAGGTGCTGCGCTCCAGACACTCTTCCTTCGTGTCTCTTAGACTTCTTTGGTGCTCACCCTCTTGGTCTTTTCAGCTGTTTCCTTTGAGATGCAAAAGAAAATAATCATCATGGAAATATTTAACAACACAAAACACTGGCAGATGCATGTTTATGCTAAATTTGCTTGTTTACTTCTCTGGCTCCTCTGTGGATGCTGAACAACTTGAGGGTAAGGAACACATCCTTTTCACGACAAGGTGGCGTAGGGGCTGTTCACTAAATTAAGAAGCGATCCCATCTCCACTGCTATGAAACAAACTGGTCAAATAGTATGACTTTCATTTTAGTACATGTGCTGCTGAGGCAAGCCCTGATTTCCATTTTAAGGATAAAGAAGAGGATACCAAATGGGAACTACACAAGATGCTGTGACTCCAACAAGACCCAGAGAATGAAGACCAGTGGGTTCCACAGGCAAATGCTTCATTGAGAACTTGGCAGGGCCACTGTCTTGGTGGCTTTGGGTGCATTGTGAAATGTCCCATGTCTCAATGTCCTCAACTGCAACCCGAGGGCAACGAGGAACAAACTGTTACAGCAGCGTCTGGCACAGGCCTCCAAAAAGGATATAAAAATGGCCAAAAAAAGATGTCCAATACCATCCATCAAACATTACGCAAATATAAATCAAAACCTCAAAGAGATTCCACTTCACATCAACTAGAACAACTACAATAAAGAATAACAACAACAGGAGCCGGGGAGATGGTTCAGCAGAATAAGCACTTGCTTGGCAAGCTCAAGGTCCTAAATTCAATCCCCAGGTCCGCCAAAATAAATAAATAAATAAAATAAAAAATAAAGAATAACAACAACAAATTTTGGCAAGAATGTGAATTTAAACATGGAGTTATCCTGTGACTCAGTAGTTCCATGCCTAGGAATATATGCTCATACAAAACTTGTACACTAGTGCTCATTGCAACATTATTCCTTGCAGTTAAGAAACCCAAGCAAATTCAACACCTACTGAATAATGAATGGACACATGTGGTGTGCTACATCCATGCCACAAGATGTTACAGGGCCACAGAGAGGAATGGAGTACTGATTCATGTTGAAGGATGAATCTTGAGAACGTTACGCTCAGTGCAAGAAGTTGGTCAGAAAAAGCCACATATGGTATGATTCCATTTATATGAAATGGGGCTGGGGAGATAGCTCAGTAGAATAAGCACTTCCCTGGCAAGCACAAGGACCTGAGTTCAATCCCTGGTTCTACAAAAAAAAAAAAAAAAAAAAAGTGGTCCATTTCTATGAAATGTCTACAACAGGCAAATGTATAAATACAGAAAGTAGAGTAGCGGTTGCCGGGGCAGAAGGAAGTGACTTTTAATGCCATTTCTCCATGGAATGCTGAAAATGTTCTAGAATTAGCTGGTGATAGCTGATACTTTTTTCTTTCTTTTTGTTATTGTTGGAATTAGGGTCTTGCTAACCCTAATTCAAGGACAACCTGAACTTACTGTGCAGCCCAGGCTGGCGTTGAACTGACACTGATCCTCCTGCCTTGACCTGCTAAGTGCTGGATTACAGACATGCTCCACCTGCCTGGCTTCTAACGCTTTTACCATATACTAAAAATCACCAAACTGAATACATTAAAGGGTCGAATTTTATAGTCTGTTTTAAAAAAGGAAGAACACTGACAGCAGAGGCTGGTACTCTAGCTGACATGGCTGGTGTAGTTTGGTGAACACTGGCTTTCTTATTGCTGTCCTACAGGTTTCCAGTGGCTTTAAGAACCCATGCTGTCCACACATGCCGATGGCCACAAATACAAGGGAATCAAGGACTCCTGGTAGCAATCCCCAGTCAGTCACTGACAGAGTGCCCTCTCACGTTGAGCACAGTAACTCGCCCTCAGAATTCCTCCCAAGGTCACACCCCGTGTGCCCGTGTTGGTGCTGTGCCCGAATATGCCTTTTATTTCTTCCTTCCTGGACACATTTCCCTGTTCCTCTCCTGCTGTTTCCTGGGATTGGTTCCCAAATAAACTATTTCAACTTGAGTCCCTGCCTCGGGGCTGGCTTCTGAGTGAACATCCCTAAGACAGATAAACCTAAAACTGTTAACTATTGACATTCACTACTCACTGTCACTCCACTATAATTTCTCTGCCCTCAATGGAAGAAATGCCTATGAAGTTTTACTCCCTTCCCCTTTTAAGTGATTAAACTCATTTGGAACTCACAACTGACGAAATTGGGTAAAATAAGACTAGAAGCTTCTGCTTAAACAACTGAGCTTTCTACATGATCAGTGATGACAAAATGTATATAAAGACTCATCAATAAACACATGAATATTAATTAATAATTATCAAATATTTTATCTCATTATCTTAGCAGCTATTACAGTCATTAAATTCCCTAAAAAACTATAAATCAGGGAAAAAGCTTTCACTATCAGGCCTGGTATACAAGTATGCAATGTCCATTTTAAGATCATGTTAATGTTACATGATAAGTCAGTGGCTGGCTAGGATCCAGTACTGTCACAATATGTCAGTCTATCACTATTTTGCTAAGAAACCTTTCCTCAAGGAGGGCTTCAACTTAATGACACAAAGGCTCAGTAGAATTCTCAGAATCTTCTTGAGCCTCCAGGAAGGAGAAGCTTTGTCAATCACAGGCTGTTTTCTAGCCACGTGCACTTCGTCCTCAATTCTTTATCCTGTGATTCAAGTCTACATACTTCCCCCTCACTGGGTGCAGATGGTGTACCCGGCCCTGTGCTACACGCAAGGGCACAATCAGGAGCAAAGTATGGAGCCTGCTCTCAAGTAGTGCAGTAATTTTTTAATTGGCTGCTGGCCACAACAGGCAACATTAATACTAATACGTCTTTAGATTATACTTACTTGCAAATTACCACTGGCTGAAGCTTGCTTATGGGTCACTTACAAAGTTGTAACCTACATCTGTGGGAACTGTGGGGCTGGGCTAGGACTCCGAAAGGTAGTATTGAACGAACTACGTCTCCTTGATCTCCTGGAGCACTAGAAGTGTCTGACTGGTGTCAGGGTGTTTGGTGTCTGGTGGCAGCAGCAAGAGCTGAACCAGCATAGTGACTGTCACTCACCTGGTGCTTTTGAAGCTCCTGGACATACTGGGTCATCTCTTCCTCTGTTTGGGTCTGGGCCCCTTTCTGATTCTTTCCTGCAAGAAGAGCCAAAGCCCAGAGAAGTGATGGCTGAGGTCAGCAAAGTGGGTCCAGGCAGGATATCCTCTGGTGGCTTCAGTAGCTACTGTAGGTGTGGCCTGGTTTGTCTCTCTTGATCTTTGGTGTTACTGGAGCCCAGGACTTAATGAGTACTGAGGTACCCTCTAGCTTCTGTCCCAAACCCCAAACTCTGTCCAATGTCTTTACTTCCCAACTGACCCTGTCTATGTGTCAACATCTCAACTTTTCTTTTTAGGACTTACTAACTTAGTTAGGTTAAAGCGTGTTCACAGACATTGGTCTTTTTTTTCTGCTAGGTATGGCAGAGAAGTCATTTTGTCTTCCAACCACCTGAGTCTTTCACATGCAGTATTTTCTAAACATCATAGTGACTGGGTGGGATAATGCACAAAGTACTTAGAAGAGTTCTCACTAAATCACAGTTTGCTTTTCCTGTTATCTTTCCAGTCTGATGGCAATATTTCCTCACATTCCAGGTCGTGATCCTCTCCTGTTTGAATCCTCTGGAGTGATTTTCAAATCTAGTGCATCTGGAACAAGCACTGTGCTGGCCATGTGACCCCTGGGATCCTGATATGGAAAGTCTGGGCCTGCCACTTGCTCCCTGGGTTGCTTGTTCCATGTACCACTCTCCTCCCCATTGCTCTCTAATCAACCTCTCATGTGCGTGCCTTGTGTGTGTTGTTCAGGAATGAACCGAGGGCCTTGTGTATGCAAGGCACTAAGCCCATGTGGCTCTTGATACCAGTCCTTTTCTTTGTCTGGTGTGCAGCTCACCATCACAGGTCAGGGCTGTGCAGACCCAGTTTCCACAGGCACAGACACAGCGGTTACAGTCCACCTCAGTCTCAGCACCATCTGTGTATGTTTCATCCTCCAGGGCACACTCTGTTGGACCAAAGAGAAGGACAACAGTTTGGCTGTGAGGCTGATGCAGCCTGAGTACCACTCCTCCCCAGGACAGCGCTGCCTCCCTAAGGCTCCCATCAAAATAAAGACTTGGACTTTAACCACCATAAGAATGGATGGACTGGGTGCCCACTCTGGAATCATGGAAGTAGATTTTTCCCACCAGCCCTGTAGCGTTGTACCAATTCTCTCCCTTTCAGTCCCCCAAGTACCTCCATCCCCAACAACTCTCAACTTCCAGATTAAGCTTACTCTTCTCAGGAGGGCTGAAGGATGGATTGAGGCACTTGAGGAACTCTTGGAAGCTGAGTTTCCAATCAGCGTTTTCATCAGAGAGTTCAATGAGCGCATCAACACAGAGTCCTCTGAAATAAAATGAGTTACACGTATTAGCCAGACTTCAGCTTCCTGTTGGAGAAATGAAACATCAGATACAGCTGGGGCCTCCTGGAGGCCAAGAAAATGACTGTTCCCTGAAAACCTGTCCTTCAACATCAACCTGGTACAACCATTATCCATCCCGACTCCCCTGAGTGCCTATAATGGCCCGCTTATTAAACTAGATGTCAGTATCACTTAAGGCTATTCAAATGTTCCCCCACAGTGAAGTAATTTTTGTGAACAGCTTTGACTGACAAATACTTTCCCTACCTGCACACTTTCTCTAATGACTGCCTTTCCCATAGTATAACTGTCCAATCAATCAAACTGACCAGAAAAATCAAAATACAAGAGCAACAGATACTATGAAGGGAATATGGGATCTGATGAACAAGCAGCAATCACTAGTATCACCATTCTAAAAAGCGATCTTTCAGAAAAGTTTCATAGACCCTCAGCTCCATCACTGCCCCACTGGCCTGGATTTGAGCCTTGACTGAGTCTCTTACTATCCAAATGGTCTTGAACTAGATATTCAGCCTTTAAGAGCTCGTTCTTTTACCTGTACAAGAAGGACAAAAGCTCTCCTTCCCTGAGATGCTATAAGGTCAAACACTGAAATCATAAAACATTATCTAAATTTAAGCCACCAAAATATGAAGGATTTACGGATCCTATATCCTAAGGTCCTGGACTATGGTTAGGAAGAATCCTAGTAGCTGTGTTTAGTACTTCTTCTGAACAAATATCAGTTGCTTTTCTTACTTTTAATTCTACCAACACACTAGGACCACACTAGAAGTTTCTGAGGGGTAAATTCTTATTCACATTTAGTCTAGATTAGTACCAGAAAAGGATACACATTGATAGCAATTAGAGAAGTATATAGGAGACCTCACAGATTATCTTAAAATCAGAACTGAAGCTATTGTAGGTCTACTATTAAATAATGGGTTAATGTATTCCTTCGGAAAATTAACCAATGAAACATCAGTCATATCACTCAGAAACAACTTTGTTCTGATGTAGCCTTAAATTATATCCTCTATAAATCATATCTTTTTTTGCTTGCATGTTTTGGCCAAAAACAGTAACTATTTGACCAGAATAAGTTGTAAAATGTACTAATTTATAGAGCTCACAGCAAGAATAGAGCAGATGTGTATTTTTTCCTGGTGGCTCTGTAGCAGAAAAGGGGGCTCCAATCCTCCCATGCATCCTTTTACCGTGGTCCACTCCCTGAGCCCCATGCCTCTCACCGCAGCAGCTTATTGTTCTCCTGATCTGCATAGGTGGTGATGTTGATGGCAGTTTCATTCTGCTCCACGAATTTCAGGAATTCACTGGAGTCCAGGCGAGAGTCACCATTATCAAAGTTCTAGGAAGGGGAATAAGAGATCTTTCAAGACTGTTGTAAATCGGTTCCACCACTGTCCCCACCCTATTCTGGCCTGGCCTAAAGGAGCTCAGCAGCCAAGGTGCTAGTTGCTGAGTATCTGAAGGCACCAGTACACTGAAAGGAGTACTCAAAGTGCCTGGAGAGTCAACTGAGGTCTTGCTAGGGAGGTGTAGTTGGATGGGGGCCTGAGTTGCTCCAGAGCCCTAAGTGTCTGAGAGTGCTCTGTAGTCTGCCCCTGGCAGTGTCCCACATTTTCCTCTCTACCCTTGGGTTCAGACCAGCCACCGGCCCATGCTCAAATCCTCATGCAAAAGTAACAAGCAGATATATGCAGAAGCTGTGAGCCGGAATCTCATGAAGCCCAGAATGCGTGCTTGCAACCAGGAGCAGCAATGCAAGTGACTTTCCAAGCTCCCTTTGGGAATCACATGACTGTCTTAGTGTTTCATTTCTAGCCTCCTTGTACTTAACTCAGGGCTTAAGTTTCACACTGATACATGGAACCCACACATGAGTGAGAGCTCACAGGTAAAGGTGCCACGACAGTAAGCTGTGGGCAGAGCAGCTGGCACATCCCTGGCCCTCGGCCCTGCACTGTAGCCTCCACTGTGGGTATGAGCAAGGCCTCTCCAAGCAGGCTGTCCTGATGATCCACACAACAGCCCTTGGGCACGAGGTAAGAGTGTGATGAGCTCAGGTGCTGTGCCCTCCACAGCAAGGTCCTAAACAGAGACTTCAGCCACTTGGGACCATTCATGATGCAGAAGCTCTAGCTGAGGAGGGAGGGTGTCACTTTCAAGACTCTGGTCAAATTCCAAGCTGGACACTGTTGCTTTCCTGAATAGTTCCATTAGTATTTCTCTCTCACTCCCAAATTCTTTCTCTAGGCTGCCTAGGAAATGATCAGGACTCCACTGTTACTTTTAAGGTGAACCTCCAGATAGTGCAAGGAATTTTGGGAGAAAAATGCATCCTGGATTTTGAGGTAAAAGGAAAAAAATTATCTTTAGAAACTCTTATGATCATTATGTTCCATTTCAAAGTTATAAAACTTTCCATGCCATACACAGGTACATACAAAAACAGCTACTAGGCTCTTAGCTAGTGCCTGCTTATCATTCCTGTCCTGACTCCTAGGAACAAATCTCAGATACTTCTTACTCACTGCACATTTGCTCTGAGGAAATTTCCCTACAGTTTACCTTGTGAGGTCTTGGTTAATTAAGGAAGAGTAATTAAGTCAGCTTGGCCAACAGGCATTCTTAAGAGCAAAGGAGTTTCTTGAATCCAAATGTTGCATGCTGGAGGCAAGAGAAACAACCCTCAAAGACCCCAACATCACTAGGGCCTCTTTACAGAATGTGGGAGGAATTTAGTTCTGCCCTAGCTGCAGACCCACTACAGAGGACCCATGTGGGCACCCGGAACTTGGCAACTCAGCCAACCAGGGGGCTCTCAAAGGCAGCGTTGTGTGCTCACTTCTAACATCCGTGAGTCTAAGCTGAGGGAACAACCTCGCCCGCCTGCAGTCTTCTCTTAAGAGGGCTGAGTTGTGGCTTCCCAGGACAGATCTCAGTGTGGAATCCATCCCAGCCCAGAAGTCTGGGACCTGCCCCAGAAACAGCAGGAAATGCCTTTGAGGTCTTGATCTTGGACGGTAAGCCAACCTCATTTGCTCAGCCTCTTTCAGCCTGACAGTCACAAAGACACAGTGCTTCATACTCTCTTCCCCAGCTCTCTATCTCAGACAATGCTTTCCTTCTGTGTAACTGCAGGGTTATGAAAAGGCAGAGACATGGATGGCTGGAGACCCACGCTTGGTGCTCATTATGTTAAGTCTGGAGACTATTCAGAGATGAGCTGAACCCAGTGCTCACTCACACACAGTAGCTGTGTGCAGTGTAGTAGGTGACACCATTGTAAGGGGTGTAGAGGGCTGGCTCCAGTGCCAACCTGGTCCCCAGGAGTCTGCCACCTAGTGTGGCATGAAAGGCCCTTCCCACCAGAGTCCTTTTCTTCTTCATTCTGTTATGCCTTCATTCTGACTCATGCCTGAGTCACTGCTTGAAGTGAAAGACTGCCTGAGGTGAAAGGCAGTCTTTCGTCATATCCACTCTGATTAGATTTGCCTTCCCACTGCTTTGGTGTAAGGAGTATCGGTTTGGCTGGAGAATAAGTTGGTAGGTAATTCAGGAAGTCTCCTGGAGAGCTCATCTCTCTCCTCACCAAAGGACCTCCTGGGAGGGAGCTGCCCTGAGAAAAGAAGGTGCCAGGCCTTGGTGATTATCAGTCAAGGGAAACTCCTAGAAGACACTTCCACAGGGTCTGGGAAGGAGAATGCTGTTTGTCAGCTGTGCCCAGGCTTTCTGAGTTGGGAGAAAGCCCTCAAGGGAAGCTTTCTCAAGGAGCTGTGTGGTCTACAACTGGGAGCCTCCAACAGCACTACAGTTAGGAGGTGCTTGGTGGGTGTGGCCCAGGCACCTGGGAATCAAAGCTAACAGCAGGTGTCAGAGATGCCAGAGGCCAGGTGCCACCAAAGGACAGCTACAAATGAATACAAGGTCCCAAGTATCCTTGCTCTAATCACAGGGGCGACGTTCTGCTCACAACTGGCTCCACAGGTACCACACACTTGGCTTGGGAAAAATTGTTTTAAATGACTTTTTGTTCCTGTCCAGCTCCTGCCCAGCAATGTGGTATCTGTCTCTGTAGAAGAGGAACGACCCTAGGGCAAGAGCTGTCCTGTGGGAGTGACTGAGACAGAACAGTGACACAAGCTGGGCTCTCATTCAGTCATGCTCTTAAAAATGTGGATTCCAGCCCCCCGGGGAGATGGCTCAGTAGAATAAGTGCTTGCCTGGCAAGCACAAGGGTCTGAGTTCAATCCCTGGTTCCGCGAAAAAAATAAAAAATAAAAATAAAAAATAAAAAAATGTGGATTCCAGAGAGATTTCACTTCTGCCACAGGGGAGAGAAACCTTATCTAAAAACAACAGCACAAGAGAAATCTTAAATAAACAAATATCTATTTTATCCCAACCCAGTATTGCTATGTCTGTGGGATTCATAATGCCAATTAGAAAGAAGAATTCACAGACCAGATAGACGGGAGTTGAGGATGCAGAGTGGCCTGGGGGCTGCCAGGAAGTCCCTCAGGTGTCTGGAGCCCTTCTAGGGTCCCTGCTGGCTTGCAAGGGTTGGGGACAGCAGGCTCTGGGATCAGGCAAGGGGGAGCACGGCCTCAAGATGAGCATCCAAGACATAAAGTTAAAATTGTGCATCTGAAAATTATGGGGGACCAATGGGAACATGGGTGCCTCAATGCATGTGTGTAGTATGTTTCTCTATGTGGCATGTCTCCGGCCTGTCTGCGGATGACTGTGTTCAGGTATCTGTATTTCTGAATGTGATGTGCTTATCTGCATGTGATATTCCTATGTGCAAGTGTTCTTGTCACCCATCCACAAGAGTGTCCTCAACTGCTTCTTCTAGGACTCTCAGGCTTTCAGAAAGATCTTAGGCCATTTTCTCCCTTACTTTCCTGTTTGAAAGCAGAGCATCTCTCCTGGATTTCATGAGAACTTTATCTCTTCCACTAGATAGGATGGGCCACAGCACTGGGAAAGCTCACGAAGAACCTCTGGGCCCCTCAAATGCCAGCCTGAGCACTCCTGCTGATGAGGAAGCTCTGCAGGCCGTGGACAAGTCAATACAGAAACTGAGAGAAATGTCAAACTGGGTAGAAAAGGGGCTGACAGTTTGGGACTGGTGGGATCTGATGGTCCTCTGTAAGGCAGCACATGAAGTAAAGGCCAGAGGGCAGCTGTCCATTTCTTCTGGACAGCCTCTCTAGGGCATCTGTGGTTTAACTGCCCAAGAGGAGCAGCAATTGTGCGTTGGATTCCAGGGCATACTGCTGGCCTCCCACTGATCAAGTGCATCACCAGACAACTTTCAATCTCGTAGAACGATCTCCGATGAGGAAACACACAGGGACTCTAAGCAGGTGCACACTGCCTCATGGTCAGGCAATGGGAGGAGGGTTTCCCCTTCTCTGGCACTGAACATTCTTGACCCTGCCTCTGATTACCTTAAAGTACTTGTCTAGGATTTCACTGTAGTTGCTGCCTTTAGAGAACCAGCCATCTGGAATGATCTCGGCTTCCAGCCACTGGATGATGCGACGCCGGAGCTCATCACGGTTGGCCTGATAGCAAACGACTGCAGGAAAAGGGAGGCATGTCAGCTGGGCGGCCATGACCCCAGTGTCATCTGGCACCACTACCCACGAAGCCCAGCACCCAGGCTCTGCCTGAGTCATCAGATTCACACCCAGGGACACAACAGGATCACACCCTGAGTACATAATTGGGATACATCTAACCCCAGAGTCAAACTCGCATCTCTAAAACATTTATAAAGACTGAGAGTGTTGAAACAGATTTTGTTACTTAAGTCAGAAAATAGAGCAGCAAAGTCCAGAACATTTTTATTAAATTTAGGAAGCTGAGGGGCGAAAAGCCATCACTAAAGCTGCTCTGTTGGCTCCAGCATGAGCAGAGATAGCACATGAATAAATGACAGCATTGTAATTCTTGATGTCATTGCATGTCTGATTTTTCTCCCTTTCTTACCAACTACTAGGTCCATCAAAACTTCTTCCCATTTAAAATTTTATATTATTTGCACCATCTTCTATTACACACAACAGAAACAAGACCCAGAAAGGGCCATGTCCCAGCCTGGCTCTGGGCAGCTGCTGTAAGCCAAGCCACAGGTGTGACTGAGGGTCAGAGCAGAGAAAGCCTGGGCAGAAGGAAATCCTGGGCAGAAACACACACCAGAGTAGGGCAAGGGCGCAGGGCTGGCAACAGACACATGGACGTGTCTTCTGCTCTGCCCTTCCTAGCTGTGTGAGGTGGTGAAGCTCAATCTCTCTCAGGCCCTCTTTCCTCACCTGCAAGGTAATTACAGCGGGGGAGGTCTATCTCACTAGGCTGCTGTGAAAGTAGAAGGAGTGTAAGGAAGGTAAAGGGGTCTACAGCTACAAGTCACAAGGAAATTTTAATCTGCATTAACAGAAAGCCACAGAACCCTTATTAGCACCTCCAGTTGCTCCTTCTCACAGGTCCCTTCCCTCAGCTTCCTGGTTCTGCTGGCCCAGGGCAGACAGCACTGAAGGAGGACTCTTGTTTCCTCCCTTGTAGTGGAGCCACCGCTCTTCAGAAATGGAGGACAGCTAACAGTCCGCTCCCACCCACTGCTGTAGTTGGCAAGCACCCAAAAATGCAGTTTTGCAGTTTTCCTGAGCTGTGTGGAGGAGTGGCCCGTTCTGGGTCACAAGTTCTGGCACACACAAAAGATCCTGTGAGCTCCACAGGCATTTCTGTCACAAAAAGAATTCCACCCACCCCCAAGACGCATGTACACAGCAGGAAAAGCCAGCACTCACCTGGACTGGCAGATGGACTTACAGACTTCTTTTCTGCAAGAGAGAAAAAGAAAATGTTTAACACAAAGTAAATAGAAAATATTGGCATATTTCTAGGATTAAAACCGCCTGTAGCAAAGGGGCCTGTTTGTAAGTTTTCATCATTTTGTCTGCGATCTTTTCTTTTTCCCTTCCTTTAATATTTTTATCTTCAATTTTTCTTTT
Organism: Octodon degus; assembly: GCF_000260255.1. NCBI lineage: Eukaryota > Metazoa > Chordata > Mammalia > Rodentia > Octodontidae > Octodon > Octodon degus. Next base: position 13,585,216 of record NW_004524629.1, read on the forward strand.
CTTTTCTTGGATTACTGAGGATTGAACCGGGTACCTTTGCACTGAGCTATACTCCCCGTCCTTTTTCTCATTTTTATTTGGAGAATGCTGGGATTACAGGCTTATGCCGCCACACTGCACCTGCCCTTTTTCTAAGGCTGCAGCACAGGATCTCTTTCCTGCTTTAGCTTTTTACAGCAACTGAATTGCCTTCCTTGTCTCACACCTCCTCCTTTTGCGTGGAGCACCCCCGAGAGTTGGAGATTCTATATGGTGGATAAATCAGGCCGTTGTGTGGTGATTAGCCACTCCATTCCCTGCCTCTGCAGCCTGGAGTGCTGACGGGGTGCCTTACCTTTGCAGTGCCCGTCATAATCCACCTGAATTTTGGATCCAGTAAGGCAGGCATCTCGATGCAATTCACAGTGGTTGAGGTAGGTCTTGCCATTACTGCCACAGACAGGCCTCTTGTGAGGTTTGCATTGCTGAAATAGACCCACAGGAGGATGGTGTGTAGTCATGGGTACTCATGCACACACACGCGTGTGCGCGCATGCGCACACACACACACACACACACACTCTCCCCATTCAGTGAAGAAACACCCGACTATGGCTTAAGTTTCTGCATCTCCACCTAAATTCACTTTGAAACGGTCCCAGGTGCCACAATACTAAGAAGTCATCTTTAAGAGCTGAGTAGGTCAAGAAAGTTCCTTCCTTGTGAATGAGATTAAGGACCTTTATAAAAAAAAAAGTTTCACACAACACTCAGCCCCCTTCTTTTTTGCCTTTTGCCATGTGGGGTGCAACATTTAAGGTGCACACTGGACGTAGAGAAGGGGCTCGTACCAGATATCAAGTTTACTTGTGCCTTGATCTTGGAATTCCAGGGCCTGAGAACTAAATGTCCGTTAGGCATGTTGCTATGGCAACACAAACAGACTAAGGCAACCCCTTCACCCAACAGGATTTCCAGAAAGGGCATTTTATTAGGAAGTGAGCCGTTTGAACCATCACTTTGGAAACACTCATTCAGTATCTTTGCATGCCCTGATCTCTTGACATTCTGAGATGCTATGACACAAAATAGCCAGAGCTGACAGCTAAGAATGTGAACACTAAAAGCAGGCACAGGCTCTCTGTCTCTCATACTCTAAATTCTTCTGAGGCCTAACTGTACAAATTCCTTGCTCTGTTTGGTATGTGGGACCCATTTCATTTTCCTCCTAATTTCACAATCACAACTGCAAGGCTATGGGTGGGTGAAGAACTACAGAAAACAGTTACAGGCAGGAATACAGAATAACGTTCACTTGGCAGCTAAGTTCCACTTTGGCTGTTGAGATGGCTGAGATCATAGGCAAGTTCAGTTTTTCTTTTTTAGATTTTTGTAGCTTTTAAGAGGGAAGAGAGGGGAAAGCCAGTTTATGTCAGATCTAATGAAAGGACCAAAACAAACAAAAAACTGATGCAAGGGGGGAAAAAAAGGCAAAGTCAAAAGAAAGAGCATATGTGACAAAAAGAAACAAAACCCTGGACCTGGAAGGTAATTCATTCCCTCCAATTTATAGGATTGAGATACTAGAGCCCAGAAAGATAAACTTCCTTTATTCATTTAACCATTATTTACTGTGCAATTCCTACTATGTGTTGCAGGCTGAGCAAAACAAAACATGAGCACTTTCTTCAGGGCATTTCATGGGTATCAGTTTCCTGAAATTATGCAACTGTACACAGCATAGATATCAAGCTTCCAGATCAATCCTAAGCCTGAGCTCATGCCATGACCCTCAGCCAGGACACTCTAGTGAGGGACCTCTTGGGGCAAACAGATCCCAGGTAGTATCAAGTTGTAGGTTTCAAAGATGGGAGACTTTCCTTTTGGGAGTAGTGTATCAGTGCCTTGAATTTGGAGACTAACTTGGTTGCATTTATTTGTAGAAGGACCTGTGCTTTCAAGGAACACATCGGCATATAATGTCATTTTTGTATAAAATAGAGAGCATAATTATATATTGCATATAAAATGATGATTATGTTTATCTTAGTACAGAGAAGATACCAAGATATTGCAGCAAACATACCAAGCTGTCAATATAAGTTACCACAGACTAATGGAATTAGCAAAATATAAGGATTGTTAATTTTACATCTGTATGAATGTCTCTATCATACATAGGAATTAGATTTTTAAATTTAAAAATGTTATATAGCTAAACTTTTATAAAAGAAAAAAAATTCCTGCCATTAAAAACTAGACATTGGGTTTCTATTGCAGGGAAAAACGTCTACATCTTTCACAGAGACAAAGTGCGCTTTTATAAAGATGAAATCACGAATCGTGTGCTGGGACTGGCTCTGGCTGCTGTCCTCTGGTCCCAGCCACCAGGATCTACCTCGATGCAGAGGCAAGTGGGTTCTCCCTTCTCTGTGACTGCACATTCCCGGCCAGCTCCACAGAACACATTGGCACAAATCTTGGATTTGCTCCTTATTTCTTCCTGAAACACAAATCACAAAGGAAACCATGTTACTGAGGTGAGCCCATCATGGGATGAGCCAGTAGTGGCGATTATTTCCATGCTTGGGCTTTGGTCTGGAATTGCAGCTCACGGCGTTGAAGAGCTCTGGTCTGCCCCAAGTTGTCCCCATTCGCCAATACCATGCTCCCAGGCACTGCTCTGGCCCAAGTTCAGGAACCTCTGACACCTTGAGATTGGTTTTCCAAAATCAAGCATTCCTTTCTTTCTCCCTTTTTAAATGTTTACTGAGCACATCTACTATATGCCAACACTACAAACAGAGTGGATACATAAAGGACAGGCCTGGTTCTAAAGAAATTTCAGGATCATCAGGAAACAGGCATTTGGTGGGTAGAAAAAAATATATACAGAGAGGGGGGTACCAACAGGAGCCCAGCAAGCTGGAAAGAGAAGGCATGAATCAAATGATTTTTTTTCTGAAAATGTGATTCTTTCTGAAGCCTCACATGATTCTGAAAGGATGAAATCACTAAGCCAAGCGGAAATGGAAACACTGGAAAGAAACACGAGCATCTCAAGGATCAAACCTCACTGAGTGGTGTACAATGTGGTATTATTGAAAAGACTAAGAGAAGGATGCTAAACCATAGAAATACACATTTGCTACCGGTTAGTATTCAGCTCCTGTCCATTTCTGCTCTGGCTTTAAGATTGGGAGGGCCGGGCTACCCCAAGGTGAGTAAAAACACCTAACGGTAGGAACACCTTCAAGTCTTCCTCAGTCAGGATTTCTCTTCAGGCATGGGCAGCTGAACTGACAAGGCAGTGAATGGCCTCAGTCTATGCCATCCGAAAAAGTGGGCAACATACGTACTAGTGTGTTGGAGGCACGCCCTTTGCTCCCTGTCACGGGAGGCAGAAAACCAACCCCACTTCATTCCCCCTCCGTCCCGCAGTAGTGGTGGTTAAACGAAGGGAATGCAATTTCTCCAGCTCCTCTCCCCAAGCAGCTGGGAAAGAAGAATCACCAGAGCCCCCGATATATACCCACAGGGCTGGCAGTGGCCGTGAAACACAACAAAGATGTCAGGGGCCAGGCTACGGTCATCCGACCAACTATGGCAAAAACAAAATTCCTCGCTCCCAGCCATATTCACCATGTCCTGCAGAGAACTCACACCCACCGAGCTGTAAGAGTAAAAATTCTTCTACCAGTAAACACTGCATATCCCAGAGTAGGACTAAAAAATTAAAGAAAAATGTACAGGCTAGAGAGCAGAGGACCTGTGCCAAATACAGCCGGTCTGCTGCCACCTGGAGGCTGCACAGCAAATTCTAAGTTATTCTTCGGCATAAAACTGCTTGGGGTAAGCAGGGTTCCCATTGGTCTACAAGTTATTTGCATGCTTTCATTTCATTGGTTCGCACGCTGTTACTAAACCAGTTCTTTTGTGCATGTTGCTAAGGAGAAGTCAATAAAACAGGCCGGCGGGGAAGAAAAGAAAATTCCCAGAATGCTGGGGGCTCTGGAGAGCGTCGTTTCCTAAACAGGGAGTACAGATAAAAATCAGGCATATTTTCCAGGCTGGGCCCTCTCGCGGGAACTACATAAAGCTGCGCTAAAAAGAAGAGAAAAAAACTACCAGTGATCACTTAAACAAAACAAAACAAAACAAAACAAAACAAAACACCAAAAAACCCCCCAAAACTCAGGATAACCTTGTCCGCACTCTTCCATTAGACACCGAAGCCCTGTGGTGCTGTCACATGAGCTAGACACAAAAGCATACAAAATCCTGCCCTGAAGGACACACAGCACCTGCCTCCCCTGATCGGCACTCACAGACGTCCCTTGGCTGTGTGTCCCTAACTAGTCACTTAATTCATTGAGACTAACATTTCCTCATCTGTTAAAGTGGACGAATTAGCCATCCTGCCCTGTGAAGATAAAATCAGGCGATATATTTGAAAGTACCCAAAACCATAAAGCTCCCCATGAAAAGTGTGATTAACAGAAATACTTGTTAATGCTGCCTGCAGAACTGCTGGTGGCAGTTACAGAGCACCATTCTCTCTTATTCTTTTTAGTGAGCATTAAAAATAGAAATGTTTCCTTAATAACCGAATTCAATCCAAGCTAGTGTTCAGAAACTGTTCCCCAAAAATCCATTTGGAGAAATATATCTATACTTAAATGAGAACAGTATTTAATAGCACAATTAAAATTTATGAAGTGTTTCATACACCTGATTTTATCTTACTGTTCAGAGAATGTGTATATTATTGTTAGCCCTATTTTATGGAGGAGCAAACTGAACTTCAGAACAGTCAAGGGGTTTACCCAAGACCCCTCAAAGCTAAAAATGATAGGATCTCAGAGTCTAACCCAGATTTTCAGATCTCATGTTAACTAAGTTCCTGCTTACAAATACCTGACATGCTAATGGCTTATTATACAAGTCTACAATAACTCCACAGATTAGAGATCATTACTAGCCTCATTTCACAGATGAGGGAACTGAGGATTAGTGGTCAAATAACCTAGAAGGAGATAGAACTAGAATTCTACTCAATCAAATGAAAAATGTTTTTTTTTTAAATTTAAAAAAAAAATCTTATCCAGATTAAGACTAAGGAAGTAACAATGGGGATGTGAATTGGGTAATTACCAAGTGGCAGAGGAAAGTGCCTCAGAGATGTGAATTATTTTCCAAGGTCAAGGACAAGGTACTGTACTGTCTTCAAACCTGAGTTTCTTCGTGTACTGAGTGAGAATGTTGATCCTCTGAGGGCTGCTGCCATGGTTAAATGAGGTGTATGGTACGCAGGAGCGTGCCCACCACACAACAGAATGTGGCTGTTACCACAGTGACAATTTATTTTTCCTATTACGATGCTGTTCATTGTCCCCTGGGGCTTGTGTCCTCATTCTTACCTGTCTTCCCTTACAATAGAAAAGAAGTACTGAGAGCAACAGGATTGATGGAATAGAAAAAGCAAAGGGTCCAGGAACCCTCATGGCCTGTCTGCAGAGCATGGGCAATAGGGGGCCATTAGTTAACAACCATTCCTCTTTGCAGGTGACACATCTGTCAATAGGTGGCAACCTCTCTCTGTCTCACACAGCCCAGAGCCGCAATGCAGACCTGCAGGCTCAGCTCCTGCAGCTCAGCTCAGCTCTGTCCTCCAGTGAGAAGTGAAGCAGGGGGTGGGAGAAGAGTACAGGCAGGAGGGTCGGACAGGGAAGGAGGGAATGTCCTCCTTTGCAGCCCTCAAAGCCCTCCCCGGCTCTCCTCATTCATGGGCATACTTTAATACTGAGATTGAAAACAATGAAAGGATTTGCTGCAGAAAGTTGGCTTCTGTGCCATTGAAAACCCTTCTCTAAGCCCCACCTTCTCAGGAAGCCACAAGAATGTTAGACGTAGCCCTAAGACTCCTAGACACTCCCTAGCATGGCAGGAAGTCTTACTCATCTGCTGCCTGACCCATCTGGGTGGGAGAGAAGTGCACCTTGCAGAAAGGTGAACATAGCATGAAGGTGCTCAGGATGGTGAGGGGTCAGGATGAGGAAGACAGTGAAGTGGGCTGGCAGGAGGTGGTGGGGACCAAGCTGGGTCTCAATAGTTGATATCAGGGTCCCCAGGCTCTGGTAGGGCTTTGGTCCAGTGAAGGAGCTGTAGGGAAAGGGGACAGTGGTGAGGGCTGTGCCACCTAGCTCAGACTCTCCTCCATGTTATTTTCATGATGTGTATAGCAAAACAGCTCTGAGGATTTGGTCTAAGGGTTCATTTTCACACTGAAAATTCCCTTATTTTGTCAGAGTCACTAGGAACATTTCAGACTTTACCAGGGAGAAACTTTCTTTGAGTAACTGTCAATCACTACACAATAATGATATATTATACTTGCTCAGCAATTTTGATGAATATGTAATTTTTACTTTCATTTTTTTTACTCTAAACCTTTTAATATGGGGCAGGTAGGGGTTACCTCCAATGGCTCTCTGATTTAAGATTCTACGAGGAAAAGGTAGCAAGACTCACAGCAATAAATGAGCATTCCAAGATCTGACAGTTAAAGGACTGGGTCTTCATACTTTAATTCTAGTCTTTTTCTCTTAACTCTGCCTGTTTATAAGTCAAAGCCAGGAAAGGTATTGTTTTGAGTCCAAGGTCTTACACAATGGATTTTTTTTTTTTTTTTTTTTTTTTGGTTGCAAGCAAAGCAGACCCTTTGCAAGCAAATGGAAAAGCAAGTTGTTTGCAAAATAACAAGTAGAAGTGATGGTGTGTCTGAATCTCTAGGCTAAAGAACATTAAGCTTGAGCATAAAATACACTTTGACTGTCCTTTAAAAAGTCTCCCGAAATAAAAGAATTTCTGGAAGAGCAGAGTGCTTTGGCAGGGGAGGAAGCTTATAAGTGAAGCCATAAAATAGTCAGCTTTGCATAATGTCATTTCACTAAGGTGAACTGGGTCAGCTCTGTCTCCTTATTCTTTTCCTCCTTCCCAACTTTTTTTCTTGACAAAACAGCCCTGCTTGTACCAAGGGGGAATTTTGGCTCTGCTTGCCTCTATTATGTGACAGAGCAGCTTTGCTGACGTGAGGAAGGCTCTCTCTGCTTTGCCAGAATTAGTCATGGAAACTTCACAGGTGAAGAGGACCCTTGAACACAGAATACCATGGAGCTAGGGACAAAAGAATCCAGAGAACCAGTGTATGCGCGTAGCAGGTCCCCAGGATCGGATGCCTGCTCCTCCCAGGCAGCCATCCTGGAATGGAATTCTGTACCAAAGCCCTAGAAAGCCAAGAGAAAGCACAGACCCACTTGAGGTTCTTGGAATTTAGCTGAAGCACTGCATGACCTTGCTAAATCTCTGAATTTTACTTTGAAAAAGAACATGTTGGTGTTGCTAGGGAAGGTGTATCCTGCCCCTGTATGCGTTCATAACCAATCACTCATCTCAAGGTCAGTGCACTTGTGCTGGACCCAGGTTTGGTGAGGTTTGAAGCTTCAACAACATAGGGCCTCCTACAGGAAAAAGAAAGCACATTTATGAATGCAGAACTGGCCATAGGGCCCTGGACTTGGCCTTGTAAGTAAAGGACTGAAACTGTTGCCTAATTAGCTTCTTGGAAACCCACATCTCCATTTACCCTATTATTTTCTTCATAAACACAGTATTTTCAATTATGGATTTTGGGCCTTCAGTCCATTTAAGCAGAGCCTTTTTGAACATTTTCTACATACACACCTTATCAAGTAGACTTTAACTGCCCCGTTCTCACTGGCTTCTCACAGAAACAACAGTGTCCTGCTTGGGAAAATGTCTAATGACCTATTTTTATATTAAATGTCATTAGAGGACACAAAATTTCAGTTATGTCCAAATCAGAAATTTCTGTGAATATATAATATTGTTAACTGTACTGCTTAATTTGTAAGAGAATTGTTAACTATACTACTAGAGGTGCTTTTAATTCGCTAAGAGAATAGATCATAAATCATAACTTACATGATGGTGGTTATACAGAGGCAAAGGATGTGTCAGATTGTGGTGATGGTTTCACAATATACACAAATCAAAACTTCAAGCTGTGCAACTTGAATATAAAAAGCTTCATGCCCCAATGTTATTTCAATAAAACTGTTTAAAAATAAATACAGGGGCTGGCAAGATAGCTCAGCAGACTAAGCACCTGTTTTGGCAAGTGCAAGGACCAGGGTTCGATCCCTGGTCCTGCATGTCCCCAGGGTACAGATGAGTCCAGGCCCAGTGGCACATGCCTGTAATCCCAGCACTGGAGAGGCTGAAAACAGGAGGATGACCATAAGTCCAAGCTGTGTAGCGAGACCCTGTACCAAATCTATTTAAAAACAAAGAAAAAGAAAAAAAAATACAAGTTACTTGTAATATCAGTTGAGGGCCATTCAGTTCAGTGTCAGTGGCTAGTGACACGGGCACCCAAGATATCTTTGGGAAGTAGGGCTACATTCTATGGATCCAAACAAAGGGGTCATGCCTCCAAGACAATCAGCTTTCAGGAAAAAATATTTAGTGTATACCTGTCAATCAAGAATTATTTAGCTCTCCTCCGTACTAACTCCCACGTCAGCTCTATCACAGCCTCTAGGATATAACACTTCCTGACATTTTCTACTCAGTGAGTGATGGTGCAGTGTGTCCTAGAAATGGCCGTGTTCAAACTTCAAACGGGACAGTGCTGCTTACCTAACCTTTTATTATTATTTTCTAGATCTTGTCACATTCTCTGAGCATCTGCCCTTTCAGTCTGAACAATCCAAGTCAGCTCTGTCCCTCCCAGCTCCCGGCTGCTCTGGGAGGCCTCTGTCCAGACCCGTGTGCTTCAGTCTTCCTTGAGGCCCAAACAGAACTCAGTAAGCTGAGTGCTTTGTTGCTAGGTATCAGTAAGTTAGTTTTGCTGGCCAGAGCTAAAGCAGGTAATATTCAGTGAGCTCTTAGAGAGTCAGAAACATGTCAGGCCCTTTCATATGGGACTGAAAATAATCTCTCAAGATCTGTGAGGCCAGATGGTTGGCTTCTGTTTGCCTCAAAGAACCAGCAGCCTGCAGAGCTGTGATGTGACTAACCCAGGTGGCTGGGATTCCAGCCCTGAAGGTGTTTCAGTCCTCATGCTTCAGGTCCCCGTCTCCAGTGTGAGGAGCTCGGAGTCTCCACCACGAGTGCCGTGCAGTCGCCACGGGAGCTCCTCAGGCTCCCCATATGAAGCAAACAGGATTCTCTGTCTATAATCCTCCCTGTTACTCCTGGGAGCTCCCCTAGTCCTGTTGTTTTCCCAAATGGTGATTTTCTAAGGCCTCTCCAATTTCATAATTTTACTCTTCATCTCCTCAGGACACCTGGATGAATGAAATCTTCTAATAGAAAATACGCATCTGCCCTGAATTCACCTGCTAGGTCTGAGCACAGCACTCATTTTCTGCTCCTCAGTCATCAGTCTAAGGCCCGTGAGGGTAAACAGGTGATTCCCCAGTTCCTGTTAGAATGGCCAATGCAAATCATCACAACACACTAACAAGCACATTTGATGAATGCTTATCAAGAAACAAGAATAAAAGCAGATACGGTGCTAGTGCCACAGAACAAACCCAAAGGAGCCCAGGACGTGGCCTCTCTCTTCCTGTTGGGGCAATGAAACTGGCCCACAGGCCAAGACAGTCCTGAAGTCACCAGGCCAAATCAAGGAGACGTGACTTCCCAGGAGAAATGGAACTCGGCTAAGCAAAGGACGAAGGCTCTGAGTAGATCCTCTGTAGGAGTGTTCTGACCCCCAAGTGGGAGTGTTTTAAGGAGACAGTGGTACACAGAAGGAAATGAGCGTGGAAAAATTGGAAGCACAGGAAACCAGCCAAGAACTCATATGAGGTAGTAGAGGCATGGATATAGCAGGAAGGAATCCAGAAGACATTTCTCAAGAATAACAAGGTCTGATTCAACAATGCTCTAATAAGTAAGTTACTATTTTTTTGTTCATTAGAAAACTAAATTTCTAGGGTCTTTGAATGCTGGATTTCCTTTTGTTTTTCCTATCCACGGTAGCTACAAAAAAATCACTCCACATATTTTACATGTGAAATACAAGTTTACATGTAAGCTCTCTTCTCAGTACAGTTGCCATACCTCACAGTTCAAAGTGTATTCCATAGTAGCAGTCTACTGACATGTAATTGCAATTTATTATGCAGCAAAAATGATTCGAGAAGAGAATAATGTACAGTGTCTACCTTTACATAGGCAATTGCTTGTGTTACTCTTTTAATATTTGCACTTGGGTAAATGCTTATGTATGTACAGGCATGTCTCAGGGCAAGATGCTGCTAGCTCAGACACAAAGTATTAAAACTATTTTGTGAAGATAGGAGGTTATATTAAAACTCTCGTGCCACTATACCGTGGAGATTGAAAAGCTCATTCATATGGTTTTTGCCTCCAAGTTCCTATCTTTGGGGTAAAAGTAACTCAGTTTTACTCCCAGATTAAAAAGGATGAATGAACACTGGATATGGAGCAACACTGCAGTGACACATGAAATTATGGCCATCAGACTCACAGACTCCAAATTCCAGCTGAAGTATTTTGAAAATTTAGTTGAGCAACTTTGGAGTTGGAAGCAAGAAGACTCATGCCTGAAGCCTGGATAGAACTACCTCCAGCATTGGAAAGATCGCTGTTTTCATAGTATCCCTCTCCCTTGTTTAGCTTGACTACATACCGCCCTTCATCAAATTTAACCTCCCCTCAAAACAGTGCCATCATTTTAGATAGCATTGGGCAGGGTTGCTGATGAAACACTGGGAGCCACTGGTCATAAAATTCATCCTGATTTCAGTACATTTTTAGGATCAATAAAATAGAAATATACAAAATATATGGAACAAACAGTAGAAGTCACAACTGTCACTTTTTTTTTTTTTTTTGAGACAGAGTTTTAATGTAGTTTAACCTGGCCTTGAACTATGCAGCCCAAGCTGGCTTCAAACTTGTGGCAATCCTCCTGCCTCAGCCTCCAAGTGCTGGTGTGTGCTACCCCCCAAACCTCCACTGATTATACTTTTCAGAGACACCCAATGTTCAAAGATGTGAATATAAAGTGCAGGGTCCTGAGTTCAATCTCTGGTACCAAAAAAACACCCCCCTCAAAAAAAACCCAACCCACCAAAGATGTGAATATAGTTCATGGATGATGCAGTTTTTACATTTTAGTTACAATATGGCTCAGAAATTAATCTGTTAACTAAAAGCCAAATAAAGATTAGTTTTCCTAAAAAAAAGAGTAACAAGGTCTGACAATATACTAGACAGACAGAGAAGAAGGGGAAAATGCAGGGACCTGCCAAGATCTGTGGCTGTGAGGATGTGAAGGTGGGTGGAGGCTCTGTGAGAGGCAGAACCCTGGGAAGAGGCTGAGTGAGGGTGGGGCAGGCCTTCCTGAGTCAGGTACGGATGGGATTCCAAGGGGACAGTAACACATCCCACTGAGAGCTGAAAGACGCACATCTGGATGTCATGTGTGTAGGAGTGAGACCCAGGGGCAGGGCAGCCACCAGTGAGCTCGGGAGGAAAGGGTGGGACGGAAGGCTGAGGGCGTCTGGGGAGAGGGACGGAAAGGATACACAGAAGCGCAGAGAGCAGAACAGGGGGCCTTTTGCAAATTGGAAAAGGGACCTGCTCCTTTGGGCAAATGCTCTATGGGGCCAGGGCATGCGGCTTGGCAAGCAGAGCACAGGTCAGGGTTCAGACCCCGCGCAACTATCTGAGGGGTCTGAAGGCACAGTAGTGAAGAAAGCAGAGAAGGAGCACTCAGAAAGCCGGGAAGAGGGCCAGGTAGTCTGGAATGCTCTCCAGGGGACCAGTGGATGATGATGAATGCCACTACACGAGCAATGACTTGGCAAGTACTGGGATGAAACAGCAGCACCTCCACCCAGAGAAAAGCTCTTGAACCTCTGCTGAAGCCTACAGAGGCTCTGAAGACTCAGAGCCCAGAGCCCAGGCAGAGGCAGAATGGACACAGGCCCCAGACACATCTCTGCTTCTAGTGCAGCGTGACTGAGGAAGGGGCTTGACATCTCCGGGTCTCAGTTTTTCCATCTACAAAACATAGGGGTTCCATGTGACACTGAAGTCTCTTACACTGCTCAAGCATTTGCCATTTCAGATGATCCCGAATACCAAACTTTACTTAACCCTCCAAGGAAGCTAATTTAAATGCCCAAATCAAGAGACTGGTTACACACAGAGTTCCTGATGGTGTTTCAGAATTTCAGTGGTGGAATTAAAGTTGTTTCTGTCAGAGGATTGTCATAAACAGTACCTTTCTCTCCTGGATCATGACAGAGGAAGCCAATGAAGCAGTAATGGAACCCAAATGACTGCTCTGATTTCACTCTTGGTGAATGGCTGGAACCCTCAACTCCCTTAGAGTGCTACTAATAAAGTTTTCATTCTAGTTTGCCTTGCATGAAAGGGGGGGATGGGCACAGGAAATTCACAGGAGATTCACAAGTCTTCATTCCTGCCAAAAACCTGTCACTAAAGTATGTCTGGGACTGCCAGGACTCACATTTACTCAGCATTCATGCTCTAATTATTTCCACATGTAGCTCAAGGAACATGGTTGATCAAAAGTCTCTCATCACCCCCCCCCACAAAAAAAAAAAAAAATCCCACACCCTTAATTCACAGATAGTAGAAGGCTCTGGGGCAGATGCACAGGAGGTCCAGACAGCTAGTGTTAGAAGCACTCCCTATAGCACCTGCTACATCTGGACCAGTTATCTTTGGATGTTCCCAGCACTTCATCCCAAGCAAGCCAACCCACTGCCTCTGCAAGTTTCTCTTCCCAGAACCAAATAGGATTCATTATTTAGATTTTGTAATGGCATGCCAGATTTACCGCTCTGGTGTGACTGAGGCAAATGGAGATCAATATAACCTGTAGTAGTTAGTTCTCTGCCCCACTGACTTTGCCCCAAGTATGAAGGCAGTCCCTGGGTAGATGCTGAGACCATGTACCCACTGGGGAAGGAATCCACTGCGGCAGAGACTTGAGTGTTCCTCCCACTACATCTGCAGCTCCTTTTTATAACTGCCATTTGTACACAGCTCCCTCTACTCTGCAAGCAAAGCCTCTCTTATCCAAGGTCACTCATGTGGCCTGGCACGGAGCTGGTTACCCGACACTGTCCTCTATCAGCATCTCCTCGGGCATATTTAACAAGTCTTTAGTGCATGGCACAGGGTCTTTTTCTCCCTCCTGGGTGACTTCGTTGTTTATATGGCCTCAAGATCTTTGGCCTCATCTTCAGTAATTCTTCACTTCTCACGGTCTCCAACTACGTAGAGCTGAGGGATGTTTCTGTGAGCAGAGCCGTTAGCCATGGCAGATTTAAGTCACAGCAGAGTAAAATAAAGAGTATAGGGCTCCTGAGGTTTCACATTTTGAAATGAGAGCTCATTACCCTTTGAAAATGTCAGCACTACCAGTACCAGGTATTGTTCAATGTTCCTTTAACCTTCAGATGGGAAGAGAATGTCCCACAAGACCAGTTTAAAAAATAATGTCACCATCTGGGAAGTCTGATTTATTGTCTTGCTGGTCCAAATCGTCCTTGTCCTTCAAGGCTCAGCTCAGGTTACACCACTGCATCCCAGTGACCTTTTCTTTATGATTGGTATGAAATCCTCCTTCCTCGACCTTTGATTCCTCTGTGTATGAACTTATTTTGACCATTTTTGGAAGTGATTTAACTTTCAAATAACTTCATATTCCATCTTTCAAACTAACCTATGAGCTTCTACAGGACAAAAAACAGGTTTTAGATTCTTTCTGCAGGTCCTAGTAGAGCGCCCTGTGACATTCAGTCAAACTCAGTTAAAAGCACAAAAGGGCAAGATGGCTGGGGAGATAGCGCAGTGGCACAAGCACCTGCCTGGCAAGAGTAAGATTCTGAGTTCAATCCTCGGTACCAAAAAAAATGCAAGATGGAGCCAAACTGCCAAACTGCCCGAGGCTTTGGAGGGGCAGAAAGGCCAGCACTTGTGCCCACTCTCTTCTGGGGCTGTTCCCCCATCTATTCTGGGGAGAGGATCTGAAGACTTCACCTTTCCCAACAGACCATAAATATTTAGCCTGGAATTTCATTCATTTGGTATTATCTTAAGAGTCACAGAAATACTCTGGGTGTGTGTGCGTGTGTGTGTGTGCGTGTGTGTGTGTGTGTGATGGGATGGACAGAAGGACAACAGGGAGCCGAAATGGCTGTTTCTCATCTCCTTGTCCACAATTAATGCATAATTTAGCTAAGCTATGCAGACTGAATAAGAATTTGATGGACAGAAAGAAGGTAGAGCATTAACAGCCAAAGAATAGCCTGACACTTTGGTGACCTACCCACAGGAGAAGCAGAGACAAAAAGCAGCAAGCAGGAAAAAGTGCAAAAGTATGGATTTATTATCCAAGACAGCTGCTTTGTGTGAACTCTGCTGAGGACCCTAGGCCCTGCAGTCTTAGAAGGTAAAGGGAGGCAGGCTGGCCTGTATCCTTAGACCAGAAAAGGGAGCTGCTTCTGTTGCTGTCCCCTCCTCCATTACTGCAATGTTCTGGGGACTCCCCTGGGGCTCACCCACTGGGCAGACTTTGCAAGTGGGCTAGAATACACTGGCAAGTGAGTGGTGAGGGAAGCGCAAGGCCTTCGCTGTGTCCCAGTGGGCTATTTCCTCTGGGACTGGGCACATTAAAAGGAAATGTGGTGCCCAACTAGAACTGTGGCCAACTGACAGGATGACAAAGGATGGGCGAGGCCAGGGAGATCAGGGGTGATCAGAACAAATGGAGGTGGGAGGCCCAGCTCAGCACAGTAGCATGAGTCTACACAATAAAACAGGGCAACGCCTTAGTGATCTTCCAGGGCAGTGTAACAGCACAGCAGCTGTCAAGTTTCTAGCATCCCAATAATTATTCACCAGCCCAAAGATGAAGAAGGAGTTAAAACCCAGCAAGAAACTCCAGGCTAAATGAAGACTCCATATGTGTGGCTCCATAGGGTTCTAGGAGAAGCAGACAGATGTAATTAGAAGTTCTCAGACACTGTGTTGCCATGGCAACTGCTGGCCAGGAGAAGGGGGGTACCAGAAGTACTAGGAATAGTCTTTCAAGGAAACGCCAGTGGCAGGTGGTGTTCCTCATACTCAGGCTTCACGGTCGCCTCCTCCAGCTTCCCCACTCCCTGGCCCTCCAGGATGATCTCCATCCAGTTCCTCTTCACTCCCTTTAATCAATGCACATAGATAATAGTCATAAACTGCAGGATCTGGTCACCTACAGGAAAAATTATTTTTATCAGGAATAGTAAGTAACCTGATGTTGATAGGCCCCCAAACATTCAGCTACAGATTTGGGGACTGAATTTCAATGGGAAATCGAAATTTATGCTTAGATACCCCTAAACCCAAACCCAAACTCCTAGGAATAATTAGATAACCAAAGAAAATACTCAAAGACTGCTTCTTACAGCCTCGATCTCCCCTGATCCAGCAGCCACATGGAGACTTTCAGGGGTTCTGCTCCTGAGGACCTGAGCAGATGGGACCACCCTGGCTCTTGCTCATTGCTCCTAGATCGTTGTCACTATAAATCCTTTCAACTACTGCAAACATAAAGTCATTCACTTCACATGTTGTCACCAAAGGGAGGGAATTCCCAATGAATTGTTTACAGTAATAAAATCATCAGTGAAGTGAGATCATTCCCACAGCCAGACCTCATAAATCTGCCTGGATACAGGGTAGTTCCCAGGAGTACATTCTTGTACATTCCTTAAGAGGAGAACCAAAAACAGTGGCTCAGGAACCCTGTGGTCAGGAAACACAGAGAAAGGTCAGATTCTCCTGGGGGACCAGCAGAAATCACTGTACTTGGGGCATAATAGACACAGCCTGGATTTTACAAGCTGCAGTTCAGCCACAAGCTCAGCTACAAAACTGTAGGATGTTTAAAGGGGGAGGCCCACCCAGGGTGCATTTTAGCATTTTCCAGAGACCGTGGGAATGCTGGGTATTCAGTAGGAGATCCTAAAAGTTAGCTGCTAACCATGGTAGGTAGGCCCTCTTCTCCAACCTGGTTTAAGGATGGAAGCCATTGGCCCAACATGCCTTATATACGTGCACCTATATCAGGGGGGCCCTGGAAAGTGGAGTGCAGGTCTGCCTAATCTGGAATTTTCTGATTTCTGGGAGGCAAAAAGGATGTCTTACAACTTGTCATGCATGTTAATGAACCCTACTGTTTGCTGCTGGGCAAATGTGCCCAAAGTTCTGGTACCCTCTGGGTAGTACCCAGGATTTTAACAGTCTAGTTTAGAGAAAAATATCCATCTTTCTAGAACTAAAAACTATGTAAAAATCCATTCCTTTGTGGAAAAAGTAACAGGCCAAACACAAATCCACGTATTTTTCTTTCCATTGTCCAAAGTGGAACTTGATGAAATCCACTGCTTAACAACAGAACAATAGAGTCGTTGTCTTTAACAGCTTAGAGTTTAGGGTTGGAGACAGGGGTATAAGCACATGGAATCAAATCACAGAACGCCACAGTATCATAAAGATAATTCAAGGCAGTGTAGCTAGATGCAGTACATGGTTAGGTGACAACTGAATGGGCAGTGCTGTGTAATAGAAATACAATGCCAGTCTCACAGATAAGTTAAGTGTTCTAGCTAGCTACATTTTTAAAAAGTCAAACAAAACAAGTAATACCAATTTTAATAATTTAAGGTCGTATGTCACCAATATTATCACTGTCACCAATATTATCATTTGGACAAGATGTTACACATTTTTTTTTTTTTCATACTAGAGTCTGGACTCTGGTCTGTATTTTCCAGTTAGGGCGCATAATAACTGGACTAGACACATTTCAAGTGCTCAGCAGTCACTTGTGACCAGTAGCTATCCATTCTAAACAGTGAATCCTCGGTTCTAACTTTCCTGAACCCAAGGGGGAAGAGTCTGTGTATGAAGAGACACTTTCTGTATGTTCCAAATGTTTAGAACTGGTGCATATAACTGAAGTCAATGGACACTACCCAAACTCAGGAGCCAGGCAGTACACTGGACTGCAACTGGGACCAGAAGGCTGAAGCAACAAATAGCCAGTGCACTGAAAACGGGGGAAGGTGTCCTGGGCCCAGAAGCCTAACTGGCTCTGCTCTCAACGCCCATGGACACATCACTTCATCCTGCGGTCACTGTAAGAAAGAAAAAAATGTTTGCCCTTTCTTGTCTTTAGGACATTTTACATTTTAGCTCAGGAACAAGGATAAAAGGTTAATTTAAACTGCACCTATTTTGAGCCTTCTTTTAACTATAAATATTTTTGACACAAACATTCTTGAACAAATTTGGTAATGAGTTGGATATATCATCTCAAAACGCTTTAAACATTTTTCTTAGTTCAACTGCTTCACTCTCCTGCTGCCAGGTCTCAGAATGCTCTCTTCTCTCTCTCTCTCTCTCTCTCTCTCCCCCTCCTCTCTCTCTCCCCCTCCTCTCTCTCCCTTATCCTCGCTCTCGTGCTCTCTCTCCCCTTCCCTCTCTCTTCCCCGTCTTTCTCTCTGCCCCATCCTCACTCTTGTTCTCTCCCTTCCTCTCTTCCTCCCTCTCTCTCTTCCCCCGTCCTCCCCATCCTCGCTCTCATGCTCTCTCCCTCTCCCTCCCTCTCCTTCCCTGTCTTTCTCTCTCCCCTCATCCTCACTCTTGTTCTCTCTCCCTCTCCCTCCCTCCTTCCCTCTCTCTTCCTCCCTCTCTTCCTCCGTCCTCCCCATCCTTGCTCTCGTGCTCTCTCCCTCCCCCTCCCTCCCTCCCTCTGTCCTTCTCTTCCCCCCTCCCTCCCTCTCTGTTCTCAGATTAAAGGCAATGAAAACTCGTGCATTACATTCTTCCTGAGACATTCCTGCCTTGCATTCTTTCTTCAGAGCATCTGGGAAGTCACAGCTGGGGGCAGGAGCTATAAAACCTAACTCCTGCTGGCCAGTGGAGCTTTAGCTGTCAGCAGTTCCACCAATGAGCAACTTCCAGGTATTCTGTTCCACTGTGCCAGACCCCCTTTTTGCAGAGAGTAAGATCCCATGAGACCCTCATGCTGTACCAACAATGCATGAAGACCTCATTAACTGTTCAAAAATTTAACAAAGCAGCTCTATACAAAGGCCAACTAAGCTAGTTGCTATGGATGAATTATCATTTGTGGTAAAAATACTCCCAAGTATTACATAATAGGTTAGTTCTCAAAACTCCACTACCCTTCCTTCATAACTCTGGAGAAATGTCACATATTTAACTGCTTTTCATTACTGTCTTAGTTACTTTTCTCATTGCTGAGACAAATTATCTAACACTCAAAGTTAAAGGGGAGGAAAGATTTATTTAGCTTTAGTTTCAGTTTCTAATTGGTTGGCTCTAAGGCAGGATGGCTTCACAGAGAACAGCTCATGGTGGGCACAGGACAGCAAAAGCAACAAGGGACCTTAACAGCATCATTGGGCGCCTCTTATATTCTATCTAGGCTGCCAGTAGAGCAGTTCCATGCCAATTAGTGGACTGATTTAGTAATCACATACCCTTAATCCCAGCATCACACACTCCAGATCCAGGCACCTTCTGAAAAAGCCCCAAGTATGACCACATGAGGCTTTGGGGGGACATCTAGACCCAAACAGTAACAATTACTTTAAAAAAAATCCCCAAACTCCACTAAAAAGTGGAGCAATGTGCTATGGTGGTCCAGGAAGATGGCCTACAGGTTAGAACAAGGAGGTTGGGTGAGCTGGCAGGTAGTAGGGTGGTCTGCTCCCTGGGACTCCACCTGATCCCACCTGATCACTGTGATGAGATGGACCTTTCCCTGCAATCAATGACTTCTTTGAGATGTGAATGTGCAAATTCAGCAACACTGAGTGCTTTTTCCACTGTTTTACTCATACTGGAGACATTACAGTTGCCTTTCAAATGACAGGAGACAGAATATTCAAAAGTAAAGGTTTCAGCAAATGGCAAGATCAGAAGACAAAGTGACTAATGGCTTTGGGCAAGGACTCACCAAGAGAATTTAATGCTTTATGTCACATTCTTTGGGACATTAGCTTCCTCTGGGAATGATGCCCAGTTATATCAGAATTGCTGACCATGGAAAGAATGAAAAGATTCACTATTCAGATGGCCCTTGCTTAAATTTCAGCTTCACCTGAACCCAAGAGAATTAGAATTGAGGTGTCTGATTAAGCAAGTTCAGGATCTTTACCACACTCAAAGTTCATGTTCCCACTCACACAATAAGCTTGCAGAGTGGTACAGGGATGACGGTGGTAACACAAGGATCTTAACTATGGATGTCACTGGGAACCTTCGCCAATTACCTATCAGACATCCAGCCGCAGTAATCAATCCAGTCAGTGAGTTAATTCATCAAAAATTTACTAAGCACCTACGAGGTACTAGCACAGTTCTACATGCTGGAGACACAATGGCAAATGAGGCAGACAAGAGCACTGTTCTGAAGCAGTGCATATCCTAGAAGCACACCATCTAAAACAAACCAAAAAAAAAAAAAAAAATCATTTCAAACTGTGATGGATAAGTCTGGAGGAAAATAGAGTACGAATGACAGAAATCTAAAAGAGAGGGGATCTTCAAACTAAGTGGGCAGGGAATACTTTGCAGCTGAAATCTGAAGCATGAGAGCTGTTTACACAAAGAAACAAAAAGCATCAAGATTCCGAAGCAGGGTAGAATTTGTTGTGTTCTGGGAGCCAAAGGAGGGGTGGGGGCAGTGTGGCTATGGCACAGGACACAACAGAGAGGAGTGAGGTAAACTGGGAGAAGCAGGCAGGAGGTAGAGCATGAGGGCCGTGCAGCCATTGAGAAGTTGATATCTGTCTGTCTGTCTGTCTGTCTATCTATCTATCTATCTATCTATCTATCTATCTGGTACAGTGTCTCACCAGGCAGCTTGGACTTACAGTGATCCTTGGCCTGGTGCAGGGCCAGCATAGCATGCGGTACCAGGGATCAAACACGCATCCTTGCACTTGCCAGGCAGGCATTTAAGACTGCTGAGTTATCTCTCCGGCCTTGATATTTATTCTTAATGAAATAGGAGCCACTGCAGTCTTATACAGGAAATGATATAACCAGATAGAGAGGCAAGGGTGTAATCGCAATAGCCTAGGCACAACAGGACAACGACTTGGACTGTGGTGGCGACACTGGAGAAAGTGAGCAGTCATGGGAGAGGTAATACATTTTGATAGTACAGTCCACAGGACCTGTGGAGGGACTGAGATACACATGGGTAGGGCACTAGGAAGTCTCTCTGGGCAGGATTCATATTAGCCAACTGGCTTTCTATGTTTACTTATAAGTCTGCCCAAGGCCTACACCCCTTGTCTGGAGATGGGCAGTGGACTCACAGTAGGTGAACGGAGTCACTGGTCCTGACTGACAGAGGTCTGTAGTGGCAGTAAAGCAAAGGACAAGACAAGGCCACCGCTCCAACCTCCATTAACTAGATAAGGACTGTAGCTGCAGGCCTTTCACTCTTGGGTAGAGATCTTCTTGGAGATAACACAGTTCATAAATTAACACAATGTCTTACTTGGAGAAGTCCTTGAGAGAGTCCCACCTTTCTTCAGTATTCCCTGCCTTGGTTCTGATCATCTTAAAGCCCAAGAATCTTGAATTCTCTGAGAGGGTTTCTGATCCTCCTGGAGCCTTGTAATCATAGCATTTGTCTCTTTTATTTAGTCCTTACTGTCCGCTCATTTGGGAGATCACAAACTTGATCAGTATGCAGTAACTAAAGGATACTATTAACCCAATAGGCAGGGAAAGTGAAATGTCAAACAGAAAATTCCTGGGTACTTCTGTTTGATATGCAGAAAAGCCAGAGGTAGGTATGTACAAAGACCTGCTGATGGTCCAGCCTGGTGTCTCTCTAAGAGGGATCTTTGCCCAGACTGGCTCTGGGCTCCAGATGAGTTCCATGCATGAGATGGAATTAGTTTAGTGAGCTTGGCGAGGTCACTAAGGTCTATAGTTGGATGTAAATACCCAGGGAATCTGAGGACTGGACCATAGAATGCTGGTCTAGTCTTGAAATGTCTATGCTACTTTTTGAAAAAAATGTTTTGTGGTAAATGGCTGGAAAACAATGCTTCTGATACATTCCTTCTACAGAGTCATAAACAATGCACATGAACACTGCAAGATCTGCAGCCAAAGAACTATTTAACTCAACACAGGCTCTAGCATTACTCAATTTGCAACACAAGCCCAGGCTCTTTGGGTCTCCTCTCCCTGTAGTTCTGTCCCCCGAAATTAAAGCAACAAGAATGCTAACAACTAATATTTAAGATAAAGACCAGAAAGCTTCTACTTTATCACCTCATCTTCATTTGCTTAACCCACTACAATTAAAACTTTCCCACTACAATTAAAATTTTCCTACCTGTACTACTCCTTCGTCCCCCTCTACCAGTCTGACTCATCATTATTTTCCTGCTTCTTCTTTGTTCCAATTTTCTCTAGGACAAAAATTATTTGTAGACAGTTCATGCTTTGAAATCCCTCAGCCTCAGAAATCCTTAACTTTTGTCTGACACTCAAAGAAAATGTCATGATTTTCTGAATGTAGCTATTGTCACATCTGGGCCCAGAGATTGATACCTAAAGGCTCTGACAGCACTCATGGATCCAAGAGGGACACACACACACACACACACACACACACACACACGGAGAGACAGTGCAAGCAAGAGCTAGAAAACACTCACTAGCCCAGGCTGAGAGAAGACTTTCTGACACAACAAACTACTGGGCAATGAGGAGATCTTTGCATCCCAGGCCAGCGCGAAGAGTAATCATCAACACTAAATGACAATGCTACTTGCACTGAACAAAATGATAGCACCACCTAGGAAACCACCCAATCAACCAACTGAAACACAGCCAATGGAAAGGAAACCAGTTTCTCTCTCTAATGCACACTGCAGTTTGATGGAGCAATTTAGGCAGGAAATGAAAGCCTTCTGCTTCATCCAATATGCGAGGGGAATTCTGAGTGGAAATACAATTTCTGAGCTGCCAAATGACCAACAAGGTGGGGTTAAGAATGAGCAAGCACTAGCTGTTTGTATAGCATTTCATAACACCACCAGTTTCCTTATTTTTGTTTCAAAAAAGTAAAGAACTACATCTAAACTAGGCCATGGAATAAACAGCAATAACAACAATAAACCGTCAACTTTTATAATATATCTGGATTAAATTATATGTATCCTTTTGTAGAAAATAAAAACTAAGACTATTCTGATTGTATTTTTATGAGAAAGCTGCTACCTTTGTAACCGCCTTTAAACAACCTGACCTGTGAGAAGCTTAGGGAATTTTCTTAAGAATGCAGTGAGTACTGAAGTCATTATGCCCACCCCTTAGCATAGCAAAACCTGAGTATCTGGCCTCTACTCAAAATGCCCCCCAGTTGTGCTCTCCTTCCACTCCCATCCTTCGAGAAAGGAAATTGAGAACCTGAAATGAGTTCACACCTAAAGCAGTGTTTCCTTAAGCTGGGGTTTTCTTTTCTTTTCTTTTCTTTTTTTAATTTTATTTATTTATTTGTGTATGTGTGTGTGTGGCCAGCTCAGCCCACCAGGGGGCGGGCTGGCTGGCATGTGGTGCTGGGGGATTGAACCGCGGTCCTTGTGCTTTGCTAAGCTTGTTCTAAGTAGGTGCTTTAGACCACTGAGCCATCTCACCAGCCCTGGGGTTTTCTTTGAAGTAAAGCTTTTATGTTATCCATTAATCAGAATATTCATCATGCTAAAACAGAACAGTTTTCTTCATGGTACCAAGGGCTGGGGTTTTCTTTGATCATTCCTTAGCCCTTGGTACCACGAAGAAAACTGTTCTGTTTTAGCATGATGAATATTCTGATTAATGGATAACATAAAAGCTTTACTTTTAAAATGCCTAAACCATGAAATCTGCTTCTCTATATATGGCTGCTAGCAATGCTGAAGCCAGCCACACTGGATAAGAAAGAAATTGGGTGTAGTGGTGTATGCCTGCAACCCCAGCACTCTAGGAAGCTGAGGCAAGAGGATGCCCAAGTTCAAGTCCAGTCTGGACAATTTAGTGATTCAGTGAAGCCTTGTCTCAAAAGAAGAAAGGCTAGTGATACAGCTCAGTATAAAGACCTTGGGTTCAATTCCCAGTACTGAGGAAGAAAAAAGAAGAAAAGAAAAAATGCAGAGAAGAGGGGCCAGGGAGATAGCTCAGTAGAATATGCGCTTGCCTGGCAAGCAAAAGGGCCTGAGTTCAATCCCCGGTTCCGCCAAAAATAAATAAATAAATAAATAAATAAATAAATAAATAACAGAAAATGCAAAGGAGGAAAGATGGGCAAAGAAAAGCACAAATGGACACCATATGGACAGATTCTTGGGATTCTAGGAGAAGCCAGGTGATGTAGGCAGCACGTTGCCTCAGACAACGGCAGTATCACAATCAGCAAACAGCAAAGATGCAAGATGGCAATGCCCTTGCATTGCACCAGTACCAGGAGCATTTGTATACAGTGAGCACAATGCATACACATTTACCCTGATCCCACAGTGGCTTTTGCTGGGTCACAAAAAGCCCTGGATGCTCAATATAGAGACCTCAGTCTTAAAGAGAACACAGGTATGGCGGAGTCTGTGCTCTGTAACTCTGCTTCATTAGCGTTAGATGCTCACATGTAACAGTTTTGCACCAAGACTTAAATGAGCCAAGTATCCTTGGGAATTCTTCTAGACCACCTTTGAATTCCTCAGACATCTTCATTTCACTGTTGCAAATAGTGCCACAAACTGGGGTCCTTCTCCATGGCTGAAAATATACTCAATTAGCCCAATCTTTACAGTATAATTGGACATGTGGGCCATGGATTTGAGATGGGGGTGAAAAATCTAAGTAAAGAATAAACCAATGAATGAACGACACACATTGTTAATTCCACAGCAGTCCAAGCTTCACAATCATAAAAACAAGTACTGGTCTGTGCGCTTGGTCTTAGAAAGAAATAGCGACACTGTCACATTCTGAATAAATTGAAATAAAATACATAAATCAAGGAAAATTTATTAATGTTTGTTTCTCCTCATTAGTTTCCATAGGAATTTATGTTTAAAGGACAGCTTACTATAGGCGATACAGGTAGATGGCTGTGCTCTGCAAGTACTGAGACTTAAGTCAGTGTGTTTATGTGTACATACCTGATTATGTGCATTATGCATGTAAACATACATGTGCGCACACACACATTCACATACAATGTGCCTTGAGGCACAGCCGATGTAAATTCATTGCTAATATGTGCCAGATCCATTATTAGAAAAAATGTACCACTGCGCTGGTCCCCTACTCAAGACCAACAGTTGGCACAATTTAGCACTAAGGAGTTATCTAGCAGGATTCTGGAACAGAAGCACAGACAAGGCACCAAACATTTCAGCAAGACTAAACACCTTGGACGGCCTCTGCTTTCCTACTGCGTTCACCTAACAATCATTCGATTTAATCACTGAGAATGAAGCCAAAGATAGGAGCTGATGGACACTAATAAAGGCTCATGGGCTGAGCATGTAGCTCAGTGGTAAAGCACTGGATTTGAACCCCAGAAAAATCAAAACTCAAACCAAGGGTGAATCTTAGCATTGTGACACATGCCTGTAATCTAAGTACTCTGGGAAGGTGAGACAACAGGTTGGCATATTTGAGCCCAGACTGGGCAAGATAGCTACTCAGCAAAACTCTACTCCAAAACTTAAAAAATAAAATTAAAATTAAAAATTAAAAAGCCTGAAGATGTAGTTCAGCGCTAAAGCCCCAGGTTCAATCCCCAGTAACCCCCACACAATCCTCCCTTCCCC
>NW_004524629.1:13611452-13623554 GCF_000260255.1 Octodon degus
AGCTAAGGCAAACACATGACACAAGCTCTGACAGTGTCCAGGCTGGGGTTCGCTCTGTCTAGGACATTTCTTCCCAGGAGTTGGAATTCAGCTGTGGGCTGAGGGAGGTTCTGCTAAGCCAGAAACCTGAGGGGAGCTGGAAAGGCTCTTCTCGAGTCACAGGGAATCACAGTTCCCAAACTAGATAGAGTTGGGCAGCAGCCAAAAGTTGCACATGGTGGGGGAAAAAGAACAGATTTTCGAAATTTCCATTTTTATCATTTTACTTCATCCATGAGAAGCCTGTGCTTTCGATGGAGGCATCAAGCCTCTGAATGAAATCAGTTTACAAAATGTACCAATAAAGCATCTTATGACTCAGAGATAAGGCTAAGCTCAGGGAGCTTTGCAGATCAGTTAAAAAAGAGGGTGCCTCCTTCCTCTGGGGGCAGAAAAGTTCTGTGCGAGTACACATGGCCTGGTAGATGCGGTGTGGGATGTAGTCTGTCCCACCTGCTCCCTGGGCTGGGCACATCTGTGCTGTAAACATTTGTGCAGTTACAGCCAGCCCCTAGCAGAGTGCTACAGCCATCTTGCAACTTGGCTTTATTTAACGTGGAATAGTTGTGAACACACTGGAAAAGACAAAGAAATTAAATTGCCTTAAAATATCTCTTGAATCACTGGTCATTAACTGCAAAAGCTCAAAGCAACAGCTACACTGCAGTATGCACCAGGAAGGAGCTAGAGCCAAATTCAAGTGGAAACCATGACCAATCCACGTAGCCAGAAAGACCAGACCAGAAGCATCCATCCAGGCATTCAAACCACTTGGCAGCAGATACAGCCAGTGTGATCATGCATCCCTGGGATCCCAGCTACTTGGAGGTGGAGGCACGAGGATCACAAATTCAAGGCCAGCCTGGGCAACTTAGCCAGCTCCTATCTCAAAACATAAAGAGTTGGGGATATAGCTCAGTGTAAAGGCTCTGGGTTCAATACCCAGTGCTGAGAACAGAACAAAAAAACTAATGTAACATGAAGGGAAAGGAAAGAGAATTAAAAAGAATTAAGGTATGTTATGTACATGTACCAGCTCTCCATGATGATGTAATCCCACACACTGTAAACATGGACCAATAAACATAAAATTATTTTTTAAAGTTAAATGAAGAGCCAGCCAAATAGCTCAGTGGATTAAAGCACCTGCAAGCAGGCGCAGGGGCCGAGGATTTGATCCCTGGGCCTGTCATGCCAGCCCCACTTCTGGGCATGCTGAGACGCCAATTGAGACTGGGCATGGTGGTACATGCCTATAATCCCAGCTTTTGGGAGGCTGTAAACAGGCGGGTAACTAGGAGTCCGATCTAGTAGTGAGACCCTTAACATCCTGTAGACCCTTCCTTAAAAATACAATAAATAAATAAACTGTTCTATTAAAAAATAAAAAATAAAGTTAAATGAATGGTTTGTACAGTGCCATGTTACTAACAAAAGGGTCTGGTTTGTTTTCCAAGTCATTTCAGAAAGAGCAGTGAGGCTTGATCACTGAGGTCTTTACCTTGGGATTTTTAGTCCTGGAGTGTGCATCCCGGGTTTGTTACCTAGTAGGTGGCCAATTGTGCACACCTGAGTTCTCTGAGCCACTGTTTTTCTTCATGGATAAAATATGAAGACAACTACTTATCAGGTTGTGGAAATTATGTAAGGGTCTCTCTCTTTCTACCTGCTGTCTGGGGAAGCACTGGTCAGTTTTCGGAGCTCAGCTTGGGGGTCACTTCCTCTTGCAGACCTTCCTAGGCCCAGTGCTGGGGCAGGGTCTCAGCCCTGCCCTAACTGTTCCCATACCACACTGCTCTAAGCCCGTGTCTCTTTCTGTTTGCCTCTGCCACCAGACTGCAAGCTCCTTGGGGACAAGGTCTGGGGCTCACTCACCAGCACTAACTCAGAGGCTGACACTGGCCAGAGCCAGAAGAATGCCCACTTCGTTCTTCTACCTGACTTTGAGGAAGAAATCTATTTTGTCCCCGATAAGTAACACAAATGAGAATAGCAAGGCTTTGTGCCCCTGTATCTAGGCATAAACGTGAACATGGTGATATGTGGGTTTTCTGACCACTCCTAAGGTAGCTCTGACACTTCAGGATGAACTTGCTAATGGCAGTGGAAGGGAGACAAGAGAGAAGGCCAGACGGGAGGAGAAAGATGAAGGGCAAAGAGCAACATCAGGATCCAGGGTTAGTGGGTGGTGCAGGCACGTGAGGCTACAATCAGGACAACTGCAGACCCAGTGGCACCCTCCTCAAGAGTTCAAGGTTTGTGTGGCCTTAGCTCCCATAGGGACAGATCCCAGTCTACTCCACAAGTACTTCCCAACACGTTTTTCGGACAGAAAAATTGGACATGGTGTGTGTGGGGGGCACATACCTATGACCTCTGTACTCAGGGACTGAGGATGGAGGATCACCAAGTTCAAATTTAACCTTGGCAATTTAGTCTCCCATCCAAGTACTAACCAGGCCTGACCCTGCTTAGCTTCCGAGATCAGACAAGATCGGGTGCGTTCAGGGTGGTATGGCTGTAGACTCGGCAATTTAGTGAGACTCTGCAAGGTCTCTCTGCTGGACAAGGCCAGAATTCAAATGTAGTCCACTATTCTGAAGTCCTTATGTGAAGCTTCAAGTCAGAGGCATTAAGCGACTTAAAAATGGAACATGAGTTGGAAAGAATATGGCAGTTCTCTCTGCCCAAGGGGAACCCCTGACATTCTGAGCATGCCAAAGCTGCCCATCCATGAACCTTCTAAAGTGGGGAGAGGGGACAGGCAAGAAGTGGTGGAACTTCTATAGCCATGAATCTGGCTCCCTAATGGCCAGATCCATCTGGGCTCGCCATGGCAGTGACAGCTCTTTCAGAACAGGGACATTTAAGGTACCCACTACCTTTTAGTCTTATGTTATTCCAACAGCTGGATATAGTTTTTTTTGTTGTTGTTGTTGTTTTGTTTTTGTGTTTGTTTTGTTTTGTGGTGCAGGATCTCATTACACAGCTCAGACTTGTAGTGATCCTCCTGATTTTGCCTCCCTAGTACTGGGATTATAGGTACGTACCAAGCCCGGACTCCATTGCCAGCTTAGTGCACCCGGGGAAGGGGTGCACAGCATGCAGTGCCAGGGACTGAACCCTGGCCCCTGTATGTACCTAAGCAAGTGCTTAGTCCACTGAGCTGTATTGCTGCCCCTTCAACAGCCAGCTATGTATGTGCACAGGGACTAGCAAAATGCCTGATACTTCTGTTGGAGATTAATAAATTATACTTACTAGCACTAAAGAAGAGGATGAAAGACCAGGGGATAAACAAATTTTGCCTCAGATACAGGACCTAAATTTAGTTATAAAAAGCAGATTCAAATTAATATCTAAGATGAACACAATATTCCAACACAGATATATCTGGGTCTGCAACATGTCACAGCTTTTGCCATATGTCACATGCCTTGTTTGACAACAGATTTCTTGATCACAAATAGTGTCTGGATTATTCAGGGGACATAATAGAAACCATAAATTCAGACCTAATCCTGGGAATAGTTTAATGGTGATGGCTTTCAAATGAGGACATAAAAAGTCTGTGAGATTACACAGAAATCCTTCAGCCACAGCAGAAAATACAAATTTATAGAATATATTTTATGCTCTTAACTACCCAAAGAGCATTCTATTAGCAAATTATTGTCAGCCTCAGCTAAGGCAGAAGCTGTTACCGATGACAGCAGCAGCGCATACAGCCTCAGCAAGAGCTACCGCTGCCTTCATCAGAACAGCCAAGAGGATCCTCATTACCATATCTCTATTGATACCCAACATTAGGTTTGGTTTACTGTAAGGTGTTCAGGTTCATTTAAAGAACTTAGAAGCTTTGGCCAGAAACTGGTGAGTCCTGTTTGCCTGACAGAGTCTTTCGTTTGCTACCCCTAGTCTAGCACATAGTACCCCATGCTGTCTTTGTGGGTTCACACAGTCCTGAACTGTGCCTTCTAGTTATCCTAATTTTGGATAAACATTTGTCCATTTTGGTCAAAATGGTTTGATTTCTTCAAGCAAGAATGGCAACTAGCTTTAATTTCACATACACTCTGACTGAGTGCTAATGACTACCTGCAACATTTCCAAGTAGGATTTTCAAACCTCCTCCAGGTTCAGTAGGAAAGAACTAGGATGAGCAATTGTCTATTGTGGAGAGAGGGTCAGCTGTGTTGTGCAAGCTATTCTTGAAAGCCTTCTATCTCTGTGGTGCAAGGAGCTTATTTTTATTTTCTGCAGCATCTGGACAGCTCATCACACACTTCTGTTGAGTGACTGAGTGGGTTATTTCTCCGGAAGGAAGAAGGGCCAACAGCAGCAAACTATACAACTTCATTCCTTACTTCCTGCCAAAGCAATTCCTGGACATCCTACTCCTTGGAAATCCCAAATATTCCTACGAGCCCTTCCTTTTTCTTTTTTGAAGATTTAAGGGCTGGCCAAATAGCTCAGCAGATTAAAGTGCCTGAAAGCAGGCGCAGGAGCCAGGGGTTTGATCCCTGGTCCTGCCATGCTGGCCCCCATGCTGAGACAGCTAATGAGACTGGGCATGGTGGCGTGCCTCAATAATCCCAGTACTTGGGAGGCTGTAAACAGGAGAATCACTATGAGTTCAATCTAGTAGTGAGACCCTGCACACCCTGTAGGCCTTTCCCTAAAATACAGAAGAAAAAAAAAAGGTTTATTTATTTGGTATAGGGTCTCATTATGAAGCTCAGACTCAATAGTGATCCTCCTGTTTCAGGGCCAGCATGGCACAGGGCTGGCATGGCATGTGGTACCAGGGATTGAATCCAGGTACTTTTGCTTACCAGGCAAGTGCTTATGACTGCTGGGCTATTTCTCCAGCTCCAGCCCTTTCCTTTTCAAGAGCAACTTACCCCCTTAACACATTATTTTGTTTATACTTTCTGATAAAACATAAAACTTACAATATATTCATGAAGAATCTAGATGACATATGAATGGAGCAAAGAATAGAAGTACCCTGATGTCACCACCACAGATAACTTCTTGTGAACACAATGCTTAGCAACACATAAGGTTGTATTACGACTTATTTAATCCTTCCATTTTTTTTTTTTTTTCAAGTATTAAGTACAAGGTCTACAGGGTCTCACTATACAGATCAGACTCATGGTGATCCTCCTATTTTCAGCCTCCCAAATACTGGGATTACAGGCCCACACCACCATGCCCAGTCTCAGTCATGGCTCAGTGTGCCCCGGGGACAGGGCCGGCACCAGTAGAGCAGGCCAGGGATCAAACCCCCAGTCCCTGCATCTGCCTAAGCAGGTGCTTTAATCTGCTGAGCTATCTGGCCAGCCCTTCCACTGGGTTTTTAACCAATACTAGGTTTTTAGGTGTCATAAATACAATGATGTGTGTTTTATTGCTTAAATATTATAATAACTAGGACACATGATGAAATAGAATGATTTTTCTCCCCTTCACTTAGTTTCTCCATGTACATTATAGCGAGCTCTGTAGTAGCCCTCACTAGTCAGGTAAGTTCCTCCAAAGCTGACCCAAAGTTCACTAAATGGATCCATGTCTATGAATACTGTATATTTAACTATGTTTGTGGTGCGTCCTTGAACCTACCAAGAAAAATGACTTTCTATGAGGAGTATAGTTAACTTTAGCTAAGTTAAAGTGCTTATAGTAATATCTGAATTGCAATCTACTTTTTCATTAATTGTTACAGGTTCATTATTGAGAAAATACAGATTTAAAACTTGTCAAATGCTCTGAGGGCCAGACATCAAGAGACTGAACCGATTAAAACAAAAGAAAATTAAAAGAAAAGTTTCTGGGTGAAGAATCCTGAACTGCATACTGGATGATCCTACCTAGCACAGTTTCAGTGTAAGTCTTCTCGCCGTAAGTGTACAGCCTCCTCTCTGCATCAGCTCCTTCTGTCTTGATTGGGTGGTAGCTATCTGGCTGTATCCAGATTAGATGAAAAACTTCTTCAAACTATCCACTAATGATCTGTGCATCTTATTAATATAAAAGAAGTTTCAAAATCAAGGAGAACTTTATATTTTACATTAATGTAACAACAATAAATGTAAAGACCCCCCCCCCTTTTTTTGAGACAGGGTCTTATTCTGTAGTTTATTTTTTATTTATTTTCATGGTACCGGGGATTGAACTCAGGACCCTGCACTTGCCAGAACATTGCTTATTCTACTGAACTATCTCCCTGGCCCAAAGGACTTTTTTTTTTTGGTGGCTCAGGCTGCCTGAAGGGTAGGTCTGATAAGACAGGTGGAGCTGGAGATGGAACCACAGTACCCTGTGCTGGACTGCATTTGCATAAGCAGGCACTTAAACAACTGAGCTAATGGGGAGGCCCCCTTATTCTGCAGTTTAGGCTGGCCTTTAAACTCAGTGGGTAGCCCAGGCTGCCCTGGGACTCAGTAACTCTCCGGCTTCAGCCTTCTGAGTGCTGGTATTACAGGTATGCACCATCCCACCCTGTTCACCATGTCATCCACCCAAGCTGCCACCACTTAAGGCACCTGGCTACCACCAGATGGTAAGCAAACTGTCATACGCTTCATCCGTGATTCTGCCCCGTGCACAGGGCCTGTTCAACCTACAACAGAGGATGCTACCCGGTGGACAGACACAGTAAAGGTAAGTCCTGTGCTGTTAATACCTCACTTTTAGAGAAGTCACCCATGCCAAAGCCATCGGGATCTGAATTGGGGGCCTTGAAGCAAAGTATGAATTGGACCTCCAAGGACATGAATCATCTTACAAAATGAAACATCTGAGTTTCATTTTTCAATCCTATGGTTCTGGCATTCTAAGATGGAGTCTCACTATGTTACCCAGGCTGGTCTTTAACATGTGTACTCAAATGATCCTCGTGCCCCAATCTCCCAAACAGCTGGAATGGCAGGTGTGTGTCACCATGCTCAGCTTTTATCTGGCACTGTTAAGCTAATGAAAACATATGTCTGCTGGAAGTGTTTTATTGGACATCCAGTTATCTGAAGAGGTGTAGGAAAACAAAACCATGGTATTTTCAATGCTCATGTGTGACTGCTTGGATTTATAGCTCATCCTTTACTTTTTGTTGGATAGAAGCTTGTGTTGTTCTGCTTAACTGGCTTAATTTTTTCTTTGGGATATTTCTCTGGAGTCATTATATCCACCTAGGCCCAGGACCCTTGTCTGCTCCCCATCACAGTACCCCTACTTGCTTCTACGTGTCTGGGAACTGATTCTGGCTTTCTGTCACCCGATCCAGAGACTTTTACAGGAACTGTAACAGCCAGGGCCTCAATCTGCCAGGTACTCGCCCATCTGTTTTGGCTATTCGGCAGCAGCCCTGCCATGTTTCAACATTTCAGTGCCCAGTGATGGTCTTTAGAACCACAGCCAGTAGTTTACTTGCCAAAAGATAAACAAGAGATCATTTTAGTGGCTAATATACACGCTGAAGCTCCAAGAAGAAGCGGTCAGCAGATCTATATTTCACTCCAGGCCTCCATAAGTGTACCAGTAAAACAATTCTAAAGAATTCTGGGCGGACACCTTTCTGCTGTTGCTAAGAGATGAGAGCAAGTGGTGCTTCCTAGGCGGGAGGCTGGTTGGAGCCCTGGCTCCGCTGATGCCTGCGAAAGGGCCCACTAGCCGGGGGGCAGGCAAGTGGTCGGTCTCCCACAGCCCGCCTGGTGGAAACGCGTGCTGCACATTCCAACTATCTCTTAAGATTAGGATTACACCAAGCCTATGCTTGCTGTGCACCGGTCACCCAGAGGTACAGTGAAGCCAAATAATTTGAGATTGAATCTAGGCATGGCAGAACCTCGCTCTTAATTGCTAACCCCTATTAACTGTATTTCAAAAAGGTGCTTTTTGAACAGGGGTTGGAAGAGAAAAAGAGTCCATCAGCTCACATACTCAGAAGGGTCAATACTGGGTGTAATCGCCTCTTCTTATGAGGTCCACCAGGTGTGTATATAGCTTTATGCACTTGTTTATTTTGCCTGGTCAACCACAAATGAGTTTCGAAAGGCTGAAGCACAAGGAATGTGATCATTATATATACCTAAAATGTACCGATTAATTTAATTCAAAACATAAAGGCAGACGTGCTGGCCCCAGAACCCGGGACACACCTTGCCAGCCACCGAAACCGGGTGTGGTGGCACACACTTGTAATCCCAGTACTGGGGAGGCTGAGATAGGAGGATCTCTACCAGTCGGAGCTGCGTTAGGAGACCCTGTACCAAATAAATAAGTAAATAAATAAGTGAAAAATAAAAATAAAAAATAAGGGCTGGTGAGATGGCTCAGTGGTCTAAAGCACCTACTTAGAACAAGCTAAGCTAAGCAAAACACAGGGACCACAGTTCAATCCCCCAGCACACCACATGCCAGACAGCCCCGCCCCCTGGTGGGCTGAGCTGGCCACACACACAAAATGAATGAATGAATAAATGAATGAATGAATAAATAAATAATTCTTTAAAAAAAAAAAAAGACATCTGTCTTTGTATTTAAAGTATGTTTTGGGACCGGGGAGATGGCTCAGTAGAATAAGCACATGCCTGGCAAGCATAAGGGCCTCAGTTCAATCCCTGGTTCCACAAAATAAATAAAGAATTCTGGGGCTAGACATAGTTGTATATTCCTATAACCCCCCACTACTAAGGAGGCCGAGGCAGAAGGACTGCCACATTTGAGGGAAGTCTGAGCTACATGGGAAGATACTATCTAAAAGAAAAAAATCCCTTGGCAAAGTGCTTGCCTAACATGCAAAGCCCTGCGTTCAATTACCAATATGGGGGACAGGGTGTGGAGGTCTCCCAAATCAGCCAGTAAAACTCCTAGTGGTTAAATACATGCAGACAATAGGGTATAAAAAGGTGAAGCAGAGTGGCCTGTAATAATCTTCTAGAATGGCATGCCTAGGGCTAAGTGAAGTGCGCTTGTCTGTAAAACTGTAATTACTTTCCTTGTTCTTCTCTTAGGTAATGTTCTCACAGTTCATGGATCAAGTGCAGATCTCTTAACTGGAATGAGTGATCTGATCTGGAGATCTGTCCCCTGTATAAAAACGAATTTCTAGACCTGGAATACTGGGAATGAGAGCAGGGACATCCACCAGAGGAGAGCGAGGAGGGGAGCAGCTCAGCAAGGCTGCCCCCATGAAGCAGGCAGCCGGGATGTCACAGTCAGATTCACTGAGACTCCAGAGGGACACAAACTAGCTGGGTTCTCCACACCATGCTGCCATCACACTCTTCTCAAGGAGCTGTAGTAATTATGGGTGGGAGGGGGGTTGAGCGAATAGCCTGTCCTGTGGCACCGTCAAGGGAAGTCCCCAAGGTGCGGCCCCTTCCATGCTTACTCCAGCATAGATGCCCTATTGCCACATGCGGAGCCCTGCATTTCATCAACACCCTCTTCTAGGCAGACTCCAAAGAGCCTGTGGGGTGTGGGGGCACCAGGATTGGGGGAGGGGGGCTCAGAGGGGAGCTGACAATAGGTAAGAATGGAAGAAATTAAAAAACAACTCTAAAGTTCTAATAAGAGGCTATGTAAAACAATGAAAATACAATGTAGGGTCCGGGGAGATGGTTCAGTGGAATAAGGCAAGCGCAGGGGCCTGAGTTCAAACCCCGGTTCCACCAAAAAAAAAAAAAAAAAAAAAGAGCCTGGTTAAGTTTCTGAAATCTAACCTAATGAGATTTATCTAGATTCACATTAACAGCAGTCACAGCAGCCTTTCCCCAAGCTTGAACAACTCTGATTCTGAAGGTTTACTCCACAGGCTTTGGCCTTACAACACTGTAACTCAATCACATTGTTTTTAAAATGTTGACTCAATCTGTGTTCATATTAAAGCAAAAAGTGCCACAAAATCTATTTCATTTTAAAAGTTCAACAGAACTTGCATAAGTTTAGCTACCCTGTTTACCAAAATAGACTTAGGCCAATAAAGACTCATAAATATCATGTTTGCTGAATATTCTTATATTTAACAAGAAAAGTATTTCTATGATAAACATCATTAACTAGAAGTTATAATGCTTCCAGTAAATTCAAATCACAAATCTCCTTTGCAGATTAATTACCTTTTCATTGATAATTGAAAGTTTACTATTAACACATGTATGAAAAACTTGTCAAATGCTCCAGGCAGCATACTTGGATTGATTAGAAGATAAGCATTCTTCATAGACTCAAGTCAACTGGGCTCATGCCGACCCCTCACTTTTCCCCTCACTTTTCATTGTAACCACCAAGTCCTGGTTTCACCAAGCCCCTTGGTCTTCACACCTCAGGACTCCCCATTTTTGATTCTCAGTAAAGATCTGGCCTAGAATCTGAAAGCTCAGGATGCTCTTCTGCCTCTAGCAGGAAATTGCTGCTGGAGGAACTTCCTTCCAGGGCTAAGCTTTCCCTGCAATGCAGGCTGGCGGGAGGTGGGTGTGCAGGGTAGGCTTCCTAAAACCGATCCCAGACACTGGGCCACACAGTCCTTTGGTGAGTGAAGCCACAAGCTGCTCACACCTCCTATTTGCACTCCATTTCACAGAGCTGTTTCATACTCAAGCAAGCAATTCTTAAGCCTGTTGTAAAACTAACCAGAGATTCACCTCATCTGTCACTGAGAGGGCCACAGCAGGGGGTAGGGAAGTGTTCCTTAACCAGGACTAAATTCATCAATGAAGGGGGATACTTCCTCAGACTTAACCTCTGGAAAGCAAAACGGATGGAAGAAGCCGGCCTTGAGTTCAAGATGGGCTCCAAAAGCAAGGAGAGCCCTCTCAGAACTACCCAGGTGTACGACCCGGGGCAAGGTACCTGCTCTCCTTAAATCTGATCCCTTCTCCTTAAAATGCGGATAATAAACTTACCTTATAGAGTTGGAGGAGATTTCAAAGCAAAGATGCAGGTAATATACACAGTGAATGTCTGGTATACAAAACACTTGGTGAATGCTAATGCTTCATGGCTGGAAGTGGATTGGGGAGAGAAGAAAAGCCTGGAGCCTGGAGCCAAACTGTTGGGTTAAGAGCCTGTTCCTAGCTTTAACTGAGGACAGCTGGTAAGTAATATAAACTTCTCTGACTCAGTTTCTCTCTCATGAACAAGGTATTTTACTGCCACACAGTCAATATTTAACAAATGCTATATATTTTTATTTCATGGGGAGTACAGCTACCTTGTGTTTTTAATCCATAGTGGTGGAAGTCAAGACTTTGGTACAATGTGCACTTTTTTTTTTAACTGTGAAAACATTGTATTCATTTAAGAATTCTGGGGCCCAGTTAAGCTGTAGTGCTAAGGATGGGCCGAGAAACTGTAATATGCAGAAAAAAATTCAAAGAGGGGCGTAAAAACCACCCACCAGGGAGCTATTTCTTTTGTAATGTGCATTCCATTTCTTCTCCCTCATGCTTCTTAATTCCTTCCACATTTCCTGCCACAATTATCAAATGTTTAGTTTCTGACCTCACTTTTCTGGAGACTAGAGCCCAGGGAATTTAGAATTGTTTATTTTCTGTCCATAAACCTCTGAGTTAATGGAGGGGCTTGTGAGCGAAGGTTTTGTTGGTTTGTTTGTAGTGTCTCAGGAAGGTCACTGGAGTTGAAAAGAAAACATTACCATAAAAAAAAAAAAAAAAAAAGCGCTGAAATGCCTTAACTGGAAACTGCAGAGCCCCCAAAGCCCAGAGCCACGGATCTGACACTTGCGCAACATGAGCTTAAGAGTAAATTCAGATTTTAAGAGGCCGTTATACGGCCCAGATAGTAACACAAAAATCCAAGAGCCCTTACAAAGAAAAACATAAATTTCAGGAAATCATAATCTCACTTTATAAGAGATAAAAGAAAATCTATTTTCCCCTCAAAAGACTCTCCGGCTCCTGCACCCCCACCCCTCGAGGAGGCAGACTTGGAAAAGTCCCTAACTCCTCTCAGTTTCCTCCAAGTGAAGGAAGAACTCAAGGCGCCTTTCCGAAGTCTGCGGCCGCTCCCGGGTCGCCGCCTCCGTCCCCGCCGGCC
>NW_004524629.1:13623699-13626865 GCF_000260255.1 Octodon degus
CCCGCCCGGAGCGGTCCCGGCGCCCAGCCGCCCGCGCCCGTCTCACCCACCTCGGCGCGGACCCAGGCGGCCGCCAGCAGCGCGAGCGCGAGCCAGCGTCTCCACATCTGCGGGAGAGAAAAGAGCGAGGCTGAGGCGCCGGCCGGGAAACTCGTGGGGCGCACTCTGCCCCCGCCCGCCGGCCGCGGGGGGCTCCCGGCCCGCTCCCCGCGTCTCACCGTGTCGGGCGGCTCGAGGGCGCGGGCGGCGGCGGCAGTGCGCACGGGGCGAGCTCCGCGGATCGCCGGCCTCCGAGGAAACCCGACCTGGGCTCGCCGCCCCTTAAGACCCCTCCTTCCCGGCCCGCGGGGCCCCCAGCTCCTCCCATTCTCCTCCCCTTCTGCAGCAGTGGCCCCGCGCGCCGCTCGCCTCCCTCCGCCACCCCCGCGCCGGTGCCCCGTGCGTGCGGGTGCGAGCCCCGGTTCCGGCCTCCGGCTCCCGCCCCAGGACGCAGAGCGGGACCGGGTTGGGGGGCGCTGCGGCAAAGACGCGAGAGGGAAGGGGGGACCCCGCGGCGGGAGGGGTGGCCGGCGCGGGCTACCGCAGTGGCCAGGTGGGCGGTACCGCGAGTTCCTGCCGGGGCCGGGACACGAACCGGGAGGACCCGGCGCCCCGAGATCTGGGCAGACGGAACCGCCCCTGCCCCGGCCTACCATCCTTGAAAGGGGCCCTGCAGCCCGGAGACTAGGGTGTCACTGAGGGGGAGCGCAGGACGCCTGCTTTGGGTACAACTGTGGGTTTCCTGAGGGTGCAGCCACCCAGCTCTACTCTTTTGATCTGAGTCCAGCAGCTTTTTCCCTGTCTTCTCAGCCCAGAACTGGATGCCCCACCCACCCACACCCCATGTCCCTGAGCCCACTGTGGCTTCTCTCTTTCCAGAGGCCTTCGAAGGTGGAAGGTGGGTTCACTTTCTGATCCAGCTAACCCTCTGCCTTGCTGCCTCTTTTCTGCCAGGACTCCCTCAGTGCTGGTGCTGAGAAGGGGCCGGCCCTCAGTATCCTTCAGTGTTGGGTCCTTCAACTCCTACTCACAGTCTTCCCCTGAGGTCACATGCATGCAGCCCACGCCAGCCTTCCTTTCACCCAGAAATGCTGGGGACCACCTCTGATGTCCCCCAGGATCCCCCCTCCCTTTCTGTCTTCACTTCAACACAGTATTCTCCCAGTGCCTGCTTTAAACTTAACCTTATTCACGTTCTTCAACAGAAAATTTCAAAGCCCTTCTCCCACAAGTCCAAACTTTCCTCACTTCATCTACTTCCACACATTTCCTCTGTTTGGATCAGGTTGTCTTCACATTGTCCTCTCAACTGGTCCCTCTTCTACCAAGGTTTGAGTGTCTACTGCTGAGATTCTGAGGGTCTTCAAAAGAATGCCCACACCCACGTGCAAGTTCAGAATCACTGAGGTAGCCATTGGAGCTGCCCTGATGGAGAACAACATGTCATCTTTGTTTCTGGCAAAAGCTGGATTGATACAGTGGCTTTAGAACTACAGGGCCACCCCA
Source organism: Octodon degus (assembly GCF_000260255.1). NCBI lineage: Eukaryota > Metazoa > Chordata > Mammalia > Rodentia > Octodontidae > Octodon > Octodon degus. The sequence continues at coordinate 13,625,245 of NW_004524629.1, forward strand.
GAACTGAATGTGGCTGCACCTTCCCAGGTAGAGGAGAAAAACCTGTTTATATGAACCCCACTGTGTGGAAAAGCATTCTTCCTGGGGTAGGCCTGCTGCCTAAAGTGGGGTGAGCTAACACAACCTAGTGCTTTGACACTCACCAGACAGTTCAGTCCTGCTCTTCCCCATGGAACAACACATACCAGACACTTTGCCCCATCACTGTGCTCAGGTTAAAGAAGGGAACTGTGAAATACAAAGTTTTGCTTCTGTCCTCTGGTAATTCACTGGAGTAGTCCTTCCGTTCACAAACACTTCTGTTCACAAACAATTTGGTCCCCAAATGATAACACTGGACAAAATTTTGTTTTTGTTCATGAGCTCCATGTTGGGTGACAAACACAACAGTGGTTCTCTTCCCCACACAAACACAAACGTAGCCATCTTCCCCAACACTGTCAAACATTAAGTGCATAAACTGAGGCACTTCTATACTTCTTATCCCTTGCATAGTACTACATTCCCTTGAAGCTATTTGTCCTCCCTGTGTGTATACTGAAGTTCTATTTTGTAACTGTTCCTTAAAGAACTCAATGCACACCGATAATCGCAGCACTTGGGAGGCTGAGGCAGGAGGATCACTGCAAGTTTAAGACCAGCCTGGAGTACATAGTGAGCTCAAGGCCAGCCTGAACTGCATAATGAGACTCTCTCTCAAAAAGACAAAACAACAACAAACCCCCCTCAAGTTTCATTGCATCGGTAGCACCTTTTCTGACAACAACTTGGCATAGTAGGAAGAACATGAGACTGGAGGTCAAATCACCCTGGCTTTCAGTCCTGTCACTGCCATTTACCAGCTGAGACTGCTATCAAATTACTTGAACTCTTGGAACCCAGAGTTTTGCATCTTACAAATGGTAGTGATAATGCCTTTTAGGAGGCTGTGAAAGTTAAATAGATACATTACAAAATGTTCCTGGCAGGGATAGGCCTCTATAAATGATAGCCATAATTACTTCATTGATCTGTTTTGCATCAAAATTGCAGCTGGTATTACGAGAGCCATCCATCCAACTGCCTTGTTTTACTTAATTGTCAGGACAAAACTGAAAGGTATTTTTTTATTGCTTCCATTTTCAAATGAGAAAACTGGAGCTTGGAAAAATTTATGTATTTTTTTAAGGTTATACACTTGGATACACAGCTTTACAACTTGACATTTTATTACATGTCATACAATATTTCACACAGTTGATCTTGATTAAGAGTATGGTTAACTCTACAATAAGCAAAACAAACATAGCAACAAAACAAACTGTGTGAAAGAGTTGACAGCTGTACTAGGGAGGGGTGTTGTGTTGCAGGTGGCAGAGCAAACAATTTAAATGACTATACAATTAAATAGAATTTATAGACCCACATCACCGAGAAACCTGGACATAAGACTGATTTGAGTGTCTTCACCCAGAATTTCATCAAGGACCAAGTTCTTGCCATCGTTTGCTACTACTGTCATCAGCAGTCTCATTCCTGCTTGAGTGGCTCCTGGGAGCTGGCTCTACTCTCAAAGCAGTAAGCTGCCTACAGGGCTGGTCTCTGACATCATTGAATGAGGGATAGAGCTTCTACAATAGCC
>NW_004524629.1:13635280-13641432 GCF_000260255.1 Octodon degus
TGGATCTATGAAGTTCGGATTCCTCCAGGTGGGTGTTTGGTTCTGGCTGCTCTGTTCCACTTCTTTCTGCTGCAGGTGTTAGAGTTGAACCCTTTGTGTCTCTCTGGCAAGATGTTCTGCTCCTGAATCAGCTGGGTGAGTTTTGCCTCTAGCCTCTTTGCAGGGAGTTCTGCTGAAGGGTTCCGTGCTGGGCCTGCAACCTTGTTCAAATGAGGATCCCCGGCCCCGGGTCATCTCATTCACTCGCCAGGCCTGCGCTCTGGGTCTGTTCAGGATCCGGAGGGCCCCGGTGGTCTCACTCACTTGCCGGGCCTGCGCTCTGTGTCTGTTCAGGATCCCGCGGGCCCGGTCGTCTCTTATAAAGAATTTTTTAAAAAGGCCTTCAAAATTCAAAGACCCAACCCAAATATAGGCATTTGAAATGAATATATGCTTCACAAGTGAAGAGACATAAATAGCAAATAAATATATGAAAAAATGTTCGACATTATTAATCATTCAAGAGATGCAAATTAAAACAACACTGAGGTACCATCTTACAACAGAAAGAATGGCTATCATCAAGAAGTCAACCAATAACAAATGCTGGAGGGGCTGTGGGAGAAAAGGAACATTTCTCCACTGTTGGTACGAATGCAGGTTCATACAGCAACTAGGGAAATCAGTATGGAGATTCCTCAGAAAGCTAGGATTAAAAGTCCCTTTCAAAAGAACTAAAATCATTATACCACAGTGATGTATGTGCACCCATGTTTATAGCAGCATGATTTGTCATAGTTAAATCTTGAAAACAACCCAAATGCCCATCTACTCAGGAATGCGTAAAAAAGATTTAGTATTTCTACACAATGGAGTATCATTCAGTTATTTTAAAAAGATTTAAAAATTTGAGGCTTTTGTAGGTAAATGGATGCAAATAGAGACTATATTGGTAAGTAAAATAATCAGATCCACATGTGCAAATATCATATTATCTCACTAATGTAAGAATCTGAAAGAATAAATAAAATCTGAAATGTACAAAAGAACCAGATTTTACAGTTCCATAAGGTGGAGATAATCTTGTATTTTCTTACTTCTCTAGATAAAGCCAAATTTGAAGGACTTGATATTTTTGCTTATACTGGTTAAATTCTGGTAATTTGGACACTCAGCTGTTGGAATTTCAAGAAAGATTTATCTGGAAAAAGAAATGCTATGATCTGCATGCAGCACTTGAAAAGCTAGAGAAGATATATTGCGAAGAGGTGAGAAAAGACTGCATGCTTTCTAGTTCTGAAAATGAAAACCTTAAAGAGTAGAATTCTCTGCCAAATAATGTTAAGTGAATGAGAGCACTTGGGATTGCTTTTCTTACTTTGTTTGGATCATCTTAAGCTTGTGGACAGATATTTTCAGTTTTGCATTACATCAAATCTGATACAAGAAACAGACTAACAGATATGTGACTGTTAGATGTGTTGCTCTTGGGCCAGCCAAATAGCTCAGCAGATTAAAGTGTCTGCAAAGAGGTGCAGGGGTTAGGGATTTGAGATGGCAATTGAGACTGGGTGTGGTGGCACACGACTGTAATCCCAGCTCTTGGAAGGCTGTAAACAGGTAGATCACTACGAGTGTGATCTAGTATTGAGACCCTGAACACCCTATAGACCCTGTACTAAAATTAAAAAAAAAGATGTAGTGCACTCAAACTAACAGAGTATGAGAAAGTTTGACAAATCATGCACATGCATACAATAGCAAAGATCACATTAATTGTGCAACAACATACCAAATGCAAACTTTTACCTTTCATTAAAAAGCTGTTTCTACCCTTGAAACCTGTATTATTGTCCTTTACTTTTAAGATGAGAGATGTTAGTGTATTGCTTTTTTTCTAAACTAAAACCTCAGTATTCAGATTTAATTACAGTGCCGGCACTTTGTGATAAATAAGTGGGTTTTGGATTGCAGTTGGCGCACTCAATCTCTACAAGTTTCACCATCACTACTCTAGAGGGCGTGCTGCCTTGCTACAGGGAGAATCTGGTGTTTGGGCAGTGGTAGCATCCTATGTAGCTCCACAATCCACCTGAACTGGAGGAGGAGATTCCTCTAGCAAAGGAGACTTAGGAAACTTAGGAAACCACTATCCACTCCAAGGCAGAAGATCAGATGCCTGGGCTCTTTTGCAGCTTGGGACACTGGGAAGACATAAGAATTGTGGGCAGAGGGCAGAGAAGATAGCTCTGGGGTCTAACCATCTGCCTGGCAAGCACAAGGACCCTGGTTCCATCCCTGGTACCATGTGTTGTGCTGGCCCCTTGCCAAGCCAGCCACTGAAACCAAGTATGGTGGCACATGCCTGTACCCCAGCACTAGAGAGGCTGAGACCAGAGGATCTCCACCTCCATAGTGAAGCCCTGTACCAAATTAATTAATTAATTAATTAATTAAAAAATAATTGTGGGCAAAAGCACAACAGAAACAGCAAAGGATATTGGATATTCCCTCCTCCAGATCTAGGTGTAAGACTAAGCAATTGTCTTTTGAATGCTATGAAGAGTGTAGATGCTCCCTGCTTTATCAGAACCCTCTTGTAGATTTCTGTTGAGTGGGAAGATCTAGGTCAGATGAGAGAGGTGTCCTCAGTGGTACCTTAAAGCATAATTGGCAGCATCAGGTTATGTGCAAAGTTGGGTTCCCAAGGGGCCCCTAGGGGATAGAGTTCCCTGTAGTTGAGACTCACAGCTGAAAAGACCTTTAGCTTCTTTCTCTGACGGATGTTTCCCTCTTTCCCGCATTTCATTCCCCCTCCCTCTACTATCTTTCTTTTCTCTTCTTCTCCTTTCTTCAGGGGAAGAAGCAGGATCCTACTTCGCCAGCTGTGGGCTCAGTATGGAACAGTTTAATCCCTTTTTTCCCCTCTGAAAAGAAAATGCCATCCCTTGCCTGGTTTTGGCGGAACATTCTATTACCAGCCTAATCACTGACATTTATCACAAAACCTCACTGACTGAGATTCTCCAGGGTCTCATCCACTCCTTGCAAGTAAATCAGGCAATTTTGAGCAATGACAGGACTTCTTTCAGACCCTCAGGTATTATTTTTAACTCACCAGTAAAATGTAAAAATAGATGGGAATAAATGCAGCAGTTGCTTGAAGGAACTGACCTGCACATGAAGGTTGTGCGGTAGGAGAATTTGGCTCATTAAGAATGTGCAAAGGTGGCAGAAAATGCTTATTTTTTACTGACTTTTCATGGCATATGGAAATGTTGCCACTAATAACTAAGTGCTGAATAACCACTCGGTGACCCTGTCAGAGGGCAGCTTCCTCCAGTGGGGTCTGCCTCTCTGATGTCTCCTGTTTGCCCTTACTAAATTTTCAGTCACTATGGCTACCTTCAAGGAAAGCTGATTCTTTTATGTTACTAACTGAAATAACTGTAATGAATGTATGGCTGTAATAAATGTATAGCAGTAATGTACAGCTTTAATGAATCTATGGCCAGGTAAGGTGTTATGTTTTTTTTGGTTTAATATGAGGAAATATACTATTCTAATGTAAATGGATGTGGGTATGATTTCTTGTGTGCTGTGAGTCGCTGTCACTCTTGTTAGAAGGATTCATAGGACTTGATACATAAATGCATCCATGGCTAGAATTTATTACAGAGAAAGGACTTGAAGCAAAATCGGCAAAAGAAGAAGGTAGGTGGGACAATGAGCTGAGGAAACTAGGCACAAGATTCTAAGAATCCTCACCTATTGGAGTCACACTGAATTCTTGATTCTTCCAGCCACAGTTTGGGATAAGATGTGTGAGGTGTTGTCTGCCTGGAAAGCTTATTAGAGACTCTTCTCAAGACTTTTACCTGGAGTTACATAGAAGCCTTCTGCCTGCCATGTACCAGAATTGCAGACTCCATGAGACAACTCAACCATTTGCCTAAGCCACACATTCTTTGCATGAACATTTCTGAGCAACATGGGAAATCCCCAAGAAATTCAATTTTCCTGATTCCAACCACTGACCGACTTTGCAATCAGGGTCCCTCCTTATCCCTGAGGGTGGGGCTGGCACTGCATGTAGTGCCAGGGATCAACCGTGGTCTCTGTTCTTGCCTAAGCTTGCCTAAACAGGCACTTTAGACTGCTGAGCTCTCTCTTCAGCCAAACAACCAGGGTTTTCTAGGCAAGCTTTCTCCACCTTCTATGTCAAATGTTTTCTGCACAGTGAGGTTGGAACTTTTCGCTGCTTTGATTTTTCGGTTTACCAATGGCCATTATTTTTGTATTAAAGGACTTCAAAAAATTTAATTAAAAGATAGACTACAAAGACTCAACCATCTATCATTCTATCAGCTTTCTTTTGAATGGTACTTATATACCATGTGCTTACCTGCTATCCTGCCCATAAGTGATGGACAAAGGATTTCTCTTTGAGTTAAAAACTAATGGGTGCTAAATAGGCTGAACACAGTAGACACTGAGTTAGAGTCTGACCGATAAGGAAAATTCCATGGTGGGATGGCAACTAATTGGCTGGGTCTTTGTTTCTGGAGGAATTAATATTTCACAGATAAGATGGAAGTGGGCAGATAGAGCTTAGATCGAGAGAGAACAAGGTTAAGTTATTGTGCCAAGTCCCTGTGAAAACCATTATACTCTACAATACAGAAAGTCCAAGGTCAAGGCAGAGTTGATGGCTCTGGTTCCCATTCTCATGTTTCTTTACAGTGAATACATTTCTTTAGCTAATAAGGATGTGTCTTTTCCAAGTAGCTGGAAAAAGCCTACAAATCTAGGGTTAATTATTCTCTTTACAAAGGGACTTGACATCTGAAAAGAGAATCACTGTACTAGAGGGTATGGGAGGAAATTTGAGTATTAGCGAAGATAGATAAAAGGGAGTGGTACCTTAGGCTGTTAAATGGGAGTTCTGGAACACATTCCATTCCACACAAAAGTAGAAAACAGAAGTAGGCTTAAGAGAAATTTTAAATGTTGACATTTAAATTGTTGGCAATGTTGACACTATTTCCTCACCTATGAGATGGATGTCAGGAAAGAGAAATGCGTAGTTCTGGCCTGCTTGTCACATGTAATCCCCAGCATGACAAACCTAGGAAGGTCTGGAGCAAGCACTTCTCTTGAGGATGTTACATTTGAGAGGATCATCTGAGGACTTACTCCCCAGAACCCACAACCACACTCCAGCTCTGAGTCCAGTTCTAGGCAGGAATACAGTATGTTTATCAAGTTATGGATTCCATCTTTTCAAGAGCCAACATTCTATGGTCCTATAGGATGTGTGTAACTAGAAGTATACCTTATGGACACTGTTTCTCCTGTGACATGATGCAGAAACCTCAGGACAGGCAGTTTGTTATGGGAACTCACATCTTGCACCTGATGCAGCACTTACACAGACTCCCATTGATGTGGTGCTGGCTGAAGCAGGAATGTGATTAGAATGGAGAGCTTCATTCCAACACCATCAGCTTGTTTAGGAGAGGACAACCTTTCTCTATCTGGCTTGTGACCTTTCAGTTGAACTTTGAGTATTTGGGGGCTGTTGCCGGATAGTGCTAAATGGCACAAGAATACTCCTCTGTGATGACTGGTCCTTAGTGAGCTTCCTGCATTAAAAGTGATAAGGGTTGTTTGGAACTCTCTGATTACAGTACTGGAGCCATTTCCATCTTTTGTTATTAAAAGTGGGCTCAAGTTTTTAGTCCTTATTTTAGGAGTAAGTGAAACATGAGGCTTCAAGCAATGATTATGCTTTTGAACACAGGAGATGGCTGAGGCAAGCTTCTGGACTAATAAAGGACTGTAACTTGGTACATTTGTTCCTTAGATTTTTCTATACAAAGATAAATAATAATAATATCACACAGGATTTTTGTGAGTAGGAAATTGGAGGACAGTATATGTAAAATACTCAGTATGGTGCCCAGCACAGAGTGGATTCTCAATTACTATCACCTAGTATAGTCCAGGCTGGCCTCAAACTCTTGATCCTCCTGCTTGAGTCTCCTTGTTGCTAGGATTATAGACATGTCTATAATCTTGGTCCTTGATCTTTGCCTCTGAGTTCCATGAGTCACACTCAATTTCCTTCAGCATAATTTGTAATTTTTTTAAAAAAATAGTTTGAGTGGTAT
>NW_004524629.1:13641532-13645708 GCF_000260255.1 Octodon degus
TCTGTGTTGCTGTGCTGCTCAGTATGGTTTAGAGGTTGCAACTGTCTTCCTCCAGTGTTGGGAATACAGGCATTTCCACCGTAACTAGCTCTAGGATAGACCTTTTTAAGACCCACGTTGAGTTTCTTGGTACCTCCAAACTGATCAGTGCCAGAGCCAGTTGGCTGGCTTAAGACAGCAAGCACCGGTCTGGGAACCAGCCACAAGAAGACCAGGCCATGTTGGCAGAGAATGGAAGCTAGGGCTGCCCAACAACATCCACTGCAGCAACAAAGCTCCAGCTTACGCAGTGAAATCAGCACTCCGAAGGCAAGGGAAAAGAGTACTAGAATTGCTGTTTTCACTTATTTCCTATATGAAAATAGAAATCAGTTTGCAAATATATATATATTGATTCTGGTGCTTGCATTGGATCACTATATCAGACAGTCAGGAATTAAACCCCCTTTGCTAAATACTGTGAAGAGTGAGTGGGCAGTCTTCCACACAGAGGGACGGACAGCAGCTTGTTCCCTCCAGCAGACTGGGATGCACTGCAGCCTGCCTGCTTTGGTAAATGTGTACATGGTACACTCTAGCTTTAACGGAATTAGATTAAAAACATTTCAGCTCCAAGCCCTATAAACTGAAGATAAATTTTTTTCCTGTTAGTAAGAAAAAGCAGAGCTCTTTTCTACTTCTGAAAAGAGCTTTTGGTCTGCTGCTTTTCTCAAGCTAAAAAGAATTGCAGTCAGACCTGGTGATAAATCAGTCAAAAATTCAGAAGTTATGATAAGGCTGTTTACAACCTGGATTCACACTCATTACTAGTGATAGTCTCATCTATGTAATACTCTGTTTAGTTCTTTAGAAAATTTCACTCAATGTTAGATATTTGGAGACTTCCTTTGATGTTTTTTAAGTGAAAATGTGCCTTTGGGAGAAATAACTGTGCTCCTGCTTTGATCAGGAAAAATAGGAATAGCACATGAAGAACACTATGGTGACAGGCTAAACTGCATTCTGTTGTCAGCACACATTTTTGATTTTGCATCCACAGATTAAATTAACCACAAATAGAAAATATTCAGGAAAAATATTATTTTTGTAAGGAGTATGTACAGAATTTTTCTCTTATCACTGTCCCTTTAGTAATATAGTCTATTTGCATAGCACTTACATTGTACTAGGTACAAATAATCCAGATATGATTTAAAACATATAGAAAGATAAGCATGGGTCATGTGCAAATATTATACCATTTTATATAGTACTAAAGCTTCCATGGATTTTGGTACCTTTGGGGGTGTCTTAAAATTAATTCCTTGCAATATAAAAGGGCTGACTACATATATAGCTGTATAATAGCAGGAAAAAATATTAGAGTAGATTGTGCCATGAAGGAGATTTACTGTATAGTGAATAAAAATATAGATATCACAAGTGTTCCTTAGATTATCATATAGGCTAGACTGTTTCAACAATGAAATGTACAAAGAATTTTTTTTTTGTGAGTGTAACTAAAGAAGGCTATACTGGGAGGGATACACTTAAAATACTACATTGCATCTTTGATGAAAATAATATTTTCTGGAAGAACTATGCAAATGGGGCTTCAAGAGTGGCTGCTTTGAATAGGGGTTAAAAGGGTTTCTAAAAGGTTTCATGGCTAAGCTCACATGTAAAACATCCATCACAGCATTTGTGCAAGAGCCACAGTGGCAGAGACCCTTGAGTCAGAACTGAACAGCATGTTTGGAAAGTCACTGATATAGTTATATTGATAAATTTTATAAATCAAAATATAGCTGAGCATTTACATCACTTAGAGATGACATGGGCAGCACTCTGGAAATATTTTGAAGCTTTCAGATGATCTTGTGATGGAGGACTTAAATGTTGTTAAACTTGAAGATGAATGATTTTGGTGGTACTGGGGTGCAAACTCAGCACGATGTACATGCTAGGCAAATGCTATATCACTGAGCTGCATCCACAGCCCCCAAAATATGAATCTTTTCATGACATGACAACTATTAACAACTTGTCTTTTTCTGTGTCAACAAGGAAATTGCTACCTATAAGATTAAGACAAATATACACACAATCTATCATTTCAAGATAAAATTTGATGCTAATAAGAAGAAATAAAGAATTGGATTTTTAAAAGAAATATGCAATAGAGAAATATTCCAAAATTGGATATTTTAAAATGTTTTAGCATTTTGTGGTTTTGTTATCCAACATAATGCAAATGCGGTAATCATAAAACTTTCTTATAGGCACCCATTTAAAAATTTTAGTGAAGAGGTACATGGTGATGCATGCCCATGGAGACAGGCTTGTTTGCATGCCCCAGCTCCAGGACAGAGGATGGAAGATGGCAAGTTCAAGGTCAGCATAGGCACCTTAGGAAGACCTCTCAATCCCAGTTCCACTCCAAAAGTTGTAATGATTTATTTACTCATTTGTTAAAAGTATAAAACGCAACAAATTTTGACTAAATCACAGGTAAAAACTACTAGCCAAATACTAACAAAAATCTCTATCAGATTGGTTTCTATGACTGAGAAGCCCATGGCCAGTGATCTTAACTCACCACTAACTTACACAAGGCAGCCTTACTCCATGTGAGTGGATGAAAGCACATATATATATATATATATATATATATATATATAATCATGCAAAGCCACAAGTAATTTTGTGTTAATGCTGTTAGTGATGTCATGAGAGAAAAACTGGTGAAACTGACATCTTTCCCTGGAAGGACACAAGGGATGGATATCTACAATGCTGTGACGGAGGCTTTTTTTGGTCACAAGACATAAGGAATTATGTCAGAAGACATAAGAAGTTGTCAGAAGAAGTTATTTTGGACTGGCCAGATAGCTCAGCGGACTAAGGTACCTGCTAAGGCAGGCAAAGTGACCTGAGTTTGATCCCTGGTATGCTGTGCCAGCCCCATTCTGGGGCCCGCTGAAAAGTGATTGAGACTGGGCATGGTGGTACATGCCTGTAATCCCAGCGTTTGGGAGGCTGAAAACAGGAGGATCACTATGAGTCCAGTCTGTGTAATGAGACTCTATAGACCCTGTACTCAAAAATAAAATTTCCCATCTTAAAAAAAAAAAAAAAAAAAACCAAAAAACAAAACAACAACAACAACAAAAAAAACAGGAAAAAGTTATTTCAATGACTTGATAGGATACCTTGCATGGTGGAGCAAACTCTGGTTTCAATATAGTTCTTTGTTAGGAAAAGATCTTTATATCTGGAAAAGGAGCAACAACTTAGATGATCTCCTCAAAGATGTCATAAAATGGTGAATCACATCATGGCTTATGCTCTTTAATTTTTGACAATTTGAAGCACTTCTTGACACAGTTCAGGCACAATAATGTCCAGTGACTTAGGAGAGGATGAGTGCTGGAGAGATTTGTAGCCTGGTTGAATGAAATTAGGCTGTTTAAAGAAAGAAGAATATCCACACCTCACTTGCTGATATGGCTCAGCTTAACAATCTCACGGTTTTACTGGATTTCACACTACATGTCAGCATACTGGACAAAAAGCTACAAGATGCAGGAAAATCAGCAGAAAGGATATTTTGTGATATCAAAATATTGGAGAGAAAACTGCAGGGTTTTAAAAGAGACCTTAAAATTGGGTATCTGAAATATTTTCCAAATCTAAAAATCTCATTTAGCAAATTACAATATGCAAGACAATCCTAGGAGCCTCAAGAGACCTATAAGGAATTTTCTAGCATTTTAGCAGCTACAAAGGAGAATTTTAGAAACATATTTTTTAAAAAAGAAATAGAAACAATATTAGAAATGATACAAAATTTCACTAAACCAAGTAATAGGAATTCAACAATGGTTGCTGTGTTGCATGATGTTATCTTCAAATTAGTTGTTTAGGTTACCAGATATTTTTTTCTAGTTATACAAACTTGAAATATTTTAATACGTCCAGAAGTAGCATATAGGAAATAACAAAGAGCATAATTCAAAAGGCAAGAGAAGTTGCAGTATGTTCCTGGATGAACAATAAAGAGCTCTCAATATGATAGTTATGCAAGACTATATAAAAATATATTAGATGAACCCTTATTTAAAGGTAATTGCAGATTTCTATGAAGCAGTACCAATTTTATGTTGGGTTATACATGTATTTTTTTTCCATATGTGT
>NW_004524629.1:13645808-13646855 GCF_000260255.1 Octodon degus
GATTCCAGGCACATTCAGGCACACAGGGGACACTTCCCTTGTGCTGGTGAAATGCTCAGCTAAGATTGCTCCTTATTCATCCCACTGCACTGGGTGCAACATGGAGCACAGGTGTTAAATGAAAGAATCATGTTCAATTGTACACTATAGCTTTTGAGGAAGTGATCATGCATGAAATGAAAATATATTCTTCAGGTCACCAACTCAGGTAGGCCAGGAAAAGCATACTATTCTTTCTTTCCTTGCTAGTAAGCTAAGCCCTCTCTCTAGCCCTTCTCCCAGCTAGTAGCAGAGTCTTCAGGGGTTTCCAGAGGTGGGTGTCAGGGGAAGAGCTCCAACCCTGGGTTGCCATCATTGAATATGCCTAGAATCTGCAGAAATGTCTCCCTCATCCTCTGGTTCTCCTCATTGGGCACAGGGGACCCTCTGAGGGAGCCTCTGGCCTCCGTCTTCCACCTTCTCCAGGGCCATACCTCTCGGTCCTCTATAGAGATGAAGTCATAACACTCCCTGAGCTAGATGTCCCCTGGGCTTCTGATAGCTTCCATCCAGCCTCCTCCTGGGCTCAGCTTGAGGGGCAGGACCCAAAGACCTTTCTCAAGTGACCTATGTGACTCTTCTTTCCCTCTCCCAGAAGCCTTGTGCAGAGGACTGGGTAATAAATAGGTAGATCCTCTGGAATGCTTCTCAGTTACTTTATTTCTTTATTATTTTTTTATTACTGCCTATCACTTTTATAAATTATTGGGTTTTAACGTGTTATCATATAACCTGTTTTGATCATATTGATCTTCCCCATTGTTTTCTCATGTCAAATTCCATCCATTTTCCTGCAAATAACACAATTTCATTCTTCTTTGTGTCAAAATAACACAATATTGTGTACACATCTGCAATTTTTTATTCTTTCACCTATTAAGGGGCATCTAGGCTGGTTCTATACCTTAGCTACTGTGAATTGTCTCACAGAAACAAGGGTATGCAGTTATCTCTATAGTATGCTAACTTTAGCTCCTTCAAGTGTTTACCAAAGACTGGTATGATAGG
>NW_004524629.1:13647174-13647675 GCF_000260255.1 Octodon degus
TGTGTTTTAGGGAAGGGTCTACAGGGTGTTCAGGGTCTCACTACTAGATTGGACTCATAGTGATCCTTCTGTTTACAGCCTCCCAAGAGCTGGGACAATTCACAGTAGCGTGCGCCACCATGCCCAGTCTCAGCTGCTGTCTCAGCATGCCCTGGGGGTGGGGCTGGGGCTGGCATGGCAGGCCCGGGGAACAAACCTCTGTCCCCTGTGCCTGCTTGCAGGCACTTTAATCTGCTGAGCTATTTGTCCAACCCTTCATTTTCGCACTTATTGATTGGGTTATTATTTTTTGGTGTTTGAGTGTTTTAGTTCTTTATTAATCTTATGTCAAAAGAATAGCTGGCAAAGATTTTCAGTAATCTTCTAAGGTATATCCTTGCTTTGTTGGTTCTTTCCTTTATGGGGCCATAACATTTTCATCTGATGTTCCATTCATTGATTTCTGCTATTATTACCTATGCTATTCGAATCCTATTTAGGAGGATTTGCCTGTTCCTTATG
>NW_004524629.1:13647823-13648778 GCF_000260255.1 Octodon degus
CATAACATTTTCATCTGATGTTCCATTCATTGATTTCTGCTATTATTACCTATGCTATTCGAATCCTATTTAGGAGGATTTGCCTGTTCCTTATGGTTTCAAATGTTTCTGCTATGGCTTTTTCTAGCAGTTTGAAAGTTTTAGGTCTAGGTCACCATTCATATTGAATAATTTTTGTACAGGATGAGATGTAAAAGATCTGGTTTCAATCTTCTACAAGTCAATATCTCGTTTTCCTAGTACTATTTGTTAAAGAGGATTTTTTTCTCTCATGCAAATTTTTGGCTCTTTTATCAAGAAGCAAATAGAGAGTTGGGTACAGCATTCCATGCCTATAATCCCAGCATTTGGGAAGCTGAAGTATGAGGCTCACTGTGAGTCTGAGGTAGCCTGAACTACATCATGAGACTACCTCAAAAAAACCAAGCCCCGTTCCCAAAGAAAAAAAATCAAATGGCTGTACTTGTGTGGGATTTTATTCTCCCGGTATCGTCTATTGTATTCCACTGGTCTGCATGTTTATTTTTGTGCCAGTATCATGCTATTTTTGTTACTATGGCTTAGAAGTATAATTTGAAATCAGTTATTGTGACGCCTCCTTGCTCTTTTTGCTTATGACTGTGGTGGCTACTCTGGGTCTTTTGTGTTTCCACGTGAATCTTAGTATTCTTCTAATTCTGTAAGGAACATCATTGAAATTTTTATGGGAATTGCATTGAATCTGTAGATGACTTTTGGTAACATAGCCATTCTAACACTATTAATTTTCCTCATCCATGGATATGTGAGGTCTTTCCATCTTCTAGTGTTTTTTCAAGCTTCTTTATTGTTCTATAACATTTTTGTTACCTGGTAGAGGCCTTTCACCTCCTTGGTTAGGTTGAGCTCTAGTTTTTTTTAAGTCAAATAAATGATTTTTATCTTTAAAATAAAGTTATGATGATCTATTTTCTTT
>NW_004524629.1:13649033-13650933 GCF_000260255.1 Octodon degus
ATCTCCCCAGCCCATCCTGATTTCTTGCTCATCTAACTTATTATTGGTTTGTAGAAAAGCTATTGATCTTTTAATGTTGGATTTGTATCCTGATACTTTGCTGCATTTATCAGCTCTAAAAGTGTTTTGGTAGAGTCTGTAGCATATTTTGAATATAGGATCACTTTGTCTACAAATAAGGATAATTTTGCCTTTTCCTTTCCCATTTGTATCCCTTTGTATTTCTTGCCTAGTTGCTGTAGCTAAAAATTCAATTACTATATCAAACAAGAGTAGTGATATTGGACATCCTCACCTATTTCTTGATTTTAGAGGAAATACTTGAAGTTTTTCCCCATTTTGGGGTACATTTGCTTTTAAAACTTTTTAAAAAATTAGAATATTTACACACAAATAGCATTTTCCATTTCTTTGATAAAAAATAACTAGAACTAACAATAAAAACTTATAAATTGTATTTTGAGAAACAGATTCAGAGTTCAATACTACACAGTATGAAGTGATTTCATATCCTGAGTCTTGTTGGGTATTAACTTTTGATATCCAAAAGCCAAGTCTATGGATCTCTTGTAAAGAAATGAGCTGAACTGTGTGTTCTCAAAATTTCTATGCAGTGGACCTAACATCCTGTACCTCAGAATATAAGTGTATTTGGAGATAGGCCTTAAAAATGTGATTTAAATTAAAGTGAAACTATCGGACACTTTAATCCAATTTGACTTGTGCCCTATTTATCAGAGGAAATTTGGATTCACAAAGACACCAAAATGTGTGTCCACAGAGAAAGTTTATGTGGAAATACAGGAGAAGGCATGCTGGCTGTAAGCAAGAAAAGAGAGTGTACAGAAAGCAGATCTGCTGACTGCTCTGTCCTGGACTTCTAGCTTTTAGAACCATGAAAAAGCAACTTTCTGTTGCCTAAGTCACAAAGTCTGTGATGTTTTATTATGGCAGCCCTAGCAAACCCACACAAAGATAGTTGTGAAACCCATATGCTAAGAACCTTTTATTTAAAATTTTCATTTGCCATAAAAGCTCACCTGAAGCTCTGTGGTTTAGTCACAGGGCATCCATGGTGTTTCCTACAGCCTCCAGGGAGACACAGGCATGAGACAGTGCTCACCCCTGGACATACTACTTCATGAGCAGGCGAACACAAGGCTTTAGGTGCTGCGCAGAAGGTGGGCTGCAGTTTGGAAATGCCTTGATTTCTCTGAGCCTTGGATTGTCCACTTATGAAACACAGATAAACCATGCAAGCCACATGAAATCACTTGCAGGTCACACATGTAAGGTACCTAGCCTGGCCTAGCACACAACAGGCAGGGAACAACTACAATTGTATTATTATTTCTACTGTGCCACATCATAACTTTACACCAGTAAGAAACGATTTAAAAATGTTTTGGTTTGGTATTTTTCTTGCATAAAGGTGGGGGAAGTATGTTATTTTAAAAATAATTTAGTTCTATATATGAGATGCCAATGTCATTGGTATTACTGGATAAGCATTAGATATTCAGAAGCATTTTTAAAGATTATCAATGTTTGAGTTTGCAGTGTCAACATTTTGTGCCCTGTAGCTTGTCTTCAACTTCTATTCTTAATTTTCCATGTTAAGAACCCAAATTCTCTTATGTATGCCCCTCAACATGACTTTTTTTAAGACTGAATTTTATTCTTTTATGTATTTTCTAAAGTTCCTATGATAAATGTGTATTTTAAACTAAGAAAAAAGCTGGCGAGATAGCTCAGCAGACTAAGAGCCTGCTTAGGCAAGCTCAGGGATCGGGGTTTGATCCCAAGCACCACATGCCATGCTGGCCCTGCCCTCAGGCACACTGAGCCAGCCATGGAGTCCAGGTATGGTGATACAGTGCTAGGGAGGCTGAAAATAGGA
>NW_004524629.1:13660943-13663994 GCF_000260255.1 Octodon degus
GTTGAAACTGTACTTTCGATTTGATTTGAAACTGTCTCATTGCTATATGTTTATCAATAAAACTTTGAAAAGGAAAAAAAAGAAAAGAAAAATAGGCTCACCTCAAATAAATAACTTAATGCTGAACCTCAAGTTTCTAGAAAAGGAATAACAAGTTAAATTCAAAGAGAACATGAGGGGGAAAATTATAAAGATCAGAGGAGAAATTAATGCAATTGAGATTGAGAAAACAATACAAAGAACCAATTAACTGAAAGGTTCTTTGAAAGGTTAAATAAAATAGTTGTCTTGTTTATTTTTTGATCTTGTTTGATTTTACTGTATTTTTTCTTTTTGGTTGAATTGATTTTTGAGGTGGCTTATTTTTTGGTTTTGGTGCCAAGGACTTCCAGCTTGCTAGGCAAGACTTCTACTGCTGAGCCAAATTCCCAGCCCCAAAAGCTTAAATAAAATAGAAAAACTCTGATCCAACTCTTAACAAAAGGAGGGAAAAAAAAGACCCAAATCTACACAATTAGGAATGAAAACGATGAAATCATAATGGATTCTGCAGAAATCCAGAAGATCATTAGTACGTATTTTGATAAACTGTACTCTAACAAAATAGAAGAAATAGACAGATTCCAAGACACATATGAATTACCAAAGCTGAATTGAGATGATAAAAAATTCTAAGTACTGAAAATCAGTTAATGCAATTAAAAAATAAGAAAAAATACCAACAAAGAAAAGCACAGGTCCTAATGAATTCACTGCTGAATTTCACAATTTTAGAGAAGATTTAATGCCACTATTCCTCAAACTTTTAATGAAATTGAAAAGCAAACAATACTCCCAGACTTATTAACAAGATAAGGATGTCCACTATCGCCACTCTTGTTCAATATAGCTCAAAATGACAATTAGACAAGAAAAAGAAATACACAAGTTCTTGAGTATGATCCCTGGTACCACCAAAAACAAAAACAAAAACAAAACAAAAAAGAAAGAAAGAAAGAAATATGCAAAGAAAATAAGTTAAATTATCATTATTTATTGATGACATGTTGCTCTACATAGAAGATCCCAAACATTCTACCAAAACACTCTGAGAATAAATAACCAAATGTGGCAGTGTAGCAGTATACAAAGTCAACACTCAAAAGTCAATAGTATTCCTATACATGAACAAACTCACTGAGAGTGATATCATGGAAACATCTTTCACAATAGCACCAAGAAAAATGAAGTGCTTAGGATTTAATGTAATACAGGAAGTGAAAGACCTTTACATTGAAAACTCCAGTACCTTGAAGAAAGAGATTCAATAGGATATCAGAAAATGAAAATATATCCCGTGTTCATGGGTAGGCAGATTCAATATAGTGAAAATGGTCATAATTTCCAAAACCATTATAGAGATTTAATGTAATATCAATAACATACCTCACTCTAGAGAAAAATACCCCTGAAATTCATGTGGAACCAGCAGAAGCCCAAATAACAAAGCAATTCTAGGAAACAGGGGTGATGCAGGGGGCATCCCAATCCCTGATTTGAACTTATACTACAATGCTATGATAAAAACAGCATGGTACTGGCAAAACAACAACAACATAAGCAGACCCAAGGATCAACGGAACAGAAAAATGTAGAAATAACTCTACGCACACTCAGCTACCTTATCTTTGAAAAAAGGGCCATTTACTTTCTATGGAAGAAAGATAGCCTCTTTAATAAATGGTGCTTGGAAAAGTGGCTTTCTATATGCCGATGACTGAACCTAGGCCCATATCTCTTACCATTCACTAAACTAATATCAAAATATACAAAGATATAAATATCAAAACAGAAACATGCAATCTGCTGGAAGACAGAATAGATAAAATTCTTGAAGACATAGATGTAGACAAAGACTCTATGAACAAAACGCTGTTTTCATAGGAACTATTACCAAGGATTCACATCTGTGGTCACATCAAATTGAAAAGCCTTGTGTAGCAAATGAAACCACCAGCAGAGTAAAGAAACAACCCATAGAATGGGAAATTTTTTATTCATCCCTCTTCAGCCAAAATCTAGAATATGTAAAGAACTCAAGAAAAAAAGGTCTCCCAAATTCAAAAACTCACCCCCAAAAATGGGCATGTGAAATAAATAGACACTACTCAGACGAAGAATACAAGGAGCAAATAAATATATAACAAAACGTTCAACATCACTGGTTGTTCAAGAAATGCAAATTAAAATAATACTGAAATTCAATCTCACTCAAGAAAGAATAGCTGTGATCAAGAAATCTATAACAAATGCTGAGAAGGCTATGGAAGAAAAGGAACTCTTTTCTATTGGTGGTGAGAGTATAAACTGGTACAACCACTGTGGAAGTCAGTATGGAGAATCCTCAAAAAAATAAAACTAAGGCTGGCCCCACCTCTGTGGCGTGCTGAGTGGACAACAGAGTCGGCGCGTGGTGGCGCACGCCTATAATCCCAGTGCTTGGGAGGCTGAAAACTGGAGGATCACCACGAGTCTGATCTGTGTAGTGAGACCCTGCATCAATTATTATTTATTTATTTATTTATTTATTTATTTTGGAACTGGGGACTGAACTCAGGCCCTTGTGTTTGCCAGGCAAGCACTTATTCTACTGAGCCATCTCCCCGGCCCTGAGACCCTGTATCAAATACACAAATGAAAAAAAAAAAATAATAAAACTACAGCTTCCAGTTGACACAGCTATTCCCCTTCTAGGCACCTTCCCAAAAGAATTGAAAGCATCATATCACAGCGATACATGCATAGCCAGGTTTATAGCAGCACAATTATTAATAGCTAAGTCTTAGAAACAGCCCAATTGCTCATCAATAGATGAATGGATAATAAAAATGTGTATTTAAATATATATACAATAGGATATTACACTGTCATAAAGAAGGATAAACTTGAGTGAATTTTAGGTAAATAGATGTACAAGACCATAATTTTAAAGGAAAAAATAAGACACACAATTTTATTTTATTTTTTTTTTAAATTTTTTTTTTTATTTATTTGAGAGAGAGAGAGAGAGAG
>NW_004524629.1:13664094-13669289 GCF_000260255.1 Octodon degus
TTATTTTATTATTTATCTTGTCTTTGTGTGTGTGGCTGGCTCAGCCCATCCTAGGGGCGGGGCTGGCATGGCATAGGTACTGGGGATGGACCCTCGGTCCTTGTGTGCTTCCCCAAGCTTGCCTAAGCAGGAGTTTCAGACTGCTGAGCTATCTCACCAGCCCCTCTATTTAAAAAAAAATATTTCTAGAATATAACTGGGTTTTTTTCCTTATTTTCTAGCTCATTCTATTTTTCTTACTGTTCAGATGAAAGTGAAGTTGTGTTCTTACAGCTCACTCTGAGACTTGACAGACAAGGACTGCCCTTAAGGTCAAAGAAAATCCACACCTCTCTGTCCTCTGTCTCTAGCAGGAGTAGTATCCCTTGGTCTACCTCCCAGCCTGTCTTTGCTCTGTAACTTAATTTTCTCTTCCTTTTGGCATGATGGATTGTGCCTCTGTTGGAGAACCCCTTTTCCAATGAGTCTTGGATAAGTTTCTCAGTGTTGACCACACCCCTGCTTCTCTGGATGAGGGTGGAAGAAAATGCTTTCCCACATACTGCTTTGTTTAGAAAGCCTTTTTCCTGGAAGCTGACAAGTTGTGAGTTGCTTGGAATATAAAGGCTTACCTATGAGCAGCAGTACTAAATATAACCCTGCAATATGCAGTATTTGGGGACAGAAGAGCATTATTTAAACAAGATTTTGAATGTTTCCACCATGGAAAGATGCATTGAATGGCTTTAGCAAAACTAAAGCTAAAATTCATATTTTATATTTTGAAAAGGGCAGGAAGGGAGCTTTCAGCAACAGTATTGCTGAAACTTTAATATGAAGAAAAATCACCTGGGGATGTTGTTAAATGCAGATTCTCATTTGGAAGTGTCTTGAGATTCACTCTGTGTTTTAAAGAAGTCCCCAGGGGACACTGCTGTGTCTGCCCATCAACCACCGCTTGCATGGCAAAGCTTCAGCAACCACAGGGCAGAAGTTCTCTGTCCTGGGAGTGTGGCAGAATCACCTGGAGAGCATTTAGCAGGTCCTGATGTCTGATGCCGACACCCAAAGGTTCTGATTTAATTGGTCTTTGGTAAAACTCAGGCAATGCTGTCTCTTTTAAAGTACCCTAGGTGATTTGTATCACAGCCTGTGTTGAGAATCATTTCTGTGGCCCATTTTGAACTTTAATATGTATGTGACTTGCCTCAGGATTTTGTTAAAATGCACACTCTTGTTCAGTAGCTCTTGGCTGTAGCCTGAGAGCTCTTTTTTTTTTTTGAGATACTATGTATTCCAGGTTTATCTTAAATCTATAGTGTAGCCCAAACTTCCCTGAAACTCACAGAAATACTCCCACCTCAGCCACCCAAATACTGGGATTACAGGCATGTGACACTATACCTGGCCAAGTCTGTGTTTTGAAAATGCTTTGAGTTATGGCAAGCTGCTGCTGTTTAACAGGACACACTTTGAGCAGTCTAATTCACTGTTTTCAATTTAGGCAATGGTGACACTTGGGGTCATATAATTCTTTGTTGCAGAGACTATCCTGTGCATTATGTTTGACAGCATTCCTGGTTTCTACCCTCTAGATACCAGTAGCACTCTCCACTATTGGCACTTGAGACAACTGAATGTCTCCAGACATTGTGAAATAATTTCGGTGGGGTGGTGTCTCCTGTGATTGTCTTTTACCTAGTCTGTGGTAGATTAGCACTGGGAGCTCTGAGATGAAGCCAAACCACGGCTATTCTGAGTTCCATCGTTTGTTGGCCCTTCTCTGAAATGGTGTCTGATCAAGCTCACTTTCTAGGGGACGTGGCAGCCCTAGTGCACATCCGTAATCAGGGAGCCATGGTCAGATCAGCAAGAACTACCCAGAGCATTACAAGCTCAGATCACATCCAACTACAGGACCCAGTATCAGGTTCACCCTGAATGTCCATGAATTTGAAAATGTCAGAGCAAACAATGCACCTGAACCCTACTGCTGTGTAGCTAATTTTCCAGCCTGGATCTGGGCTCTGACCACCTGTTTTGTCTATCAGGCAAAGCACAGTCATGCCTTAGGTTGGATATTGCCACAAAACTACAGATCATAAAAGACAAACATGGGCTTAAAATCACAGAGAAGTAGTTTTTTCTTTAATTTTTGTTTCTTGTTTTCTCTTTTTGTCTCTTTGTGAGGATTAACATTGTTTCTAGTGGGGTCTTTTGTCCCTGTTTTTGTTTTTTCATCCTTTCTTTTTCTCCTATCTTCTTCACCAGTTTCCTGAAGCTTGGATAATCTTTCACTGTCTTTCTTTTTCTTCTCTATTATTTCCTTCTCTTCCATTTAATTTTCTCCCCTTAGGGTAAAAAAAATCACTCTATTGAATGGATGTTTAATGTACGTAATTTTAAGATTTGTATGAGTTTTTACTATATAAGTCTTGTACATATGGTTAAAACTGAGCTATAATAACTAACAAATTATTAGTTATTATAGCTTTTAATTTTCTAGTTTTTGTTTGATGCTAATGTCATTACCGATTGTACTCCTTTAGCCAAAGTGACACAGTTGCTACGATCCATTGATCTTGCTTGTATGCCAAAACCTAGATTGTCTGGGGGACACAAGCAGTACTGCAGTCCAATACCAAAAAACTGGGTGCGAGACCAAACAGGCTGTGTGATGGATTAACAACTGTAGTCAATTTATAACACTCAGCTGAACTGAATCAGTACGGTGCAGGGTGTTGGAGGCCCATTTGAAGATGACTGCCACAAAATAAAAAGGAGAATTAAAGAAGAGAAGCTGTTAGGGGGCTGTTATTCTGGATGAGCTTGGCATGTTGGCTTTCCCAATATGAACTTGATGGTTCACATTGTCAGAGGAGCTTGGGACCTTATTGTTGCTGAGAATGGATGAGGTTTACTTTGGGGGAGCTCTTGTCCTTTTAGCATCAATTCCTGGCTCCAGAGGGGAAGATGATCCACTGTTCAATGTCCTGGAGAAGCTGGTCATGCTGGCTTTCCTGATATGGACTCAGGTATTTTCATTATCAGAGGAGTTCAGGACCTAATTGTTGCTGAGGATGGCTGTGATAATTTTTGGGGGAAGCTCTGGTTCTTAGTTTGAGTGTCATTTCCTGGCTCTAGTGCAGATCCCTCAGTCCACTGGCACAGATCCTTTATCCTGCTGGTACAGACTTTCTAGCTTTTAGCACTGACCTTTTGGCCTCTAAAGTGCAGATCCATGAAAGAGACCTGCATGAGACATTGTTATGGTATCTAGGCCTCTGGTTGGACTTGGGAGCATTGTTATGGGCTTCTAGGTCTTCAGACAAACTCATGCAGGACATTGCTGTGGGACCCAGGTGGCCCTCAGCTGACTATTTGGGTCTTTAGTGTGTGGACAGATTTCCTGCACTTTTTTGTATAATGACTCTTTGGGTCACTAATATAAAATAATTCTATAAATTATATGTCATACATATGATTATTTCCCTTGTAAGCCCTACACTATGACAGGGCAAACTCTCATCTCTAAGAAACAGAAGAGGCAGGATCCTGGAACAGACTCAAAGTGCAAGAGCAAGCTATGTCTGGAAGACATCTCTGAAAAGTAGTCATTTCCTAAGAAGTCTTGATACTAGTACCAAAGCTACCTATCATAAGGAATTTATAAGCCTCAATGCACAAAACAAACAAATGAACAAAAATGAGAAAACATGGAGGCAAGATGCAACCCCAGACTTCTACCTCACCCAAAGCAAGTCCAGGGCACACTGCTGTGAAAGAAATCAAAAGTCACCCACCTGAACTTTCTGAAATGGTAGCAGTGGAAGTAATAAAATAATGAATTTGTTTCTAGGAAAAAACTGAAATAATTACACATATAATTGAAGCAATAATGACCATGTTGAAGGACATTGTTAGTGAATGCAGTGTACAAAATGAAAAAAAAATAGAGGAACTTAGTAAAAGTGATGGAAACTATGAATGCTCAACCTAAAAAATAAATAGTTTACACAAAATCAATTGAAACTGATATTCAGGGCATTAACAATCTTACTGAAAATGTCCATTGCAGAATCAACCAATGTGAAGCTAGAATATCAGATCTAGAAGACAGGGTTGCAGTTAATGATCATCAAATTAAAGTCTACTTACAAATAGCAAGGGACCACAAAAGATCAATAAAACAGCTGCGAGATGATACAAAGAAGAGTAAAATTAAAATAAAATTAACCTGAATCAGTGAAAAATCTGAAGATCACACAAAGAGCATAAAGAACATCTTCACAGAAGTAAAAGCAGAAATTTTCCCAAACATGAAAAAAGAATTTAACGTTCAAGCAAGTGAAGCATACAGAAGTCCAATTAGCAATGATAAGAAAAGACTATATGAAGACAAAGAATAGTTAATATTCTAGAAATTCAACATAAGAACCAAATATCAAAAGCTGTTAGAGAACAAAAACAAATAACCTGTAATAAAAAAACCCCATCAGAATGATGGTTAACTTCTCAGCACAAACTCCTGAGTCAAGGACAGCATAGAGTAAAGTATCCCAAGCCCTAAAAGAAAACAACTTTCAAGGCCAAATTATGTACTCCATGAAATTGTCTTTTAAAGTTGATGAGGAAATAAGATACTTCCATGATAATTAACACCTGAAGAAATTCATGACCACCTAAAAAGCACTCCACAATGTTCTGCAGGCTAGTCTAGAAAAACACAATGAGGTCAACAGTTCCAAGAACCCCAATAGAATGAATCCATCAGGCAAAGCAAGCAATTAAACAGAAGTAAATAAAAGGGAATCGATAACAAGAAAATAACATGTTGGCAAGAACAAGTCAATGTCTTCATATAACCATCAAGGTGAATGATATCAATTCATCAATCAAAAGAAACAAATTGGCTGAATGGATCAAGAAACAAGAATCTACAATATGTTACATACATAAAACACACTTAATTAAAAAAGAAACTCAGACAGAAAGTCAAATGACGGAAACAATATTTCATGTAACAGGAACCAAGAAAAAAGTAGAGGTAGCTATTCTGCTTGCAGACAAAGTGGATTTCAAGCCAAGTCTGATCAGAAGTGACAAGAAGGTCACTACATACTTGTTAAGGGAAAAATCCAAGAGGAAAGGGTAGCCACCCAATGTCAGCACACTCGTCCATACAAAACAAATACTAGCAGACTGAACAATCAAGT
>NW_004524629.1:13669389-13670317 GCF_000260255.1 Octodon degus
ACATGGTTAGTGAATCTATTGTTCTAGTGTACAAACTAATTTTAAAAAATAGAGGAGCTTAGGAAAGTGATGGAAAATATGAATGCCCAACATACAAAAGAAATGAATCTATAAAACAGATTAAAACAGATACTCAGGGCATTAAAAATTCTACTGAAAATGTACACAGCAGAACCAACCAATGTGAAGATAGAATGTCAAATATATCACTAGCACATTCAACTATATACAACAAACACTAATGGATCTGAAAAATTAGATAAACACTAATACAACTCTAATGGGGGGGGGACTCACTATTCCACTGTCACAGACATATAAACTAGAAAAAAAAATCAACAGAGAAATATCAGAGCTCACTCATACCTTTGGACTTAGTAGATATCTATACTGTTCTACCCAACAACAGAATATGCATTCTTCTTAGCAGCACACTTAACTTTCTCCAAAACAAGACCACATACTAGATAATAGAACATGGTTATGTAAATGCAAAGGAATTTAAATTATCCTGTGCATATTATCAGGTCATAGTGCAATGAAATTGGAAATAAATGGCCAAAAAAAAAACCCCACAAAACTACACAAACTTATAGAAATAAAATAACATGCTCTTGAAAAAATAATGTGTCACACAAGAAACTAAAGAAGAAATTGGACAGTTTCTAAAGTTAAACAATAATGACAATATGACATACCAGAACTTATGGAATGCAATGAAAGCAGTCTTATAAAGGAAATTTATACCAGTGAATTCCCACATTAGGAAAATAGGCTCAGAGAAATAGACTGGCACAGTAGATTAGGAAACAAAATCCAACAATATGCTGTATACAAGAAACACATTTGACTCATAAAGACATTCATAGGCTGAAAGTCAAAGGATGGAACACAATACTACATGCTCCAGCACCTCAGAAAAAAGCAG
>NW_004524629.1:13676121-13698760 GCF_000260255.1 Octodon degus
TGGCATGTGGTGCTGGGGGATTGAACCGAGGTCCCTGATGCTTTGCTAAGCTTGTTCTAAGTAGGTGCTTTAGACCACTGAGCCATCTCACCAGCCCAAGACACACAATTTTAAATATTGCACTGTTGCTCTTGTGTGAGAAATCCTAAGGGGCAAAATGTAGGATATTTGAAAGTAGAAATAACACATTCAAATGTGAAAGGGAATAATAGAATGGGAAGAGGGAAGAAAATGAAGGAAAAAGAGAGTTAAAAAAACAAAGAATGGAATGAAAAAATGGGAACAAATCTTCATGAATGGGGAGGGAAAGATAAATTGAAGGGAGGGGAGGGGAATGGGAAAAAAGAGTTAAGATATATTATGTATAGGTGCAAATTCCCTATGATGAAAGTGAACATTAAATATGGCAAATATATACTAATAAGAAAAGAATAACAACTGCCTGAAGATGTCCTTATCCTAATTCCCCAAATCTGTTATATTAGTCTGCTTACCTTGCTGTAATGAAATACTGGAGGCAAGTAACTCATAAAAGTAAAATGCTTATTTCCAGTAACGGAACTCTACAGTTCTAGAATTCCAGCCTGACACTGGGTGGCCCTGTTCTATGTGCCTCTGGGAAGGGCAACACATTGTGGCGGAAATGTGTGGTAGTGTGCCGAGATTAAGGCTACTTACCCAACTGTGGCATCCAGAGAAGTCTGCAGAATTTTCATTTGTGTTGAATTGAGATCCATTTTATAGAAAAAGTGGGAAATCTCTAGGAAATCATGAACCATGCAGCCTCTATTTTATTAATATTCACTGATATTTGAGAGGAATATCTTGGAGGTGTTTGTTCTCTAACTCCCAAACCTGATATAAATTCTCCTTCTCTTTGTTATGACTTGTGGTGCTGGGGGAAGGTTTTCTCTTTTGAAGGCAGTGTGTGTGTGTGTGTGTGTGTGTGTGTGTGTGTGTGTGTGTGTGTGTGTGTGTTGATACAGATTGAGCTCAGGAGCCCACACATGCTAGGCAAGCATTTCACTGAGCTGCATGCCCAGCCCTACTTTATTCTGAGACACTGTCTTGCTAAGTTCCACAGACATTCTTTGAACTTATGATCCTCTTACCCCAGCCTCAGGCATAGCTGGGATTACAGGGATGCCATGCTGTGCTGTGCTTGAAGGTTTTTTAAATAGCCTGAACTCTACTCACTAGATGTTAGTAGCACTCTCCAAGCTCCAAAAATCAAAGGCATCTCAAGACTTTGTTAGATGATCCCCAGGGATGGGATCACTCCTGGCTTAGAACTGCTAGTCTTGAGTGACACAAGGCACTGGAAAAGGACACACAAATACATACATATCAAATATTCAAGGCTTGGTCAAGTCAAATGGTGGCTTCTTCCTCTCGTCTCATGACATCATCTACTTTCCATTCTTTCTCCATCTCAGATGCTCCTTTGGATGTTGGAAGTGATGAGGCTTCCAAGAGGCAGTGGCTATGCTTGTGCTGCTTTTTTAAAAAGTCACAGTCTCCTCCCAAATCGAGACTACTTCCTGGTCTTATTGCATGAGGAAGGATGCCTCCTTCGTGGATGGGAGTCACTCTCTGGGGCTTCATAGATCCTCAGAACTCTTGGGGCAGTGAGGGATAGCTGAGACCCTTAGTAATGGGAGTTCTGCCTGGGGTTGACGTAGCTTGCACAGCTGCCGTATGAGGAATTCCTTTCAACAATCCACACATCCACCCTTCCCTTTCATCCTGGAGAAATCTGAGCTGAATTTAGTGCCCACCAAGAGCTATTGTTGGGCCAGAGAGTGATGTTTCTCATATTGGATTTCATCATCAGAATGCTGTACATCCATTTAAATCTCAAGATGAATTCACCCTGCTTTCTAATCTGTAGAAACACAAGAAATAATGCCACCAGGAGAACTTGAGGGAGTGAAGATACATTGCTGAATGACAGTGCTGGGAAGATGTTTTGAGAGCTTTTCTCCAGGGTTCAGATTGAGGTACACACAAAAGGGAGGTTTCCATCGCTATCTCTCTTCTCATATCTTCCAGAACATAGTCATGCTTGGGAAAACCTAAATAGATTTTTTTTTTTAAATTTTATATTCTAGGGAAAGTTCTGCAGGGTGTTCAGGGTCTCACTAGTAGATTGGACTCATAGTGATCTGTCTGTTTACAGCCTCCCAAGAGCTGGGATTCCAGGCGAGCGCCACCACACCCAGTCTCGATTGCCATCTTAGTGCACCTCAGGGGCAGGGCCAACACAGCAGGCCTGGGGATCAAACCCCTAGCCCTGCACCTGCTTGCAGGTGCTTTAATCTGCTGAGCTATTTGACCAGCCCTAGGAAAATCTTATTTAGCTTATTGTGAACCAAAAAGCTGCTTATCTAATCTTAAACATGACTTCTTATGAGTTTAAAGTAATAAGCACCTCATTTTTCACTATGCCCCATGATGAAATAGTCATTATATGAAGGGTATCAGAGTTTGATAGTAGGAAACATGGAAGTGACCATAGAGTATTGGGAAAACATCATGACAATGGTGTGCAGTTGGCATATATGATCATCTCAATGTTCAATATTTATGGGGCTTCTAGCTTATTCTTGACTCTGTCTTAAGCATAGGAGATGTAGATGGAAAAGATACAGTTTGAAATTCTTGGTTGGTGGACAGACATAAAGGGATGAAGAGCTGATTGGCTGCCAGAGTGGTAAGATGAATAACAACTAAGGGGTGAGTTGGGTCTATGTAGTGGGTACTCTTGGTGAGATGGGGTGAGGAAAAGAATTTCAAGGATGTGTCTTATAAACAGAAGGAAACTATTCACATGAAAGACATAGATGCTTAGGAGCAGGAATCCAGATAAAAGGCAGATTGCGAAGGTACTAGGAAGCAAACTCAGTTCCTCAAGCTTGTCAGGCAGGCACTGTGCCACTGAACTAAATCCTCAGCCTCATAAAAGGCAACTTATAGGCTTAGTGAGACAGAGAAGTCATGGACCAGGAGCAGTTCAGTCTGCTGGAATAGGAAGGACCTTGTGGGTTGTTCATGAAGGACTCCATGCAAGCATTTGTCTTTTGTTTCACTCAGAGCAGGAGCCAGTTCAAGGTCACAACTAGAGACCTAAATATCCTCATTGTGAAGAGCATAGTATCCCTGGGATAAAACCAAGGTGTCGTTGGGGCTGTGCCTCTCCAGAAGCTCAAGGGAAGTATCCACATTGGCCTTTCTCTCTCTGGTGGTGGCTGGCATTCTTTGGCTAATGGCAACATCAAATTAATCTCCGAATCATGCCGCCTTGCTGACTTCTGCAGTATACCAAATTTCCCTTTTCCTTTCACTCCGGATTCCATCTCACTCCAGAAAAAATGGCCAGTGCTGAGATTACAGGTGTGCACCATCACACTCAGTCTTGGTGGCCCACTCAGTGGGCCTGGGGAGGTGCTGACATGGCATGTAGTACCAGGGATTGAGTGCAGGTCCTTGTGCTTGCCTAGGCAGGTGCTTAGGTCACTGAACTACCTCCAGGGCTCTGATTTTTAAACTGTAGTCACTATGTGGCCCACCATCTTGAATTATTTAATTCTTAAATTTCACAGAGGTGAGGATCAAACCCAGAACCTCAACATACTAGGTAAATTCTTTACCACCCATCTGCACCTTCAGACCCTGAATCAGCTCATTCTTAGTGTCATATGATTACTTCCTTCCTTTGTACAGATAAGTAAGCTGAAGCTTAAGATGGTTAAATAGGTTGTGTGGTGCTACCCCTAGTAACTTACAGTGCCAGATTCACACCCTAATGTGTTGGATTTGAAAAATCTTATTTGCTGCTGACTCTCATGGAAAAAGTAGAGCTTGGAGGAATTTATCAGCAGGAAATAATGTAAACAAGATAGTAAGTTCTTGAGGTGGTTGCAGAGAATGGATGGGGCTGAGTGTACCTGTCCTCCTCAGTTCTGCCTATCATCACAGTTGTGACATACATTGCCCCAGAATCTGCAGCCTCTTCTCTTTCCAAGATGCACTTTTATTTCAAGGGGAAAGCTGGGTTGGGTTCTGCTGCCATTCGCGACCTGAGGGCAGGTTGCCTCTTTTTGAGGACACATGACTAGAGAGAAAAGAAGGTCCTAGGAGAGAGACTGGCTGCCAAGAACATCTTGGGGTGGAGAGACTTCTGAAACATTTTTTCCACTCTGCATCAAACAGAGTAAAATTGATTAACATTTAATTGGTTTCAGCTGTTCTTAACATGTTGCATAGAAAACTTTGATGTGCTTTACTAAATTCAATATTCCTTATGGTTAACAGATTGAAAGCCAAAAGTGTCCCTCAAAAAAAAAGCACTAGAAATCAGTGCTTTGGATCAAATTGAGTTGTTTGCTATTACTCACCCGTTTGGTATGCTCTGCAAATGTTAACTACCTTGGATTTGGTATTAAAAGAAATAAGAAACAAATCTGTGCTCTTGAATAAGTAGCTGCTTAAGAATCAAGACATGTATGTTGAGGTCCAACTTTTCCTGTACAACCACGTGATCTGGTGTAAACCTTTGTACTTTGCTGGATTGCTAACCTAGAAAAAGGAGAGACTGGCTCAGTGATCTTAAAAGTTGCTTTTGTCTCATTTTGTGATTGGTTTTTATTATTCTGATGATTCAGTAGAATTCTGGAAAAAATGGTACAGTCCTCTCATTAAGAAGTGTGTAGGTTAGCAACAGCAGATTGTGTCTTGGAACCAATAAGGAAAGTTTCAACAAATTAAGTTATTTTAATCTCAAAAAGCTAGAGAATAAAGGAGGGACAGGAAATTCTGTGATTAATTGTGTGTTCTTAGGCAAGGATTTTTCAGTCCCTACCATTCATTGCTGGCCTATTAAATGCAAATAAGGACATTGATATGGAAAACTTCCACTAAAAGGATTGGCCAGTCAGTGCTGGAGGTGTAGTTCAGTGATAGAATACTTGCTCAGCTGTTCTGAGAGTCTGGGGATTCAATCTCTACACTCATAACAAAAAGACAGATGCTGAGAGTCACAGGTAGGGTGCAGTGCCTCAACACACTGTGTCATGAATCCTCCTTCCTGCTCTTTCTTGCACTGTTCATCCTCCAGCTTTCTCTGTGCTTTTATTTCTGCTCTCTTGCTATTTTCACTTATTCTAGGTCTTCTCTTTGTCAAAGCTCATGGATAACCAAAGTGGCAGCTAGAAGAGTGGGATCCACAGAGAATTTCTGTCCAGTGACCCAGCTTCTTAAGAGGTCCTCATAGGAAGCCACATGAACCCTTGCTTGCTGCTAATTTGGCTTTATAGAGTCTCAACACTTGTAGATTCCCTCCCTACTAACATTCAGTTCACTAACTTGCAGATCCAGCCCAAGGCCTGGGAAGCTCTTGACCTATTCTAGGTACACCAGGAATGCCTTCCCTTCCCTTCAAGCATATAAGGCTAAATGTAGGCTTATGTTTGAGCAGAGAAAAATGTAACACATTTCCATGAAATGCCTTTTTCATCCCTTAAACTAAGGATTTCTCCATGCCTCAGTGAGTGTATTCATGCCAAACACAGCTCAGACTGTGGGACCCACAGTTAGTGGAGCTGCATCACTGGCCCAGGACTTCAGGGTCACCGTCTTTCACTATGGATGCAAGACCAAAACATTTGCTAGGATTCTGCTGTACATGGTGATTCTGAAGAGCTGCTAGCTTTGGCTATTATGATTCTCTGAAATCAATGCCTCTCTTTTGTGAAGTAGTTTTGTGTCAGCAGTACAAAGAGCTGTGATATTGAAGACAAAATCAGTTATTGGAAGTTGCAGGCCTTTGTGGACCTCGGGAGAGGCATCCTACCAGAGTAGAACTCTTGTCCAGGCATAGTCATACACTGGGAATCTGAAGCATAAAAGGGAGATAGAAGGAGGAGAGGCAGATAAAGTCATGCATTTAGGGATCTAAACCTTCCTAGATTGGAGCCACATCCAGCTCAGCTCTTGAAGTTCCTGGGGAAAGAACCAGAAGAAGAATGAAGAATAAAGATAATAGTCTATAGACAGAAAGCTGAGGTCAGGTGGAGCCCTCTCTCCTGATGGGAGGAAAGGAGCTACTCAACCATCATAATGCCTTTGTGTATTGATTTAGCAGGTTGATATCATGTGACATCTCTCTGCCTAGCAACTTGTTCTTGGATGGCCTAGGGGCTTGGTGTTCTCTGAACTGGAGCAGCTTGTTCATGTGGTAGCTCACCTCTGGTGCTCTTTGTTCTCAGACCGGCCTTGCTCCAACCCCACACTTGGGACTGATCTTCAGCTTCAGCTGCTCCCCACAGATTATAACATGGATGAATAGCATTTTCTCCCTCTGGAAATGTCATGGGTTCATCTGGATGGCTATTGAAGCCTGGCTGGCAGCAAAGTCTCCCCAGTGCCTTGTGGTAGGTAGCTCTTTGCCACACACTGTGGGTAAGTCTTTCTTGCACCTCAGTAACCCCAGAAAATAGCAATTTCTCCCTCATATTTCCCTTCCTCAGAAGCAGTGGGCATTGTGTCTCTCTGAATATGTACAAGGTAGCAGAAAATAATGAAGCCCAGTGAGGCAGCCTGACAGCTGTGTCCAAATGATGCATGCAGTTGTGTGCTCACTACAGACTCAGAATCTGCCTCTCTGGTGATTTTATTAAATAACCTTTATTGGACCTTTCTCTGGTAACTTGAGAATTATATATTACTTCAGGCAACATTCCTGTTGACTTAACCTATGTTTAGAAGTGCGAGGTGCCAGGGACATAGTTTATTGGCACAGCACCTGCCTGGCAAACATAAGGTTCTGAATTCAATTCCCAGTACCAAAACTCCCCCCCACCAAAAACAAACAACAACAACAAAGTGTGAGGAATTCCATGTAGCAGAGATGATATAAAGAAGGTTAAAGTGCTTTACAGATTCTAAATGCTAGAGCTATTCACTGCTATTACTGGTAGATGAGCCCCACAAGTCATCCCTGTGGTTCCTATTCCTCTGTGCTGACTCAGGGAACAGGGCCTTATCATCTAGTGACTTACATGTTCATGTTCCCCCCGGAGAAGCCCCAGACCATCTTGCTATCCTGTCAGTCTTGGCTGTAAGCCCAGACTCATAGGACTCTTATTCCGCTCCTCCTCCCCATCATCATAGCAACACCTAGACACAATGACCCCAGACACTTCCCCAAATTTCAAACTCCAACTCAGTCCAAGTTACAAAAGGGTGGTAGAGGGCCAGAGAGACAGCTCAGTGGCATAAGCGACTGATTGGCATGTACAAGATCCCAATTTTGATCCCCAGCGCTGCAAACAAACAAAAAAATCCAAATGGGTGGTAGAAAATCACGTGATTTTAAAATTACTACTATAAAGAGAGAAAGTGAGGAAGGTTTTATTCTTGTGCTGGCTCTGTGCTCCGTTAAGTGCTGCTATGGCTCAGCTGTGGGAGGCAAAGGTGTGGTCAGGCTCACACCTCAGGTCTCCCCAAGTTCTGAGCACAGATCCTGTTTCTGCTCTGGGCTTTTCTCCCAATCCTTCTGAAGGTTTCTCTTTCTTTCTCCGGACTTCTGCACTCATGTAAGCTATTTAATGAGCCTGGCACTATTATCCAGGTTTTATAAGTTGAATGATGGAGGTTTATAGGAAACAAGTGATGATTATGAAAGGTGCCATGAACGTCAAGTTCCATGCTGCTGCTTTTAAATTGGCCTTTGTCAAAAACTGATTAGAAATGGGGGTGCACTGGTAAAAATATTAGGAAATAAGTTGGAAATTTTAGGCTTTCCATTTGCCACTTTTCCCTCACTGTTTGCCAGAAAGTCTGTTATGTTTTAAAATACATAGCTCTTGCCATAGGCCATAAAGTTTATTTTCATCTGCTGCACCCTGAAACTCAAAAAATTCAGTAAAGAAGATAATCTTTTTGTATTTATATTTATATTCAGTAAAAAAGAATAATCTTTTAATCAATCAGGTTTACTTTACCAGTCATTAGGTCAGCTGGGACAAGCCTATATTTTTTCCACTTTGTCAGTGGTGAAGTGATGAGAACCATCACATCTCATAATTGTACATTTAAATGTCATTCTACAAACAAAGGAAAAATAATGAAATAAAGCAGATAACTAGGAGAAAGTTCTCTCCTTTCCCTGCTACCCGCCCTGTTCCCACTTGAGCCTGAGAGTTTCACTATTATTCACAAAAGTTTGAATTCCACTTTTTGTAAAGGGTGGCTGTTAGGAACTCCTCCCTAGCCAGAGATTTTGTGTTCTGAAGTCATTGTGTTCTTAGGCTGTGGTCCAAAATGACTTCATTTTCTGCTGCTGTGATTTAGGAGAGGCCGTTAATGGAAAGAAAGCAATTTTGAGAGCTAAAAATGTCTTTCCTTCTGGCTCATGTTCAGTCAACTGAACCTTATGTTAAGATGCCCATCAAGTTCCTTCAAAATTTCGATTAAATATTGCAGAATTCTGCTTGGCCAGCCATGGGGCTCTGATAAACTTAGTGAGATGGTATTGGAAAGGCATGGGAAGAGTGGTTAGAACTCCAAATATAACAGTTCTCATAGAACAGTTCTTAATCTCATATTAAACACATCCAAATGGACTTCAGCTGCATTCAAGTTGACATAAGAGTCAAGTGGGTCTTTTTAAAAATGGGTTTGAATTGAATTGAATTAATGAATGGTAGAAACAATTCTAGAGTTTCAAAAAGAAAACAAAGTGTTTGGGAGTTGTGAGCCTGGCCATTAAGAATGGTTATAGCTTTCTTCACTATGAAGATCAAGCCTTCCAGTAACTGACACCGTTGAGAACCTGAAAGTCAACGCTCTTGACAGAGCTGCTAGCAGAAAATTGGCATGTTAGCCCTCAAGCTAGTTACTCCAGCTTTCAGGAAGAAAAAGAATCAAAACTCACTTTAAAAGATAAACTAAGATGCGCCATTAATATTTTTGTAGAAAAGGTTAGTGGTATTGCAACATTGTCAAATGGCCAAAACGTAGAGACTTGGATAAGCAAACTGTGATACATTCATGCAATGGAATACTGTGTGATCTTAATACAAATCTTACTTTGCAGTAGCATTAGAGTTTTTAAGAAAATCTTGTGATATGTGAATTATTACACACATGTTAGAAAAAAGCAGGTTTCTTTTTTATTATTTATTTATTTATTTTCTGTACTTTAGGGAAGGGTCTACAGGGTGTTCAGGGTCTCACTACTAGATCCGACTCGTAGTGATTCTCCTGTTTCCAGCCTCCCAAGCGCTGGGATTACAGGTGTCTCGATTGCTGTCTCATTGTGTCCTGGCAGGCCCAGTGATTGAACTTCGGGCTCCTATGCCTTTTTGCAGTTTCTTAAATCTGCTGAGCTATTTGGCCAGCCCTTTTGTTTGTTTGATTGATTGATTGATTGATTAATTTTGCCATACCAGGGGTTGAATTCAGGACTCTGCGCTTGCCAGGCAGGTGCTTATTCTACTGAGCTATCTCCTGACCCAAAAAGCAGGTTTCAAAATTGCTAATTTCAAAAGTTATTAGTGGCTCTCTCTGGTATGATGGCAAAAATCCTGAATTTTTTTCTTTGCCTTTTGTACATTTCTCTGTAATCAAAAAAAAAGGATAATAATTGTGAAAAACAAAACAAAAGAACAAAAACCCTCATTTACAAATCTGCTGGAAGATGGTGCACATTTTAATTATCCATTTTTTAAAACTGGCATTTTCAAATTACTTGGCTTTTCAGAGACACATCTATAGATTTTGTATAGTTCTCATGAATTTAAAAAAATTATCACTTTCATTTTTGTACATTTTAAACTTTCTTCTTATGCAATTCTTTGGGGAAAATAAATTTGCTTGTGCCAAAGTTATAAGAAATAACTTTAATCTTGTTTCTGTGAAGTAACTTTAGAAGTTGGTAGGTAGTGTTAATGGGCTATTAAATTGGTCAAAAGGCCATTAGGCAATAAAGTAACTCTCCATAAAAAAACCTACACAGACAAATTGTCCTCCAAGCAGTACACAAAGCTCAAAAGCTAAAACCATTCACACTAAGCTTTGGTGCTCTTGAACGTGTAGCACAGACCCAGCTGCTCAGCTGAAAATGAGAACTGAGGCTTCTGTTATTGGGCAGTCTCTTTATTTGTTTATTTTATTTTATTTTATTTGATACAGGATCTCACTATACAGCTTGGACTCATAGTGATCCTCTTGTCTTGGCCTCTCCAGCACTGGGATTGCAGGTATGTGCCACCATGGCCAGTTTTGGTGGCCAGCTTGGAGCAGGACCTGGCACAGCATGTGATACCAGGGATCAAACCTGGGTCCTTGAACTTGTCAGGCAAGCACTTAGACCACTGAGCTATCTCTCTGGCCCTGGGCAGTCTCTTTAGAAATGGCTCATCAATCAGAAGTATTCCAGGTCCTTCTTGCCTCAAACAAAGAATTGGATGAGATAAGCCAAAAACAGCGCTAAAAGTTTATTTGAAAAGCAAAGGAGGAATGGGCATGAGAGAAACCAAGTTTTGCAGAGTTAACTTGGGCAGATCAAGAGAAAAAGAAGACAAAAGCAAAAACAAAGGTACATGCTGCATTAAAAAGGTGATGTGGGACACTGGGAAGCCAGGTAGTGGGCGCTGCATGGCATCTGGTCTTCTTTATGCTGTTCATATCTTGTGCGATCCTGCCAAAAGCTCTACATACAGGTCCTGAGAATTATTGGGCACTGTTCTCAGATCTGGTAATTGGCAGGTCCCTGCTTATTTCCCTAGCCAGCTTTGCCACCCATTTCCACCAGTGCAACTGTAAGTCCTGTGTAGAGATCTGTCCTCCGTCAGTTCATCCTTCCATGGGAGGAGCGCAGGCCACTGAGCTGCCTCAGCACAAGTGTGAATGACTTGGTTCCATGGGAAATTCCATTCATTCCGGTTATCAAAGAAAGTCAGGAAACAGGTCCTTGTACCAGCTGCTCCTAACTTGAGAGATACATATTGAAGGAAACTATACTTTAGAAACTACGTAATCTCAGTGATCACATTTTGTCTGAACTCTGTGACACAGACAGACAGACACACACACACACACACACACACACACACACACACACACACAACACACACACACACAGAAAGGGGAAAGAGGGAGACATTTGAAGATGGTGAGTTGTTAGGGCATTATCTAGAAGTCCCATGTTCCCTGCCAGTGCCCTGGAGTTCCTCCTTTCCCACTAGACCTCATATTTCTTACCTCCATATCAGATCCTGGGCAAAGCCCAATTACACAAAGGGTCACAAGACAGCATTTCTCCACATTCTCAGGCCCGGGTAGCCTAGGGCCATGCTGCAGGGAAAAAGAAACTCTAGCAGACACCTATTCAGGCTACAGTGTGGCTGGCTGACCTCAGGTATAGTGGGAATGTGGTTGCTTAGTGCCAACACCATGGGATTAAGGAGCCCCAGGTCAGTGAAGAGTAACTGGGAAGAACAGAGATGAGAGAGAAAGGTTAACATGTGAGAAAAATCAGGGTACCAAAGGTGGCCCAGGAAGAGTGGGAGTATGGGAGAGGGGTGTGTGTGTATGTGTGTGTGTGTGTGTGTGTGTGTGTGTGTGTGTAGAACTGCTGAAGACCGTTGGTCAGGACAAGAGATAAGGTTGGCAAAGCCATAGTTGGTTCTTTCAATTGAAGTTCATGCATTATTAATAGCCTTACTTTTGTGTATTTGAAAATATTTGTCTCTGCCATTAAAATGGTGTTTTACCTAGTCATAACTCTATGTTGAGAGTTTTATTCCTTCAATACTTTGATAGAATACTTTGATAGAAAAAGTGTTTTTTTTTCCATTGTCTTGTAACATTTACTATTGCTGCTAAGAAATCTAATAGCCTCGTCCTCCTTCTCTTCTTCCTTCTCCTCTTTAACCTCCTCCTTCTCTTCTACCTCTTCCTCCCCCTTTCTATAGTCTTTATTTCCTAGCACACTTTTAAGATTGCCTTTTACACTTGGTATTCTAAGTGTCATTTCAATATTCCTAGATGGTCTTTATTTATTCTTACAGTAACAAGTGAACTTCCAATCTGAAGAATTCTGTCTTTTGCTCCAAAGAATTCGGAGCCAATATTTGCATACTAAGCATTTGTCATTCTTTCCCTTCCTTTTTCTAGTGCACATATTATATCCCTGTGACAACTCTGGTACATTTGAAATCTTTCTGTGTTGAATTTGGGGTGACTCCTCCCCATAATCCTCCTAGTCACTGGTTCTTTACTGAAGCTAGAATTCATTCCATCTCTTAAGTGTTTCTAAAATACCAAGAGCCACATTTCCATTTCTAAGAGTTCTATTTTGCATATTCATCTGTCCTTGCTTCATTTTTGCCTGTTTGGTTCCATAATAGTTACATCTTTTTATAACTGTTATTCTTTTATCTCCTTGAGCTTTCTTATTTTAACTAATTTGTCAGAGTTCATCAAAATAAATTTCCCTTTGGAATTTATTTAGGTTCTGATGTCACATTTTACTAACTGTATTTTTAGGATTAGATTTCATAATTTTGACTTGCAAGCTTATTTTGGAGTAATTTTGTTGTTCATTTCAATCTGCTTTTTTTATTTTTACCTCTTCTCTCCCTGTGCCCATTTCTCTAAATCCACCAGTTGTGTGGTTGTATTTCTATTCAACTCCCTGGGTTCCTACTTCACAAGTCTACTGGAATGGGAGCTCAGAGCTTTTGGCCATAGTGATAGCACAGTTCCAGTCACCCAGGGAGCATGTGACTTGTGTCTTTTCCTGGTTTCAATTCTTTATGCTGTGCCTCTCACCTCCTTGGGACCAGGGAGTCCCTTAATTATAACTGAGGCAGATCTGAATCTAGGTCCTTTATGTCAGGTGGAGTAGAACCAAGTCAGCAGCCGCCACCACCCAATTTTGGAACTGGAGAGCAAAAGGCCTGTGGCCTCAGCCTATCTCATTCTTCTTTGTCTGTTGCTTCTTCTCACTTGTAGACATAGTCCTCATTACTCCATAATGTCATTTGTTTAAATTCTATTTATCTTTTCTGTGTGTTTGGGGGAAATGGCAATGTCAAAGTGTGAGCACCCTATCTGAATTTATTAGAAGTCCAACGGCTGCTTTTCAAAGTCAACTTTGCCATGCTTTCACTTTTCTATGACAAACAAGTGACTGTTAATTAAAATAGGCTTTCTGCTGACATTTTTTTCTGATGGAATGGGAATTTTGTATTTAGCAAAGTTAAAATTATTTACTGAATACAATAGGGCACAATTTTCCATGTCAAGAATGAAACTGTTCTCTGTGGAGAAAGAGATTTGTGTCTGAACTAAAAGGCAAATTTTGGGTCCCTTGAGTTCTAAAATGCAGATAAAGCTAAGTATATTCTCTTAAGATTTTAAGAAGGACATGTTAAATCATAGGATCTTAGAGCTGAAGTTACATCAAAGATCATGTACTTACGGGCCCCTCACTTTTGGGTCTGGAAAAGCATACTAAGGAAAACTGGAGATCCTGCTCAAACTTGTATAGCAGCTAGAGCTTGAATAATTGAATCCTTTTAGGTTTGAATTTTTACAGCAAAGTGGGCAATATTTATATCACAAGGAACTAAAGGGCTTGATAAATGATCTCTACTCTGGTGCTTAATTATTTACAAAATGGAGGCACTTCACAGAGCAAATCACACAGAGGTTTCTTAAGGTCTCAATTTTAATCTACTGTTTGTTTTTCAAACTACAAATATGTGCATACCAGTATTTTTTTGCTCCAGATAGAAAGCTGAATTAGCAAGGGCTCCCTTATTTTTTTCTTTTCTGGATATCCTACTGTCAAATTTGGACAAATGTAGGGAAATACGATTTAGATTTACAAGTAAAAATATTGTATATTTATTTCAAGGTCCATAGTTATAAGCATCAAAATCTTACTCTTGTGGATGAGGCAAAAAAGAAAAATGATTCCAAGCGCTTTATATAATCACTTGCTGGGAAGCTGACAGACTCAAAGCTGAGGATAAACTTCTGCCCAACATTTGAGAAGCAGCCTGCTGAGAAAGATCATTGCGGTTCCAAGCACAGAGAGCTGGGTGCTCTGGTGAACTGGATACTTACAGGAACCTAACTTTACTGAAAGGACAGCTGGCACCAGTTTAACTACCACTTCTGTTGTGGCTCACACCTCTGCAGTCCTAGGAGTCACTTCTATACCCCTCAATGGCACAATGTACCTTTTGCAAAGCTGCCTTCCCCAAGCCAGACTCGGCTGTGCTTGGATGTATCAGAGCAGTGAGCGTCAGATCGAGTGCTAACAAGCTAGCTGTGAGAGAGGGGATGGACGGGGAAACAAGTTTTGTGTCTCCAGTCTTGGAGAGGCAGGGCTCTTAATGTGGAAATTTCTCCAAATATAACCTCAGTGTTCAGGTACAAGATGGCAAAGGAAGTTTGCCAGTATTTACTGCACTCAAAATCTAAAATTGTCAAGTCACTGAAGAAGCTATTGTGCCAAAGGAGTTGTGTGTGGCGTAGGTCATCCTTTATGCTAGCTGCTGTCCATCCACCTCCTAAAAGCACTCTCTGGCCTCTCCACTCTGCATAGTGCCCTGAAGGCTGATTCACACAGACCTCCCCCCAACTCCTACCTCCCCTACCCCCCACCCCCTGGCCTTGTTGCCTGTTCTTCCAGAGGAGTTTGACTGGTGGAAGGGCCAGTAGGAATCAGGAAGGTAGCAGAAAGGCGAGGTATGAGCAACACCCTCCAATCTGGGTTGCAGATTGCTTCTCTCTTGACAGGACCTGTTGGTAAGCGCTAGGACAACTGGAGTTATGGTCACCGCTTCTGTTTCCTGGCCTTCAGGTGTAGTGGTCCTCATGAGAGGACTCTGAGACACTCACTCAACTCTTGTGGTTTCCCTCAACCTTCATGACACCTTGTCAAAGGCTTCTTTCAATTCCTTTCAATGATCCCATTTGCCTGTATTATCAATTCTCTGTTAGGAACATGACTACTACCCCCCATGTTGCATGTTTATATCTTATTTTCTCACCTCCCCTAAGTGCTAGAATATATTTTGTCTTCTTCTGAAACACAAACCATGGATTACTGAATTAGATGAAATATTTTAAAAGAT
The DNA here is from genome assembly GCF_000260255.1 of Octodon degus. Lineage (NCBI taxonomy): Eukaryota > Metazoa > Chordata > Mammalia > Rodentia > Octodontidae > Octodon > Octodon degus. The sequence continues at coordinate 13,691,277 of NW_004524629.1, forward strand.
GATAGCAGAATAAATAGATCTTTAAAGTTTTAAAGTTTATTTTATGTAGCTCTAGCTACGTTCATTTTATCCCTCACTGTGCATCATAAAAAGCTCTAAAAATTTCATGAAATTAGAGATCTGCTGTGAACCAGGAGAGACTAGAGTGTTTATGCCTTTTTGAAAAAAAAGTACTCTCGCTGGTTTTGAGGCAAATCACAGATGGATGTTAGGGAAGATGGATTCACAGAAGCAATGCAAAGTGATAGCTGTTGCTCTTGTCCTCCAAATGCGCCAAAGGACATAAGGCCTCTTTAGTACCACAACTCCAAGAATGCTAAAAATAGTACTCTGAGTGGAAAGGTTTTGATGGAGAGAAAAATTGTGTGCGTCTGAATTCACATAACATGCTATAAAAGGGTTTCCTTGCTTAAATAGCTATTTCCCTTGGTTGTTTCTGATTGATGGATAATTTCCTCTGACATTCTAACAGATGTCTCAGCTATTTCTTCCACCTGTAACATAAACCACTTTATACATAAATCTACAAGTATGGTATAGCAATGAATAAGTGGAATTCATTGCACTCTGATTTCTAAAAGAAAGGAAAAGGCCCCCCAAACAAAGTCATAATGAAGTAACAGAATAAAAGACAAATCAGCAGTAGAGGTTCAGCTCAGATCCTACATCTACTCTTGGACTCATGTATCTGATCTCTGGCTTTTAGGATGGAGGGTATGGGAACTCTTGTATCAGTTTTGGTCTTAAAGAGCTGTTTTATTATTTTTGGTGTTTACTAAATGCCCTTTGAGTGCCTTGCTGTCCTCCAAGTTTTATAGGAATGACAAAATATGACATGTGGTGGCCACCTTCAAACAGCTTACTATGTAATGGAAACAGTAAAAATTATTTGAATCATATTACTGTAAATGCTAAATTGGGCAGCATTCAAGGAGAGAAGTTCCATGGAAATCTGGTCGGATACACATTTCTGTGTTTCTAGCTGGTTAACCAGTTTGGACCAGTGAGCCTTGGTTGTGATTCAGTTGGCACCTGTGATCATACCTTCTCATAGTACAGCTTGAGAATTGTGTTCCATTTTCTTTAGTCACATCATAAGCTGCTCCTAAAGCTGTCTCAAAATAATAATTCTAGCATTACATTTCTTATATCCTGTACTTGTACAATTTATGTTTTCAACGTACAAATAAAACTCTACACTTGACCCTATTGAATTATAGCAGTTTGAAGCCATTTTTATTTATATAAAGCACCTGGATCTATGTTTTCTCAATTTATTAGCTTTTCCATCTCAACACTGGCCACCTAAAATTGCTACTTAGGTAGGTCTTAATTATAAGGAATTTAAGTGCACTGTGAAGTTTGTGAAAATTTTTCTATATGATTGTTTTGTTATCATCAAAGTTTCAAAGCAGTGATTGTTCCTTTTCTCACATGTAGGTCACTGAAGTGTGGAAAGGATTATGAAATCATGCAAAAACAAAATGAGGACACACAGGTCTTCTATGCTTAGGTTTGCTTTCTTTCTTTAAAATATGACACATTTTAAGGCAGGGGTAGTGGCACATACCTGTAATTCAAGACTGCAAATTCAAGCTCCACATGGGAAACTTAGTGACTTTGTGAGGCTTTGTTTGAAAAATTTAATAAAGAAATTTTTAAAGGGCTGGCTGGAGTTCAGGCGGTGAGGGTGAGGTGTCATCACGTCATTAGAATCAGGCAAAAAACAGAAGCCCAAAGCGATCCGCATTGATGCAGTTGAAGGAAAGTGGAATTGATGTGATGCTGAGCAGGAATGTAAATGTTACAGTGAGGAGGCTGAGGTGGGTCTGTGGGACCCTGGCAGAGTCTATGAGCTGTACAAGCACATGTGTCAGGAGCTAGAGCTGATGGCCAAGATCCAGGACCTGAAGAGCAGAGATGTGAAGGATGTGCTTTATTGTTTAAGTTTATTTTAAAGAAAGTATAAAATAATAGATAAGACATTAGAGATGATACATATTTAAAAGAACAAGATGAAAAATATGAAACCATGGTTGTTATATTGCACACAAGGTGGCAAGGATGTGGAAATTGAAATTGAAGAATGAAGGATCCAGAGCTGTGCTCATTTCACGACTCTAAAGAAACTTAACTAATTAGCCACATCAGATTGAAGAAAGGAAGAGATCAGACCCATGAGGCCAAGAATACTGCAGATGCCATTCATCTGCAGCTATGGAACTTGCTGTATGAGGTGAAGTTCCTGCAGAAGGAGATCATCAAATATATGGAGCTTAGTTCAAAGCATGAAGAAGTAGATCTGGGCAGTTCAGAGGAGTTTTACAAAGAGGCTCCAGCAGACATCAGCAGGGCTGAAGTCACCAAGAGGGGCCCTCCCCGGCAGACCCTTTCACATCTGGACTGGGAGCTGGAGCAGTGGAAAAGACTGGCCGAGAAATACTGAGAATGCCTATCCAACAAGGAGAAGGTCCTCACAGAGACTGAGGTGAAGAAGGGATATGTGAGCAGTCTTCAGCCTTGGCTCAGTAGCTTCATGTAGCCTTTCCTCCTGGTGCAGGAGTATCTGTTCATGCCATTTGGTCAGATTCACAAGCAGTATGGGACAGCCAGACACCTGCTGCCTTCCCTGTATATGCTCCTTGTTCAGGCCACTGCCTACCAGCAGGCCTGTGATAAAACATTGTCTGTGGCCATCAAGGCTCTGTCCAAGCCTCCCCATGATTCCCAAGATGAAGAGAATGACTCAGATGCTGAGGAAGAGCAGACCATGAAATGACTGGTGAACGCCCACATTGGGAGTTCAGCCAGTTGACCTCCCAGGCAGCCATTTGCTTCTCTCAAGTTCCTGCCTCAAGTATTGGACTTCTGCTTTACTCATAAGTAGCTCTTCATAATGTCCAAAGACAGTAGCCAAAAAAGTGTCACATGACCAAAACAAAAGAGGGGGGTTAGGAAAGCAACCTAATGTGAAAGCCTTGGGTTCAATTTCCAATACCATACCAAAAGCAAAACTAAAACAAAACTTTTTGTTTTCATTTATTTTTAATGTTAATATATGTCAAATATATAAAATACTGCATAAAACTAAACACCACAGATAAATGAACATGCCCTTTGAGCTGTCCTCCACCACCCCAGCCCTACTCAAGGTAGTTACCCAGCTCAGCTTAGTGAATGTTCTTTAAGACCTTTCCCTTATATGTTGGTGTTTTTGTAAATATTTTTGTGGGATATCATGTTGTATTTGTTCTTCAAAAACTTTCTTTTTGCACATCATGATCTATTAGAGCCTTTAAATTTTTTTATTTTATTTTTTTATTTTTAGGGAAGGACCTACAGGGTATTCACGGTCTCACTACTAGATTGGACTCATAGTGATTGTCCTGTTTACAGCCTCCCAAGGGCGAGGATTACAGGGGTGTGCCACCACACCCAGTCTCAATTGCCCTCTCAGCATGTCCTGGGGGTGGAGCTGGCAGGGCAGGCCTGGGGATTGAACCCTCTGGGGCCCTGCACCTGCTCACTGAGCTATTTGGCCAGCCTAGAGCATATATATATGAGCATTTAACATATGCTGAGCTATTTGGCCAGCCTAGAGCATATATATATATCAGCATTTAACATGTATTACTTATCTTTTTATCTAAAACACCATATTCTGTTACAGGGATGTAGGGCTGGGGAGATAGCTCAGTGGCACAAGCACCTGCCTGGAAAGCTCAAAGTTCTGGGTTCAATTTCCAGTACCAAATAAATAAATAAATAAATAAATACATATTATAGGGATGTACACACAGATGGTCTGTGACTTAGGATGCCTTAGTTTATTATTTTTTTACTTTATTTTATTTTTTCCATAATTTTATTGAGAAACAAATAGCAATGAGACAGTTTCAAATGAAATTGGTATGGCAGTTTCAATAATTAACACATTGCGTACCCTCTTTCTAGTGGTTATTTGCTATTTTATTTTCAAGAAAAAAAGTGATAAAAAATACATAATTTTAAAACAATAGCAAACTAACAATAGTTAATATATTGTGTAGTGATCTTCAAAGTAGTTGCTCAGATTACAAGATATAAGCATGAAAATTAAACAGTATAAGCACAAACTATTCTTTTAATGGAAATGCTAGTATAATTATCTTTATATACCTATATCTATATTTATATCTACTTTTTCCTTCCTTCTTTTCTCTTTTACCCCATCCCAGTTATCTTTTTTTTTTTTTTTTTTTTTTTGAGAAGTCTCTTTCCCTTTTACAATACCTATTATACATTTTGGATCTTATTCTTTCAGTTTCTTATTCTAGGGAAAACTATGATGTTTGCACATGTGAGTCTGATTTGTTTCATTTGATTTTTTTTTTTTTTTTTTTGCTTTCAAGAGTTTGAAAGTGATACATTCTTTTTTAGTTGTTATTGTATTTAGGACAGGGTCCCCACACCTTCAATAATATTGACTGGAACTAATTGTAGTTTTGATTAGTTTGAACTGCTCCAGATACTAATATGCTTGAGAATTTTATATTTCCTCTTCAACTAATTGCTTATTCTTTTCATGATATTTTCCTTACTCCACCTTATGCTGTTATCCTTTGCACATCTGAAAGGGTGGTGAAGAAGATAAGAACACATGCAGAACTTCATACAGCATAGCAAACCTTCCTCCATGATGGATGTGGACTAAGAAATAGTCAAAGACAGCTGTTCGACCAGCTAGTGGAATGCACTGCCTCTCCCTAACCCATCTGTAAACTGAACAACATCCCTCCATCCTGTTCAAATGAATATTTTGGGCAGCTTGAAGAACACTGTTGAAAAATGACTCACTGTACCTGCTATTTCAATATTCTATTTTTTTAGCTTCATTAGAAAATAATATAAACATGATTTGGCATCAGTGAATGATTAGCTCACAAATGTTGATGTAATAAGCATTCTAGAGTACTGTTAAATGTAATGCTAAGTTTACTTTATGGAATTCATAACCTATTTTCCCTCTTTTAAAAGAAATCTGTATTCCTGTCTCACTCAGATTTCTGGCAGGCAAGAATTCTACCACTACACCACCAATGCCAGTCTCACTCAGATTTCTGGCACCTGCCCCATTTTCTATTTCTGAGACTTATGATCATTTATCCAGTCTGCAAAGCCTGTGCTCCTAATTCCCTCTGACTCTCTCTTCCTTTCTTCTCTGTGGTATCTGTCCTCCCCTTCTCTGTTTCCATCATGTTCCTTGCTGGAGAAAAAAGGCAGCAACTGAGTGACTGTACTGTTTTTCTGTTAAAGATCATTTAACAGGATTTCTCTAAACCATCAGCAGTATACTCCTCCACCTTATTGCTTCAAATTATGTGTATTTTCAGAGTCCTTTCTGTGGTCCCTCCTTAGCATTTCTAGTTTTGCCTTCATTACTTTCATTCAGGGTTTGTACTACCATCTTACCTTGGTTCGGGTCCTGGCTCTCAGACTGCATATATAATTTCAAAGTACAGACCCATCAGAAAATACCTGTAAGCTCTTCTGCAGTTAACATCATTCTACAAAATTTAATTTTCAGTTTTATGGCTAAAAGAAAAAATTATTCTCGTTAGCCTTTACATTCTATTTATACTCCTGTGAATTTTTTTTTTTTAATGTATTTGGTTGTTGGAGGGTCATCTTACCATGCAGCTTGGACTCATGGTGGTCCTCCTGCTTTCAGCCTCCCCAGAGCTGGGATTAAGGCATGCACCACCACACCCTGTGCTCTGGCCGGCTCAGCCTGCCCTGGGGCAGGGCCAGCGCAGCATGTGGTGCTGGGTGCGAATCACGTGCGGTCCCTGCACTTGCCTAAGCAGTAGCTTTAATCCACTGAGCTATCTTGCCAGCTCTCCTGTGAACTTTTTGAAGTTTATTTTTTTCTTTCTTTTTTTAAATGTATTTAATACAGGGTCTACAGGGTCCATGTAGATTGGACTTGTAGTGATTCTCCTGTTTTCAGCCTCCCAAGTGCTGGGATTACAGGTGCATGCACCATGCCGTCTCAACCGCCCTTTCAGCAAGCCCCTGGGGTGGGGCCAGCATGGCATGCTGGGGATACACCCTGGTCCCTGTGTCTGCCTAAGCAGGTGCTTTAATCCGCTGGGCTATCTGGCTTGCCCTGAAGTTTCTTTTTCTTATAGCCTGAGTTATATGTCTGCCATGATAAGAGGTTCTTTTGTTGTTGTTGTTATTTCATAAGCTGGTGTGATGTAATCCCTTTCTTTCATCTTTAGGAAGGGAAAGGATGCATTTTATTTCAGATTTGTTGAAGTGAAGATTTTTATTACATAAATGTCCCCAACAAATCCTTCCTGGCTGGTTAAAATTGAGTGTAGAGGACCAGTTCCTGTCATTCCTTCTTGTCCCTTTTGAAAGATGGAATCAAGAAAAAAGCAGGTCAGGAATGTATTAAATGCTAAGATTGCTGTAGAGATTTAGAACAGATGTCTGAATAGTTGAAGCATCTCATCAATATTACATCTTGCCTCTGTGACATTTTTATCTCTTGATTTAGGAAAGCATTTCCCAGCTCCTCAATTTAGCCTGGCATCCTGAGCATGCTTCTGCAAATAACAGCATGGCCTCGCCCTTGTTTCTCTCCATATGTTATACTTGCAGATTCCACAGATTTGCAGTCTTGACACATGGTGGTACTATGCATCCATTTTTATCCAATCTACTTAGTACTGAAAAGCATACACAATTCCACCATGTAGGCCAGTTCTATTTTCCCAGTAACATCTAAGGTATGGTATCTATCTCTGTGGTGGGGGTGTGGCAACCACCCTTCCCCTTCAAGAACAAAAGAACTTGTCCTCCAGCTATCAGGAGTGTCACCAAAGCAGGACTTCCTCAGTCCATCCATCTGGGGACTGCCCAGTAAGAGATGCCTCTAACTCCCAAGGTTGTGTCCCTTCAGGGTAGACTATGTCCACTGACTGACTGATTGATATGGAAGGAGGGAGGAGGGACTGTCCCTCTGGTTGCAATTCAGGACAGCTCAGAAGGGTTGTCCCATCTTCAGAACTCCTCAGAAGGACTGGCTGAGGCACTGCACTGAGACTGCCTAACAGCATTGCTTCTCCCTCTGTTCATGCCTGCTTCTCCCTTTCCACAGTATCAATCCCTTGACCACTGCCTGATAAGCTCCCCACATATCAGAGTCCATCTCAGCCTCTGCTTCCTGGGAAACCTACCCTGAGACAATCATTGTGTTTGAAAATTTGAGTTATATTGTGTTTCCTTCTTCATTGAAATGGAAGTAATTAAGCTATCTAGTTCTCACTTTCTTACAATTACCAGGCTTCCCTTTCTTCCTCTGTTTATCTTCTATGTCTTTTATGTTAAATTCCTTTGCTGTGATTTAGAAGTTTCTTTTTTGCCTTGTTTTCCCTATCCCAAGCTTCATGTGAAGAAATACCATTGCTATCCCCAAAGCATTTTTCTTTTTTTTT
>NW_004524629.1:13705415-13717166 GCF_000260255.1 Octodon degus
GTGAGGTTCCAAGTCAGGCAGCACCTTGTAGGGGAGCACCATGGGGCCTCACAGTTTTGCAGAGGTTCTGAGGAGGATGGATGACTTCTACGTGTCAGCTTGAATCTTTTAGGAGCATGAAAAGACATAGCCTAGAGGGACTGGCCAGATAGCTCAGCAGATTAAAGCACCTGCTTAGACAGACACAGGGAAAGGGATTTAATCCCTGGCATGTCGTGATGGCCCTGTCCCCAGGGCACACTGAGACTGGGTGTGGTGGTGCACACACCTATAATCCCAGCATTTAGGAGGCTGAAAACAGGAGGATCACTATGAGTCAGAGCTGTGTAGTGAGACTCTGTAGATCCTGTACCAAATTTAAAAGAAAGAAAGAAAGAAAGAAAGAAAGAAAGAAAGAAAGAAAGAAGCCAAGAGTTCAAAAGGCACAAGTTTGAAATTATAGCCTGATAGTACAGACCTGTAATCTTCAACATCCTGGAAAGCTGAGGTAGGAAAATCACAAGTGCAGGAAAATCACAAGTAAAAAAACTTAAAAAGTGGGCTTGGTTTGTAGATCAGTGTAAAGGCCTTAGATTCACTGGATATCTGATACCCCTGAAGGAAAAGTGAGAGAGGAGCAGAGCTGGGCAGGGAGCAATTCAGAGCCTGCTGTAGATCTCACCGAGTCTCAGCCAATGCAGTGTGGGCTTTGGGATGGTCCCGCCCTCCTACAGTGTGCTGGAACTGAGGGCTGCGTGGGAAGAGCCGGGTCTGGGCTTGAGCGCTGAGGTGAATCCTGACTGCCGAAGGATGATCCTGTCCTTGCAAAAAGGTGCACGTGGTGCATCTCCTTGACAGCCCCAATCCTCCCACTGGCCATGGGAGCCCCCTGTCCCCTATACAGTCAGGGAGCAGCTCCTGGGTGATTTACTGGACTACACTTACCGCGGGAAAATTGCGAAGAGGAAGGTTGTGGGACAAACTGTGTCACCCACCACTCCAGTGCCATCTGGGTGTGAATCTTTCATGGTCAGCTATGCAGGCCTAACCCCTCAGCACTCGCTTTCTGAACCACTGTCGGAATCAACTGTGTCCTTTGGGTCCTCCAAGAAGATACTGAGACACAAATGAGAATGAAAGAGCTTTGAGAGAGGAGAGATGCCTAAGAAAGCTGAAGAGAAAGAGACAGGACAACGTAAGGAAAACTTCAGACCACAATCTAGATCCAACCTTGGAGAGAGGGAAGCAGGGATGAAAAGGGCCAGAACTATACTCCAATCCAGAACTGACAGCCATGGTCCATCCACTGAGAAATTCTGGAGTTAAAAATCTCTCCTAGAGAACTCCTGCATTGGGTAGGAGTGACCAGGCCCTGACCTCTATTCCCCTCCCTCGGAAGAGTATGGCCTTGGCACTCCAGCCACAACCTATCAGCCAACTAGCTTATTACAGCAGAGCAGCAAATTCTCTCTCTCTCTCTCTCTCTCTCTCTCTCTCTCTCTCTCTCTCCAAAATAGAAAAAAAACCCATTAGAAACAATACAAATTTTCATTAAACAAAGTAATAGGAATTCAACAAAGGTTTCTATATTGCATGAAGTTATCTCTAAAGTAGTTGTTTAGGTTACCAGATAAAAACCTGTAAAATTGGTTTTAAAAAAACAGAAAAAACCAACAACAAAAAGAAAGTTATGTAAAATTAAAAAGAAAAAGAATAAAAGAAAAAAATTAAAAATTAACTGCTCCTTTCTATAGACCAGCAGAAATCAGCAGTACAATTATCCAAACTATCCGCATACATACATAAATATATCTCTCCCCCCCTTCTTTTTTTCTCTTTTCTGTCATCCCAGTTTTTCCTTCCAGTTGAACAAATTCTTTCCCTTTCATGGTATCTATTGTACCTTTGAGATTTTATTTACTCTTTCAGGTTCTCACACTAGCAAGACAATACAATGCTTGCACATGACGGTCTGATTTATTTCACTTACCAGTACAGTCTCTAGTTGCATCATTTACCTATAAAAGCCTTGAGTTTATCTTTTTTTTAATAGCTGAGTAATACTCTGTTGTGTAAAAATATCATGTCTTTTTTTTATTTATTCCTTAGTTGATGAACATTTGGGTAGTTTGCAAAATTTAGCTATAACAAAATACACTGCTATAAACATAGATGCACAAATATTGCTATGGTATGATGATTTCAGTTCTTTTGGAAAAATACCTAGGAGGGGGAATAGCTGGCTTGAATGGGACCTCCAATCCTAGCTTTTTAAGGAATCTCCACATTGATTTCCATAATGGTTGTACCAGTTTGTACTTTTGAGAGTAGACCTGAGTAATGCACTTCTGGAGTAAAAAATATTCTTCAAACCCTGGCCAAAGCATCTCTGCACCCACATCCAGCTGTTCCCTGGGTCCACAGCCCCTTATGCCCCACTGCCAGGCTTGGAGGCTATGTGCTAGACTGCAGCATAGCAAGTCCATCCTGTGGATGGATTGTGCTCACTGAGACTGGTGAATTTCCTGATAAAAATAGCATGAAAGCAAAGGATGAATAACTTTTCCAAGAGACCCTTCTTGCTTTTGTTGTTTTATTTATTTTTGGTACCAGGGATCAAACTCAGGATCTTGTGCTTGCCAGGCAGGTGCTTAAACCTCTGAGCTAGCTCTTCCCAGCCCCTTTGTTGTTTTAATAAGTGCTCTAACCAGTAGGCTAGCACAGGAAGGTTAGTGAGTTTGATAATGCCAAAGCCCACATGTTGTCCACTGCTCTGTATCTACGCCCTACTAAACTCATTTACACACCACAGTGGATTTGTTTGAATTGTTTTTGGACTGTTACCTCCTTCTCCGGTTAGAGGGAGATTTTTTTTTTTTAATATCTACTGTGAAATTTGTACAACTTCTGTATCACCACACTTTACCCAAGGATGCCCATTTCAGCTTTAGGAACCAGGTTATATCTCCTCTTATGGAAAGAATGGTTATATACTTGGCACAACCATGGCTTCACAAAGTGACCTACCATCAAGAGATGTAGAAACCTAACTTGGAGTAGAAGAAGGCAGCCCTTTGAATTATAGCAACATATGCTTCCCAGGGCCTAGAGAGGTTGTTAACTCTGCTGCTAATTCTGCTGTTACATTCTGGGACAGTTGAAGATATGTAGTCATTCCTAAAGAAATGATAGGGCATTAGCATGGAAGACTTCATTGAAAGGGAGGACTGTAGACAGGGCACAGGGATCCCCTGAAAGTCTTTTCTTCCACCATTAGATGCCATAAGTGGACTGGAATTTGGATGGAGCTGGATGGAGTAGGACCCAGGCAGGATCTCATTTAGTCCAAGGCCCAAGAGAAGAGAAGATATTAAATACCTGGAGAGGGGCTGGGGAGATAGCGCAGTAGAATAAGCACTTCCCTCATAAGCTCAAGGGCCTGAGTTCAATCCCCAGCTCTGCCCAATAAATAAATAAATAAATAAATAAATAAATACCTGGAGAATAATCCATGCTTGTGATTTAGATTGTCTTCTTAGTGGTATTCCTTAGTTTTACTACGCCTTGTATAATAATCCTCCTTCATAGAGGCTGTACTACTGTTTTCAGACGAAAGACCATTAATCTATGCTTTGAACCAGAGCATTTAAAAATGAGGGACTCAATTTTAAGTGGATCCACACCAAACATGAGATCATGTTTACCAGATGTTCTGATTAGCTAACCGTAAGGATGACATATTTCCCACTTCTGTGTTCCACAAACCTTTTCATTTTCTCTCCTGAGAGCATGACTACTTTGCATATACACAATAAGTATTTGATTAGTCATTCAGGGAGGGAGTAACAGCACCACCCATCAAGTCCTATAATGTCTTCCTCAGAGAGTATGCTTTAGGTCTCAAATCCTCCTTCATATAGAAATAATTTTATTATTAACAGTGGCCAACACCTAAGTAATGATTACTCTCAGAGGTTGTTTCAAACAACTTATATACATTAACTCATTTTAATTTTACGACAATAAATTCTGCCAGATGTGTGGATTTTTCACCCATTTTTTGAAAGATGACACCAGGGAATAAGAGAAGTACAGTGACTATTCACAAATTACATAGCTAGTGGGCAATGAACCAGGTACACACAGAACAGCTTACCTCCACATCTACTTAGGCACCCCTAGGCTATACCAACCATTATAGGATTCATGAAGCTTTTCTGTGGTGTCTCAAGAACTCTTATAGGAAGATGCAGGAATAGGTGGTTACCTGATAGATTTAAGCCAAAGACCCTTCATTTGATGGATGGGATCTCCCACTGTTACTCCCATTGGAAACCACTGTTGCTGTATTCCAGACCTCTTCCCCAGGGCTGATGAGAAGTTAAATCCAAAAACTGGTCTTTTTTCTGAATTTGTTACTCTCCAATAGTCTGTTCACAAAGCACTTAACACCTGAAAAGGAGATACCCTCCCCTGTAACAAGCTGTAATAATTAGTTATCTTTGCCCACCTGTTTCCCATAAATATTCCATGAGCTTTTTGGTGTAGGAACCCGTGAGGACTTTTTAAACTGACTTCTTTCTAAATTGTTATTTTCTATCCTTAGAAAACAAGCATAGTACTAAATGCTTCAGGATCAATTCAGGTGGAAAGAGACTAATCAATTTTAGAAAGACTTTTGATTGCAAGTTTTTTTCAGTTAACCTTCCATTTCCCATTACGCAGAAAATTAAATTACAAAGAATGTCTAATTCCCCAAGCAACCTGGTTAATCCATATTTCAATGCGAAATAAAGTTAATATTTACAGTCATTAATCTGCTTTTTCTCCAGAAGGTCTATTTGATTATTATTTCCTCCTGGTAATTCTCTTACCTTGTGACCACTTATAATCTAATTCTTCCTTGTTTGAATATGGGTTAAGAATTCTGACCCTCATATAAGAAAATGTTCTTGGAATTTGCCCACTGGGTAAATATCACGGAGCTATTAATGAACATGCAAATTGACATCATTTTTCTCATGACACAACTGGGGCAATTAGACATCGATGAGGTTCTGGTTGATCAATACCAATGGACCATAATATTCTAGGTGTACATTATCATTATCAGGTTTCAGAAGCCACTGTGAATTCAGTGTCATGTATTTTCACCAACTTTATGGACATAATAGGTGTTGGTTAACTTTCCTCTTGCTAGGCCAAAATACATACACCCACAACTTACAGGCAGAGAGGTTTTAGTTCTGATTTGAGAAATTCCAGTGCATGGTTGACTTGCTTGGAGGCAGAAAATCATGGCAGAAGGCCTGGCAGCGTGAAGCTGCCAGCCTCATAGTGGAAGAGAAGCAGCGCCCAGGGGAAGAACCAGAAAAGAAGGGGCCAGGAACCGTATGTAGGCCTCAAGTTGTGCCCGTGTGAGCCACATCTTCCTAACAGCCCACTCAGCCACAGATTCTTCGGTGGGCTCATTTCTTGAAGCAATTAGTTCCCTCACAACCCAATCATCTCTCCAGGAGTAACTCAGTCCAGTCAACTTGATAATCAAGATTAACCATCATATCATATTTATAAGGAGGTCCAAAGACTGTGGGGCATTTCCTAGGTTTCAAGCAGGGACTATGTTTCTGAAATTGGAGTTTATAACCACATTAAGGACAATGTTAAGACTGGAGATGTCTAGACCTTTTATAGCAGAACAAGAGTATTCAGAGGAAATCCCAGGTATGCGTACTTCTATAATTCTTAAATGTGCTGAAGTTTAGGAACCACAGCCTAGCAAAACTGTGCAAATTAAGAATTAGTGAAAAGTAGAGGGGTTTTTTTCTGGCATATATTCACAAGCTGATTTTATCATTTACATAGAAAAGCAAGTAAACTTTGCTTTTAAAGGTAAGTGCAAAAAATATTTTAGAAGAGGCAGAATAGTTTTGAAAAGTGATAGAAAAATTGGAAAAGTCATCATTATTTGTTTTCAAGAGATGGTAAAAAGTGACAGTCTTCTGAACTGTGAACACAAAGAGAGGCACATATCAGTGGGACAGGAAAGACAACAGGAATAATCCACACAAATATGCTCAGTTGAGATTTGACAAAGGGACAAGGGCAGCTCAAAAGAGAAAGGACAGTCATGTCAACAAATTGTGCAGAAATAACTGGATGTTCATAGGCATCAAAATGAACCTCGAACTAGACCTCAAACCTCATCCAAACATTGACCCAAAATAGGTCCTGTGCACTAATATATCATGTAAAACTCCAAAACTTTGGCAAGAAGATACAAGAGAAAATCTCTGTATTCTTGAGTTGAGAAAAGAATTATTAAAACAGCAAAAGTACAATTTCTAAAAGAAAAAAAAAATAAGTGCAACTTTTATCAAAATTTAAGTTTGACTCAGCAACCGGCATGTCCTGAGAGGCTGCAGCAAAGTCTCCAAAGAAGACTCGAGAGCTTGGCAGCTTCAATTGAAGCCCAGCGAGCTGCGACATCGAACCTGGAGCCACGAGCAACAGCAGTGAGCAGAACTATGGCGGGCAGGAATCCCGTTCTGCTTCCAGAAGTGGAAGTGCTCACGGATCAGGGAAATCTGCAAGGCTTAGCCCTGCAAGGTCTCACTCCAAGGAAGATTCCACGCATTCCAGATCAAAGTCCAGGTCCAGATCTGAATCTAGGTCTAGATCCAAAAGAAGTTCTCGAAGGCATTATACAAGGCCATGGTCTCGATCTCGTTCTCATAAACGTTCCTGTAGCGGGGCTTACAGTAGAGATTATTGCAGATGCCACAGCCACGGCCATTCTTCCATGTCTACTCGAAGGTGTCATGTTGGGAATCGGGCAAATCCTGACCAAACTGTTGTCTTGGAGTGTTTGGCTTGAGCTTGTACATCACAGGAAGAGATTTAATAGAAGCATTCTCTAAATATGGCCCAATTGCCGAGGTGTCTATTGTGTATGACCAGCAGTCTAGGTGTTGGAGAGGATTTGCCTTTGTGTATTTTGAAAATGTAAACGATGCCAAGGAAGCTAAAAAATGGGCCAACGAAATGGAACCTGATGGGTGTAGAATCAGAGTGGATTTCTCTATAACAAAAAGACCACATACCCCAACACCAAGAATGTACATGGGGAGACCTACCTATGGCAGCTCTTGCTGCCGGGATTACTATGACAGAGGCTATGAGTGTGGCTGTGATGATCGGGATACTACAGCAGGTCATACAGAGGAGGTGGTGGAGGAGTTGGAAGGATCTCAGGACAGAGATCAGATTTACAGAAGGCAGTCACCTTCTCCTTATTACAGTCCTAGAGGGTACAGGTCATGCTCCAGATCTTGATCCTACTCACCTTGTCACTAGTAAAGCATGAGGATGAAGACTTTCTGAAACCTGCCATAGAGCTGGGATGTTGTTTGTGGACAATATTTTTATTGTGTGTTTAAAAAGTGAACAGTGCCTAGAAAGTGAAGTTAGGTGACTTTTACACCTTTTATGGTGACTACTTTTGGTGGAGTTGAAATATTCTTTTCATTCTGCATTTGTGTAGTTCAGTGCTTTGTTCAAAGTTAAGTGTTCTCAGAGAAGAATGTTTTGCATGTATTTTTTTTTACAGTCTTAAATTTTGACTGCTGAGAAGTTTCTATTGTACAAAAAACTTCATTTAAAAGGTTTTTCTACTGAATCCAGGGTAATCTGTAGAAGCCTGTGTGTAAAAATGCTACCAAGTGGCAAACAGCAACAATAAAGTTTGATTTTTATTTTTCTTTCTAAAAAACCCCAAAATTAAAAATTTTTCTTTGCACAAATAACATGGAGAATAAAAAATTAATTACATATCAAAATAAAATAATTACATGTCATATACATGGCAAAGGAAATATATAAGGAACTCAAAATAATAAGAAAATAAGACAGTAAAAATGAGTAAAAGATTTGAGCAATACTTTATCAAGACACTATGTTCAGACAGTGCTATGGCACGCACTGACAGAAAGAATAAGCTATTGTAGGTGCACAAAATGAGAGGCACTGAGGTGCACTTAGCAAGACTCCATGCTACCTGCTGTCTCTCATATGACCTTCAGGGAAAGGCTAATCTGGTTATAGAGATCTGGCCAATGGTTTCCAGGGACTTCAGAGCACAGGGAGATTTGAGCTGAAGTGGCACTATGTATAAGGAAGGGTTTTTCTTTTTTAGAAATAATGAAATTATTTAGAATCTTTATCGTGGTGATGATCATATCTGTCTGTGCATACATAGTGACTCAGGACTACATGCCAAGCAGTAACAAATTTTACTAATGACCATGTAAGTGAAGAACGCTGGGTTCTGACAAGGAGAATGGTAGCCATGGAAAGCTGCAAAGGTGAGCCCCAGCAGAAAGCAGTGAGCTTGGCAGTGAGCCACAGGGAAACAAAACATGGCATGAGCACGGGACATGCGGCTGTTGGTCAGGGAGGGTAAGACAGCAGCTGGCTCTCTTCCTCGTAAGATGGAATCATGGAGCTGAAGCTATTTTTAAAAAGACAACGAAAGTAACTTAGTACTGGTTCCTCTCAAGAAAATGAACAAATAGGGCTGGCCAAATAGCTCAGCGGATTAAAGCGCCTTCTTAGGCAGACACGGGGCCTGCCGTGCTGGCCCCGTCCCTGGGGTGCTCTGAGACGGCAATTGAGAGTGGGAGTGGTGGTGTGTGCCTGTAATTCCAGCCCTTGCGAGGCTGTAAACTGGATGATCACTACGAGTTCGATCTAGTAGTGAGACCCTGTAGATCCTGTAGACCCTGTCCTAAAATACAGGGGGGGGAAAAGAAAGAAAGAAGAAAGACAGAAAGAAAGAAAGAAAGAAAGAAAGAAAGAAAGAAAGAAAGAAAGAAAGAAAGAAAGAAAGAAGAAAGAAAGAAAGAAAGAAAGAAAAGAAAATGAATAGATAAAAGGAATGTAGTTGTGTTGGTTTTAATTCAATTTCTGTATTCTTTCCTCACCTCCCATAAAATAGTCCCCTGCTCTGAGAACTACTGTTGAAAGAAAAGAAAGAGCTTTTATAAGTAAAATATGAAGGTTATTATTCAGAGAGAGCTTTGTCCTCTCTACTTTTGAGAGAATCATTCAGTAATTAGAGCTGGTATCAAAGAGACATAAAATTAAAACTTTCTAGTTAGAGTCTTACATGTCTAGGCTAGTGCTTCTAGTAGCATGGACCATAACCCAACTGCAAGCATCATTTGGCACTTCTGAGGAGCACAGATTCTGTGGCTTTATGCCAGAGTACAGAACAAGAAACTCTGGGATTGGGCCCAGTAGTTTGGTTTGAGCCAGCTCTCAGGTGACTCTGACGAGTGTTTGAGAAGTCTGGGAGCTGAGATGTCAAAACTAAATCTCTTCTTATCTCAACTCCCTGAAGCGAATAGAAGATTGCGAACACTTAGGGACTCCCAAAGGCCGACCCTGACTGGCCTGAGGACTATATTTTGCGCATTTTTTTTTTTGCTGTTTTGTTTTTGTTTTGTATTTTAGAGAAGGGTCTGCAGGGTGTTCAGGGTCTCACAACTAGATCAGGGTCTCACTACTAAATTCTTCTGTTTGCAGCCTCCCAACAGCTGGAATTACAGGCACGTGCCTCCACGGCCCAGTCTCAATTGCCGTCTCAGCACATCCTGGGGGCAGGGCTGCTCAATGCTTTGAACAAATAAGACTCTGGGTCATGGTATGAAAAATTTCAATGCTTCATTAACATAACTACCTGCCTAAAGTCCCCACCACCATTCTAAAGCATGTATAAAACTCTGCTTTTCCTTCTTAGCACAGTAATCAGTGAATTTTTAAAAGCTGGAAGACGTTTTCTTTTTCAGCAAAGACACAAACTTTTAATTCAGCTTTCTTTATAAATGGCAGAGGTCTGGTGGTCTTTCTTTTATTCTTTTACAAATAGCACACAACCAGCAAATGATTCTAGGATGTCAAATTCTCAACTTTACTTTTCACAAAGACTTTAGGATAACTGGAAGATCTCTATTCTAATCACGGTGCTAACCCAAATTATAGGAAGGCCTTGGACAAGCTACTTAACATGACATGACATGAAGTCAGTTTATTTATCTGTAAAGAGCAAAAGGCTACTTATCCCTGCCCACCTCAATTGTTGTAATGGCTGTGAAGTTGCCTAGTCAAATGGCAAATGGGTATACATGTAAGCATTATTATCATTTTGTGGGTCTTTCTCAATACTCAATACCCACAAATTTTCCCCTTGTCATTTGAACACCCTCCGGGAAAGCCTGAAGCCTGAGCATAATCCAGGCTGAGGCAGCAACACAACCATTAGTATTTTGGAATTACTCTGGGAAAATGGAGTAACCAAAAATATTACAATCTGGGCAGTGATAGAAAACATTAGATGATTATAGGACTATGTGAAGGACTCTTGTCAGAGCTTAAAAATGACATTCCAGATTGATGTATGATTTCATGATTTTAAAAAATGCTTCAACCCTTGTAATGAGCAATTGGCTTAGAGTACTTCTGAACTTCCCCGGTGGTGACCCCATACAAGCATCCTGCATGCTAAGCATCTCATTTCCTGCCGGAAACAGGGGACAGCTGAGGTCAGTGTCTAGCCATCCTAGGAGATAAACTGCTGCTTCTCATAAATAGGTGACAATTTATGCTGAATTATTTGCTAAAGGCCAAATTAGTCCCTGCAGCATATGTAGCATTTCTTAAGTATAAAAAATGTTTTCCTGCTTAGATAATATCCTAACTTAGGGCAATTATAACTATAAAGTGTCTGAGACGGAAGCAATCCTGGCACCTTCCCAAGGCCTTGGAAGATATGAGGAGTTTTCTAATGCATGCTAGCATTGGGAATGAAAATTGACTCCTTGGCCTGGTTTAAAAGAGGTAAACAAAGAGTAAGTTTGATAGAATGGGAAAGGTACTGTAACTTATTTCCTTAGTAGGCACTGGGCTAAATGTTACCATGTTGACCTTATCCTTACAACAACTCTAGGAAGCGGACCTTGTTCCCCTTATTTTAACAGAATAGGACACTGTGGCTCAAAGATATTAAATGGCTTCTACAAAGTCACATAGGACATAGTGGATGGCACAACTGGGATTCAATCTTAGATAGTTGTTGCTTTTCTAGATAGGTGCATGAGAGTGCTGTGCTAGACAGCTGCCCCATCTATTCTTTTCCAGACCCCCTCAGTTCCCTTTCCTATCATTCTCTGTGCCCTTGGATGCTGGCCTAACCTGCCTCTGGTCTTCAGTTGTGTTTGGGCAATGCATCTAATGGCATGGGCTGAGAGGGAGGGAGAAGAGAGGCTGTGTGCCTGCATAAGCCCCCTCCCAGCTCCTCATGGCTCCCTGTCCAAGCCGGACCCCTGCTCTCCACATTGCATACTTCCTCTGGGTATTGAGAATCACTCCCTCCTCTAAGAGCCTTACACTCTGCCCACATCTCAGCTGTAGGAAACGCTGGCTGTTCTAGCAGGCTCAGAAATGACTGCCCCTGCATTTGGTTGTTAGTCCTGATTCAGGTGAAGTTGTTGAGCTATGGACACTTCCTTCTTCTCTCTCAATGTTCTCTCTGAATAGCTCTTGTGATAATGTTGAAACAGTGTCTCAGCCTCTGGCTTCTGCTCACTGAGAAAAAGAAAAGGGCTTTTCTGAGCCAGAGCACCTCACTGGGCCCTATATGGGCTTTGCAAAGTGGTTTCAGAGTTTAGGGAAAAAAATAACAGCATTTGACATGTATATTAAGTTTTATAAAAT
>NW_004524629.1:13717486-13721828 GCF_000260255.1 Octodon degus
AAAGCTGACAAAGGCCTCCCTGGACCTATTTCATAAAGTTAATGAAACTGGTGGGCTTTGGTAGAGCTAGCTAACTCCTGTTTTCTGAGTGAATTCATCACCCATGATTCAGGGAAAAAGAAGAGGAAATAGAAGCAGAATATTAAACAGGATAAGTATTTTGGAAAATGTGTTAATTTTATAGGCACAAAAAACCCTTTTCTGGTCAGCAAATGTAGTAGTAAATATTATAATCCTAACTTTTCAGAGATTTCATGCATGGGTAGAGAATGATTTTTTAAAGATTGGTTTCATCATATTTTTGAACTTGAAAGGCATTTTGGAATCATCATCTTATCTGAATATTGTTATTCTATTATTAGATAATTATAAAAATGGTCAGGGATATAGCTCAGTGGCATAAAGCACCTGCCGGGCAAGTACAAGGTCCAGAGTTCAATCCCCAGTACTGAAAAAAAAAAAAAAGGTAATTACAAAAAGGAGAATAGAGAGCCAGCCAAAAAGCTCAGCAGATTAAAGTGCCTGCAAGCAGAGTCAGGGGCCGGGGATTTGATCCCTAGGCCTGCTGTGCCAACCCCGCCCCCAGGGTGCACTAAGACAGCAATTGAGACTGAGTGTGGTGGCATGTGCCTGTAATCCCAGGTCTTAGGAGGCCGTAAACAGGAGAATCCTTACAAGTCTGATCTAGTAGTGAGACCCTGAACACCCTGTAGACCCTTCCCTAAAATACAGAAAAAATAAAGGATAATAGAAATGGATATTTTAAATG
The DNA here is from genome assembly GCF_000260255.1 of Octodon degus. Taxonomy (NCBI): domain Eukaryota; kingdom Metazoa; phylum Chordata; class Mammalia; order Rodentia; family Octodontidae; genus Octodon; species Octodon degus. Next base: position 13,718,256 of record NW_004524629.1, read on the forward strand.
TTTCTATCATTAAGAAATGTCATTTTTCATCTCTAATAATACTTCTTACTTCAATGTGTGTATTGACTGATACTGAGGAAGTTGTAGCAAAACTGAATCTGGGAAAGGAATGAATGACACCTAAAGAGTTTAGGAGGCAGTGAACAGCTTCATTTTACACCTGTGGCCCTGGCTGGAATCACAAAGGCCAGGCAGCGCAAGTCTGTGAGGAGGCATCTCTAACCCAGGCCTAGGCAGGGGTTACAAAGGCAGGACGGGACAGCCTGGCAGTTCTTCTGATGAGCCAGCAGGATGAGCTCGTTGGTTACAGGGCTAGATTAACCACCCCAGAGCTTGGACAGTCAAGTATCCTGAGTGTTCAGTTATACTCTGGTGGCTACAGGGATCAAGACAGCAATTACAGAGCCACGAAACGGTTACAGAATGAAACAACTTCATGGAGAGTAAAGTTTTAAAAGAACAATTTTTCCTTGTAGTTTTTCCCTTTCAATATAACTATACCAGATTTACTTCAAACAGTTTGTGTGGGAAAAACCAGTCTTTTATTTTCAGCCTTCCTCTAATGTGCGACCGTAAAATGCATACAACTGAATTTTTGTTCTTTATTGCCTGAAAAACTATTTTTAAATGTGTTGCAGACCATCTACATTTAAAATAAAGACACAGTTTAAGTCTCACCCCTTGTTTGTCTTTGCCCTCTTATTTTCTTTATTTTTCACAGCTTACCTTCTTTCAGATTATGAAAACATGTTTTATTATTCATATTTTCCTTTGTATATTACTGCATAATCCTTTTTGTAGCTACCCTACAGATAACAACATACATCTTTCATTTATTACAGTTTACTTTATTTTTTTTTTTAATTTTTATTTTTTTGCTCCCAATGCCTTCAGGGCAGGTTTGGCTGGCTTGAGTTGTAGGTATTGAACCACAGCAATCTGAGCCTGACTGCTTTGTTGAAGCAGCCACTTAAAGAACTGAGCTAAGGGGCAGGCCCCCTACAGTTTACTTTCAATGGGTAGTTTTGGATTTACTACTTCCTCAATGATGCAGGGCCCTTCTCAGCTGTTTTACCACATTAATACATCTTCCTCTCACTGTTTGTGGTATATTTATTTGTATCATTATTGTTTTCCTTTTAAACAAACAAAATGGTACTGGTGATTTAACCCAGGACCTTTTCTCTGAGCAATAATCACAGCCCTTAAAAAAAAATTTTAAAAAACCCCAAAACCTTTGAGTTTTGTTTGTTTATTTATTTATTTATTTACTTTTTGAGATAGGATCCAGCTAAGTTGCTAGATTCAGAGGCTGAGCTTGAATTTGCAACCCTCTTGCCTCAGCCTCCTGGCATGCTGGGATTTTAGGCCTCAGCACTGGGCCCAGATCAGCTTTCTTTATGCAGATCATATTTGACCTTAGTAGAATTCTTCATTCTTCTCTGCATGCCCACGTCGCTGTCTGGAATCACTCCCCTTCAGCCTAAAGAATTCCCTAGTGTTTCTCTAGTTCTCAGCTGCTGGCATTAAATTCTCTCAGGTTTTACCTTTCTGAAAACATCTTTGCTTAATTTTCATTTTTATTTCTACAATTTGCATATTCTTAAATTTCCCCATTTTAAATGTAAAGCTTGATGAGTATTTGTAAATTTGCACAGACATGCAACCACCCTCTGCACTTCAGTGTTTGAACACTGCAATTCCCCACACATCCCTTCAGCCTTTTGCAGCCCATTCTTGCCCTAGGGAACTTAAACTTGTTTTAAAACTGATTATAGCCAAGACTAATACAGCATGTCACTATGTTATACTGACTTGTAAACCAGCTAGGGGAATGCAGAGAAACATGTCTGGGTACATCTGTGGGGGCTGTGGAAGTGTGACCTTGGATGGTGTCACATCTGTCCTGGCCCCCTTCCTTCCTGCCACCATTTCACTCCTCCACTTTCCTGCTGACAAAAACCAAGCAACTCTTCTCACACACCCTTCCACCATGATGCTTTGGCCAAACATGGATTGAAACCTCCCCTGTAAAACCAGGTACCAAAATAAACACTTCCTCCTTTAAAATAGAAAAATTGATGAATAGAACTGGTTTTTGTGACTTTCACTTCGTGTGATGTTTCTGAGGTGCATCCATAGTACCGTGTCTATCGGTAATTCATTTCTCTTTATTGCCGATCCATTGTATGGATCTGCTGCTGGTGTATTTTGATTACTGATAGTATGATTGTATTGATCAATTGTATTGCGTTGCTACAATTTTTAACCATTAAGAATATGTGTGTACCATGAATACTTGTATAAAACTTCTGTGTAGATGCATTTTTGTTTTTCTTGGACAAATACCTAGGAGGGGTGAGTGTATGTTTGATGTGGAAAAACTGTCAAAATGATTTCTAAATTATACTATTTTGCATACCTTTCAGGTTTTCTGAGTACATGTTCTTTGTTATGAATAAAGTTTTATTTTCCAAATATTTTCTTTCTTATGTAGTTTGTTTGCCTTTTGATTTTCTTAATGCTATCTTTTGACAGGATTATGGTGGATTATATTAAGTGATTTTTAAATATTGAACAGTATATGAGAGTCCTGTTGCCCCACATTCACCAAGACATAGTATTGTCAGTCTTTTGAATTTCAGCCACTCTAGAGAGTAAATTGTAGTTCCTATTTGCATTTCTTCAATGATGACAGATTTAGAGCAAATCAAAAGTTTGCCTTTTGATTTTTCTTAATGCTATCTTTTGATAGGATTGTGGTGGATTATATTAAGTGATTTTTAAGTAGTGAACCAACATTGGATTACTAGGACTAACTTCCATTATAGTCTATTTTGCTATTCTCTTTGTATATATAACTGGACTTGATTTGCTAACATTTTGTTGGAATTTTTCTATTTATGCTTATGAAACATATTGGGTTCAGGCTTTATTTTGAAGTATATCTTGTCTGGTTTTGGTATCAAGATAATGCTGCCTTGTGAAGTTGAGAAGTGTTCCTTTCTCTTTTATTTTGTGGAAGAAACTATACAGAAGGGATGTCATCATTCCTTTAAACATTAGGCAAACCCACAAATGAAATCATCTGGGCTTGTATCTTTCTTGAGAGATTTTAAACTGTGTAAATTCCTAGTTTAGATTAAATTATTTCTTGTATAGCCAGAGTCCTGTGAAGGTTATCTACTTTATCTTTGGTGAGTTCTATAGTTTGTCATTTTTGAGAAATTAGTCTACCTCATTTAAATTGTTCAATTTTTGCATGTAGGGTTGGGCATGGTATTCCACCACTGTCCTTTTAATGTGTCTTTTTTATTTAATCACTCATATTTTTGATATTGGCAGCTTCTCTCCCACCTGTCAGTCTACCTAAAGATTTAACAGTTTTACTGAGCTTTTTTATTTCATTGATCCCCCTTCACGGGTTTTCTCCTTCCAATTTTGTTAATTTTCTTATTGTCAATTTTGGGTTTATTTTGATCATTATGTTTTAGTTTTGAAAGGCAGAAATTTAGGTTATTGGTTTCAGAACTTTTCTCAGCTAAGATGAGCTTTCAATGCTACAAATTTTCC
>NW_004524629.1:13721928-13723504 GCF_000260255.1 Octodon degus
GAAACATATTGGGTTCAGGCTTTATTTTGAAGTATATCTTGTCTGGTTTTGGTATCAAGATAATGCTGCCTTGTGAAGTTGAGAAGTGTTCCTTTCTCTTTTATTTTGTGGAAGAAACTATACAGAAGGGATGTCATCATTCCTTTAAACATTAGGCAAACCCACAAATGAAATCATCTGGGCTTGTATCTTTCTTGAGAGATTTTAAACTGTGTAAATTCCTAGTTTAGATTAAATTATTTCTTGTATAGCCAGAGTCCTGTGAAGGTTATCTACTTTATCTTTGGTGAGTTCTATAGTTTGTCATTTTTGAGAAATTAGTCTACCTCATTTAAATTGTTCAATTTTTGCATGTAGGGTTGGGCATGGTATTCCACCACTGTCCTTTTAATGTGTCTTTTTTATTTAATCACTCATATTTTTGATATTGGCAGCTTCTCTCCCACCTGTCAGTCTACCTAAAGATTTAACAGTTTTACTGAGCTTTTTTATTTCATTGATCCCCCTTCACGGGTTTTCTCCTTCCAATTTTGTTAATTTTCTTATTGTCAATTTTGGGTTTATTTTGATCATTATGTTTTAGTTTTGAAAGGCAGAAATTTAGGTTATTGGTTTCAGAACTTTTCTCAGCTAAGATGAGCTTTCAATGCTACAAATTTTCCGGCAAGTAGTGTTTTCATTGCATCTATAAGTTTTGATAAGATGTGTTTTAATTTTTCATCAGTTATAGATACTATCTCATTTGTTTTGCTTTTAATAGTCAAATGCTTTTTAAAGAATATCTTTAAAAGTCTGTCATAGTTCCTGTATGTTTGCTGTTATGTTGTTCTCTCATCTCTGGTGTCAGTTTTCCTTCCAGAATTGAGTTCTTTCCGTCAGACAGCCTTCCTTCAATAACTATTATTTTGACCGCCCAGGGCCCTCCAGATCCTCACTCCAGCCAGCACCTAAGCCAGGCTTGTGTGCGGAACTTCCTCCATCAGACAGGCCCGGTGTGGAACCCTGCGGCAGAACTCCCTGCGGAGAGGCTACAAGCGAGACCCACCCAGCTGATCCAGGAGCAGATCAGCTTGTCAGAGTGGCACAGAGGTTTCACTTCCAAGGGCTGAAGCAGGAAGAAGTGGAGCACAGCAGCCAGACTCAAACCACGCCCACCTGGATGAGTTTGAACTTGGTGGATCTGGGCCTGATTCTAAGGTATTAATTGTACCAAAGCTCTATATCCAAAGTCAGAAGACAGTGCTATACAGAATGACAAAGAGAAGGAGCAAAATGCATTCTCAGGCCCAGAGCCCACCCAGAACAAATGCAGGAGACAATAGCATAGAATAAATTGGAAACCACACACCTAAAATCTCTGAAATAATAGTGTCTGAAGTAAAGAAACAGACGCAGAAAGGCATAGAGGAAATCAGATCAGAAATAATTTCTTTTTTTTTCAGAAATAATTTCTGAAATAAAAAAATTATAACTATAATGAAAAAAGTACTAAGTTCTTCTAAAGAAGATGCTGATAAAAAAATAGAGGAGTATAGAAAAATGATGGAATCCTTGAATGAGCAATATAGGAAAGAAA
>NW_004524629.1:13724935-13726374 GCF_000260255.1 Octodon degus
AATCTACTTATAAGATATAGTATATTTTCTTTTAGTATTAGAAACTTTAAAAAGTGTATTTCCATTTTCCATTGACTTTATATTAGTTCTTCCTTGTCTTTTACACACAAACACATATATGAAAAAATATGTATATAACCTGACATAAGATTCATAGCTTTATGGAAATCTTCAATGACCTTTTAAATGGGTTTGTCTAATCTAATTATATTTTACATAGTCCTGCATAACTACTATTTTGAGAGCTCTTTATTCTTTATCCAGGACCATACAGCAACTTCTCTTGCATTCTGGATTATTGGCTTTGTTATTGTCTGTATGCTACATCTGGAGGTATTAGAATATTTCAAGTTTGTATAACTTGGAAAATATTTTACTTTTAGTTTTCAAAGGTATGTTTGCTAAGTATAAAATTCAGTGAGGACAGATTTTTTTTTTTTTTTCAGTCCTTTGAATAAATAAGTCTAGTTTCTTATCCACTTGGTCTTTTTTTTTTTTCTAATGTGGAATAAGATGCTATTTAATTTTGTTCTTCCATAGCTAATTTTTTTTTCTTGTATATGCTTTTATTTTCCTGTATTTTAGGGAAGGGTCTACAGGGTATTCAAGGTCTCACTACTAGATCAGACTCGTAGTGTTTCTCCTGTTTACAGTCTCCCAAGTGCTGGGATTACAGGTGCGGGCCACCACACCCAGTCTCAATTGCTGCCTCAGTGCACCCCGCTGGCAGGGCTATCACAGCAGGCCTGGGGATCGAACCCCTGGCCCCTGTCCTGCCAGGTGCTTTAATTCGCTGAGCTATTTGGCTGGCCCTCTTGTATATGCTTTAATGATTTTTTCCTTTACACTTTGTTTTGGACAATTTCATTTTTGTGTATCTCAGTATGATTTTATTCATAATTCTTGTGTAAAAGATTCGTTTTTCTTGGCAATGTTGTGCTATAACTTTAAATTCAGAAATTTTAAATCTTTAAATGTTTATTGCCTGCTCCATTCTACCTTGAGAATTCTAATTATATGAACATAAGTTTCTCAATTTTGGCACAGCGTGAGCTATTTATATGACTGATCTGTAAACTTTCTTCATGTTTATTTTAGACAATTTTTATTGTTATATTCATTTAAGTTTGTAAATAATTTTTTACCATATGCATTCTATTGGGGCTGCCTTTTTAGTGTTCTTCTTGGGAATGTGACTGCAATGTGAGGCTCACCTCTGAATATGAGCTCTTTAGATGAGACAGCTCTGAACCCAAGTGGGCGTGTCCTTTTGCTCTGAGTTTGGGCTCTATGGTGTCCCCAGAGAGGGGCTGGTGGGTTCCAAGGCACATGTGTTGTCTGCTTGGGAGACTGTGCCTTTGGAGCTACATAGGTCTGTAGGGAGACTATAGCTCCTGGCATTCCCTGGGCACCCCAAAAGCCTGTTGGGAGTCACAAGC
>NW_004524629.1:13726719-13729739 GCF_000260255.1 Octodon degus
TCTGTTGTTCACTTTAGTTATATTCTAATGATGTGTCTTCAATTTCATTTATGCTTTTTATCTGCTATCTTTATTCTTCAGTGAGCACATTTAGAAAGGGGGCAGGACTTCAGATTGCCAGAGACCAGGTGTGACCAGGAGAAGCCCTCTAACTGTGGCTCCAATAGCAGCAGAGGGCTCCTCATGCTCAGAGGAAATGGACAAAAACCCCATTTTCTTCTTTTTCTTCCTCCATTTTTTTCATACCTAGCCCCTAAGAAATCACATGGCAGTGTAGCAGAATCGGTACCAGTGATGGCAACAGGGACTGCAGGAGATGAGGAGAGAAAAAAATGATACCCATATGGGAACTATACAAGACTTTTAAAAATATTCTGTAAAAAAACGCTTGGCTATTAAATGTAAAACAAATGAGAAACTATCTATAATGGATCAAAAATTAAAGCACAACTAATTAGAATTTATGGATGCAATGAAAACTCTGAGTGATTTATTGCAGAAAGAGTTATAGCACTGAATGCCCATCTTAGCTAAGTAAAAGATGCCCTCAGTGTGAGCAGGCATTGTCCAATCAGCTGAGGACCCAGAGAGAACCACATCGCAAACTCACTCTCTCTTCTGGATCTGGAACTCCCTTCTTTCCTGCCCATGGACATCAGAACTTCACATTCTCTGGCCTTTGGTCTCTGGAACTTGCCCCAATCCTGCAAACCCACACTCTGCCCTGGGTTTTCAGGCCCTTGGGTATGATTTGTCATCTTCCCATTAGTACTCATCAGCTACTCTACACCACCCACTGAAAAAGTCCAAGCCCTTTACTTAGACATTTAAGGCCATTTAGGACTCTTTCTTCTCCACCTTCCACAGGGTCTTAGGCATCAGGCCCACCAAACTTATTTCAGTTCCCAGAAGCTTCAATCGCTTCCATTTTCCTGAAATGCTCTTCTTCGTTGTGTCTGCCACCCCTTAAAAAACTCAGTATAAGCATCTTCATTCTGTGCCCCTTCTTTGAGTATTGCCAACTGCTTAGTTCTTTTGTGCTACCTTTTCTCTAGCAGGGCCCTGTCCTGAGTTTCAGTTGTATTTTCACCTAAGTGTCTTTCCCTCTTTGAATTATGAACTACATGAGAACTGAGACCATGACTATTTCAGCATCTTCAATACCTAATACAGTGTCTGCCACATCACGAATATTTAATAAATGTTAATGTAATGAATAATTAAAGGAAAGAATAAATGAGGCTCAATTTAAAGTAACTATGGTAGTTAATTTAACTTTGATATGTATTTAATATTTTAAAATTCTTGGGCAGAATTATGAGCTTCGTAATGTTTATTCTTTCCTCATCAAATGAGGAAGAATGAAGAAATGGCCGTAAGTCTAAGCCTCACAGAAGTACACTCACATAAATTGTGGGTTTGATGGGGGAAGCTTCTTTATATTCAACCAGTAAGCTTTATGAGGGTGATACAGGGGTGGCTGGAGGTGCAAAAGATTAAAGTGACACGCATTCTTACTAGTGTAGGAAGACAAGCACAAGCTTCAACTCTGGGAGGTCAAAAAGCAGAGAAGACAATCATAAGGACAGGTGATACTTGGGTGAATGAGATGAACAGCTTGAGGAAACATTATTTCAGTCTTTTATTTAACTATAAAGGATGCAGAAGATAGTCTTGCTTCCTTTCTGGATCACCAAGATGCAACTAGACGATATATAACACAGGTTTCAGGTTGACCATGTTTTACTAATAATTGTTTAAGAATCACCATCCATCTATATTGAATGTGATGATTTTTAGCTAACTAGACTATTTAATTAATAAACACATCATTCCAACTCTAACCAGTTTATACAAGCAGAAACCCCTGTATATTAAAAGTGACAATCCCCAGAGGCCAGTTTTATCTCTTTTGAATTGTGATGAGTTATTGCCATAGTTTGAGTGATCTCCAACTTCATCTATGCTAGGACCTTGCCTCCTAGCATACATACATGGAAGGCAGTAGGAGGCTAGAGTGAAGCAGGACTCTGTTTTACCACATTGAAATCAGAATCAGGAAAGCTACAGAGGCTGGTGTTGAGCATTATGGGATTCTGGGTCTGTCTCAGCTATCTTCCTGGCATCAGTTTTGGCAGGATATGGAAACAGGAACGGGAAGCCTCCCTCTCTGTGAATCTGCAGATGAGGGGCATAAGGTCACCTTCTGAGTTGAACTAGTAAGATCCACACACAATGGATATGATTAGCTGCCTATTAGAGAAATGCAAGCGACTGACCTGGGCGGACCTCATGAAATGGAAATCAACGCTGATGATTTGAGTGTAATCAGAGGAAGCTAGGTCAAATGTGAATGTCATTTAGTAGAAGAAACTTAATCAGTTGTATTGTATGTTGCCTGGAAGACAGCTGTGTGAAAGTAGGTGGAGGTGGAGATAGGCGGGCTGGTCAGGAGAGATGGTTAGCTTGGGTAAGAAGCTCAAAGAATCGTAATTTGGCAGTGCCTGCTGAAGTGCTGTGTAGAGAACAGGCCCTGCCCTTTGTGCCCTGTGTTTGTGGAGAAGTTGCCTCTGCTGTAGGACAGGAGCACCTCAGCTGGCCTGTCCCCAGCACTCACAGTATCCTGCACCGCATTCATATCCACTTGTTCTTGCACTCTAGGGCTTCCCTGAACAGTGGACACAAGCTCCTTGTCCCTGGGAAGGACATATATCTCCCAATATAAACTGAGAAGATGGCTAGAAGATGAGGCCCATACATTTGATTGATTTGAAAATTTCCTGGACTCTGAAAACTTCTAAGAGCCCAATGAAGGTACATGGTTGATTTGGAAAATGGTCAGCTCCTCAAGCAGACACTCCCGTGGAACCTCTAAACAGACAGCACAATCTTCTCCCAGAACACACCGATGACATTGTCATTAGTTCCTTTCTGGCTTTAGTTTTTTAAATTAATTTTATTGAGAAAGAAATAGCAATGAGACAGTTTCAAAACTGATTAATAGGACAGTTACAATAATT
>NW_004524629.1:13730349-13744269 GCF_000260255.1 Octodon degus
AATAACCTAAATATAAAAATAATTATAAAGAGGAACAATTTCTATTAAAATAATATGCAGTGGAGTGTGATTACTTGGGGTTGATTAACTAGAAGGCATAATGATGAGTAGCTCTGGGAGCAGAGCTGATCTGACCAAAACCAATGCGGACAGAGACAGGTGTGCTGCCACTGGAGATACCAAAAGTGATGCTACCATCAGCAAAATGCTTCTCTGGTGTTGTGACTACTGTTGGTAGAGCTCTGAGCCAAACAAAGCACAATCTTCTCTTGCTTTAAAACTGCTTAGAGGAAATTTACTGAAAAATTCAGAATATATTAGAATTTTGCAGAAATAATTTGGGAATCCAAGTGAAATATGGCTGAGCTCCTCACTCCAATTATTACAAGCAGCATTGACACAGACACGTCCAACGTGACTTTTGATGGTTACACAGGACACATGACATTTCTTGATTGTGGTGCTGGTGCTATGCATGACCAGACAGTTAGCATCCTTGGCGCCCTCCCTAGAAATTTCCTGGTGTCAGTCCCAGTAATTATGACAACCAAAATGTCGCTTCATCTGCGCAATGCCTCCCCTAGAGGATGGCACCACTGCTGGTGAGATGCACTGTATTAGGTGAACAGGAATCAGTGTGAGGCTAACTTGTCCTGCCCTGGGGCACAATGATTCCATGGCCAGCATAACAGAGGAATCCAGCTAGTAGAAAGAAGGGACCTGACATGATGAGTTGGGTCAAGTGTCTAGTCCAGAAAGAAATGCAGAGTTCCAAATGGGACAATAGGTCAGAATTTAAGAGGGAAAACTGGAGTACAAGTACATCTCAGGAACTCAGAGCCATCTACGGGGAAAGCCACACTAGAAAAAACTGTGACTCTGGGGTAGATGGATGCCTAGGAGCTATAGATTGGATCTTGAATGTTCCCCAAAAGCTACATGTCACCAGCCTGAGATGCTACTGGGATGGCTGAGACCTCAGCTGAAAAAAGTCGGGTCATTGGTAGACACACCATTGGCGGAGATATTGCGACCTTGTCTCCTTTCTTTCTCTCTTTGCTTCCTATCCTCCACGAGGTGAGCGGACCTCTTCTGCCATCTGTTCCTGCCATGATACGCTGTGCTGCTACAAGTCCAAAGGAACAGGACCAAGCAATCACAAATTGAAACCTCTGAAGCCATGAGCCAAAAGAAATCTGTCCTCCTTATAAGTTGATTAGCTCAGATATTTTATCCTGGTGACAGAAAGTTGACAATACACTAGGTTTTTCTCTTTGTGCCTGAGATCCCAGATCTGGCTGAAATGGAAGAATTAAGGCCCATACAGGAACCTAGGGGTATTGACTGGGTTCCCAGCATATGAGTCTGGGAATGTGTCACAAATGACTCAGGGTCAGGCATGAAGTCAAGTCTTTTCCAGTGGCAATGGCCAAGAAGAAAGCAGAAAGCAGAGGCTGGGAGACCAACAGCATCAATTTATCAGTGCAAAGTATGTGCTTGAAGCGGAGATGTCTATACCATGACATTCCAGTTTTTGATAGGCTTTTTTTGGCTCTCATTTTAACACAAATGAATCAACTCATTATTCAAACAAAAAAGAGAATGAGATTTGAATGCCATTAGCAAGCATTCCTCACCCCACCCCAAGTCCATTTATCTATTGGCGTCCTCTGGGTGGACACAAAACAGCTGCTTAGAATTCACATTTGCAGTCCATTTCCAAAAGTGGGGTCAGTAAGGTGTGGCCATAAATTCAGGCAATGTTTATACTGACTACCACAATTTACAAGGCTAAGTACATAATTTTTCTTGGAGCCCAGACTGAGTTCAGCCCTACAATCCATTCTTTGTGAGTCAGAGCCGAGCAGGGCTCACACAACCTGATATTCCCTGAAGACCATCTGGACAGGATGACGGCGCATCTCCTACTTTCTGTTCCCAAAGCTCCATCCAAGACAACTATCTCATCTACGTTTGGGATTCAGATTACTTGCTCTTTCCCTCTGTGGGTCAATCAGGCTCCTTTGTGCATAGTGTTCCTGGAAAATGCTCTTATTTCAATTCCAGCATTTTCAGAGGTTCCATTACTGCATTTGCCCACATTCATTATGGTGGAAGGTCATACACAGTGGAGGCTCCTGGGAGGAACAGTTCTGCTTTATATTCTGCGTGGAATGCACAGTGTTAGCAAATCGAGGCTTAAAGAGAAAGGAAAGTGTTTGGTAGTGAAAAAAGGGTATTTCCATTTTAGCATATGAAAAGAGGGAAGGGAATAAAGAATAAATTGTTCATAGTTACAGAACAATAGAGGAGATAAACTGACTTTTTTCTTCCAGGAACTTTGACTCAGTCATGCTTAAGATACTGCAGATGTACACACTAGAGGTCCTGAGCCATTCTGTGGGCCTCTTGTCTGCTCTGCAACACCTCCTGTCCCTCTTTCTCTCTCACCATCACCTGAGGTCTCCATTTCCCTGGGCCAGCTGAGCTCTGTCCCTACCCATGGAGTTGAGGACCACTTACCTCCTGGTTAATCTCTCAGGGCCACAGACACAGGATTCAATTCCTTGGCACTAGTACATTTCCCTAAACCTTTTTCTATGTGAGCGCATCTTTGGGTTTTCCTCCTGTGTATTTCAACCTAATTCAGATCCACTTCCCTGCTTGCATTCTTTAATGGTTCCCTGCTGCCCATAAAAATCAAGCCCAAGAGAAGTTCTGAATACTGTATAGAGTTCAATGCCCTCTGTGATTCGCCCCAGCAAGTCTTTCTAACAGTTCTACATCTCTGGCCAAAATGAAAGAAGCTGCATGAAGCAGTGGCTGGGCACATGGCCTCAGCACTCAAGTCCTGGCTCAGTAACTGTGAGCTGCGTTCTCAGCCACATTGTTTAAACTGCTGTAAGCCTCAGTTTCCCCAAAAGTAAAAACAGAACAATAAGGGTAATAATTTAAATTGAGTGTGAATTAGGAAAATTGTACATAGTAGGTGTTGAGAATCATACTTGCTGTGATTATTATTACTACCCAGAGCAATCTCCTTTTTTTCTTTTTTGTATTTTAGAGAAGGGTCTACAAGGTGTTCAGGGTCTCACTGCCTAGACTGGACTTGTAGTGATCTACCTGTTTACAGCCCCCCAAGAGCTAGGGATTACAGGCCCACACCACCCTGCCAGTCTCAATTGCCATCTCAGTGTACCCCCCCAGGGGGCAGGGCCAGCACAGCAGGCCCAGGGCTTGAACCCCTGGTCCCTGCACCTGCTTTCAGGCACTTTAATCCCCTGAGCTATTTGGCCAGCCCAAAGCAATCTTGATTTATTCTATTGTTATACATTTTTTCAATTTGACTATTCTTTCTTTTTATTCATTCTTCTAAATTCTGTCATTTAAAATCCTACCAAATTCTTCCTCTCTGATGAACTTCTTTGAATCCTTCAATTCCTGGTTCTTTTCTGTTTACCACTAATTCTTACGATTTAGTCTAGTGATTCTGCAAATAGCTTTTTTCTTTTTGACATCAGGAATTGAACACAGAACCTGTGCTTGCCAGGCAGGCGCTGTGCCACTGAACAATATTTCCAACTCCCAAATAGCCATTTATTGTGCCCTGGAACTTCTTAAATTGCTGCCTTGTGATTATAATTTTGAATAAAATTTTGCCTGTTGCCCTCCTCCTCCCTAGCTTGTGAAGTTTTTGAAGGCAGAGCTTCTCTCTCTCTCTCTCTCTCTCTCTCTCTCTGTCTCTCTCTCTCTCTGTCACTCGCTGAAGATTAAAGATTGAATGTTTGAATGTAGGATCTTCACATTAAGCTATATCTTCAGTCCTTCAATTTTTAAATTTTTATTTAACAACTTTTTGAGACTGGATCTTACTAAGTTGTCTAGGCTGGGTTTGAACTTTCAATCTTCCTACTCAGCCCCTCAGATTGCTTGGATTATAGGTGTGCACTGCCATCCCTGACCTCAGGTTTGTCTTCTCCCAGAGGTCAGTACCTGGTACATTGTCTTTCCAACAGAAGCTCAATAAATACATGTTTATTTGGACTGATTTGATTCACAGATTATATGTAAGTTTCTAGGGTCTTTCTGGAAACGGTGAGCTAAAAGGGGCATAGAAGAGTCACAACCTTTATTTTTTACTTGTGGAACAGTTGTAAATGTTTGGCAAGAGGCCGCTAGAAGGACTCTTAAAACAATTTAAGCAGGCTAGGAAGGCATGGACAGAGTCTCCCTGGAGGACTGTGACACCGAGGGAGCTGGACAGCAGCTACTGCCACAGAGAAGCGCTGCAAATTTTAACTTTTCTTCTCTGGCTGCTCAGATTTGCCCTGGGCTGGAAACCTTTGTCACCTAAGTCTTCTAGTTCAGATTTTTCAGTAAATTCCTGGGTAGCCCTGGACTCCTGTCATAGTCACACATTTCCCCTCCTTTAGCAGGGAGGGTGCTAGGCCAATATGTAATTTCTCAGGCATGTTCTGACTCCAATATTCTATCACCCTGGGCTCTTTCTCAAGGTCATTGTTATGAGGACAGGATGGGGGGGGGACAATGACCCCCTTCTGCTGCAATTCAGGTTCTTCTGCCTGGTAAAGACTGATCAGATGGTGGGCTGGTGGAACACAACTGAGCCTGTCCCAAGGGCATGGGATGGTCTCATCTTATTAGGAGTGGCCCTGCTAATCACAGTCTCTTTGGAGTCCTTTTCCTTCTCTACCCCATTACGAAAGTCAGAGCTTGGGAAATTGAATAATGAAAGAAGGCAAGGGGAATAATGGTCAAAGGACTTAAATTAGGGCTATCTCTTTTTACTGGGTCAATAGTCCTTGCCTCTAGATAATTACTGAGTGTTCCTTCCCTCTTGTCCTTCATGAACAGATTGATGTCACTGTTGGTGATGGCAGAAGTCAGGGAGATGAAGTAAGATTGCACAGGGTTTGATGCCAAGTGTGTGCAAGTGGCCAGAGAAACCATGGGGGCCTTGGGCTTGGGCTTATTGGTACATTCCACTGGCCTGCCTCCCCTCCTACTGTTAGATGGTCACCCAGATGTCCCTGGCAGCCTTGTTCAGATACTTCTGGCTGTTCTCTCCTCCAACACAACCTTTCTCTCCAACTGAAACCTGCAGTAGTCCCTCTACCAACTCTCTTCTGCTCCCTCAGCCAAGGCAGTGGGCCTGCTTTGTTACTTAGTCAGGTGCCTAGGGCTTAGGTCTGCCAGGCCATGGCCTCTTTTCTGTAAGTCTATCTAGTGCCTGGACAGTCATGCCAAGGAGGAGAATATTGCAGCTGCTGCTGCCGCCACCGTGGGAAATGGTGCTATGTTCTAGGCGGTGGGGACAGAATGCTAGGCAGGGCGTGTGCAAGGATACCAGTTGTAGAACAAATGTCCAATGTGGAGTGAGACATCTGTCCCACCAAGCCATGTTCACATTGCAGCGTTCCTTTCCCTCACTTTGGCAATAACAGATAGGTGCTTGGTTCTATGATATTGGCTGGATGGAGGGGAAGACACACGGCCAAATCTCCACGAATCCACCATCTGGTCAGAGAAGCAAGATGCATGCACATTTGCAAGCATTCATGAGGGCAGCAGATATAAGGACATCTATATTGAGCTTAAGAAGCTAAAAGCCACAAGTTAACTTTTCTGGGAAGAAGATCTATAATTTTCGGTAGGTTTTTTTGTTTGTTTTGTTTTGTTTTGATTTTTGTGGAACCAGGGTTTGAATTCAGGGTCTTGTGCTTGCCAGGCAAGCACTTATTCTACTGAGCCATCTCCCTGGCCCCATAATTTTCTGACTTCAAAGGCAGAATGGATTCCTATTCCCCAAAAGGATAAAGACCTCAAGTTGAATGACCAGGCCTGAAATCTTAGATTTCCACTTTCTATCTGTATGATAATAAATTGCTTAACCTCCTTCCACTGATGGCATAGACCTATATTCTCAGCACTCTGGGAGGTTGAGGGAAGAGAACTGCAAGTTTGAACCTACCCTGGGCAATTTTGTGACTTAGGAAAATCTGCCTCATAATTTAAAAATAAAAAAAAATAAAAAATAAAGAACTGGGGCTGTAGTTTATTGCAAAGGTCCAAAGTTCAATCCCCAGGGGGCTGGTGAGATGGCTCAGTGGTCTAAAGCACCTACTTAGAACAAGTTTAGCAAAGCACAGGGACCGCAGTTCAATCCCCAGCACCACCGTGGGCTGAGCTGGCCACACACACACACACACACACACACACACGCAAAAATAAATAAATAAATAAATAATTTAAAAAAAAAAACAAAGTTCAATCCCCAATACTGGAAAAAAATTGCTTAACTTCTCTGATCCTATGTTTTAATCTCTGAAACAAAATAATTTCTGCCCCACTCATCCCTTAGGGTGGCTGTGAAAGTGTTTTGTAACACACAGAACGCCACACAGGTGAAAAGTATCATTAATATGTAGAACTGAAACATAAAACCCATACAAAATGACATATAGGGTTTATAGCTAATCTAAAAATTTTCACTTTAAGACTATGACATTGAGAGTGGGAAGTGGCTCAGAAGCAGATAGCCAAACTGCAGCAGAGGCAAGATCAGGGACCACTGTTTCTAGAGCTGTGCCTCAGGGCTGTGCCTGGGGCTGTGAGGGGAGACAGCCCTGGAGCGTCCTGTGCAATTCTCTGCCTCAGTGGGTCCATCGTGGCATACAGGGCCTCTTGTTCCCTTAGCTTTGTAGAAAATACTCTCTGGCTAAAAAAAAAAACCCTAAGTAATCCTCCTCCTCACTCTGATCCAGCTCCATTTCTGTTCCTTACCACCAGCCAACTCCTGTGCAAATGGTTCCCAAAGGGACTGGATTTCAAGTGACACCACAGCCACACAACTGATGACTGCAGAAGAGACCCAAGGATAAGTTGGAAACAGCTAGTGAGGGAAGACTGAAGGTCCTTGGAGCCAATCCAAATATTTTAGAAAAAATTCTCCTAACCAAGAGCTTTCTAAAAGCCTATTTGCCAAGATGGCACACACCTTTGTAAGACAAACAACTAGGTATAAGCTCATGAAACAACACAGGGGCTTCGGGTGAGCCCTGCTGCACCAGTGGAGCCTTTCATCTGCCCATTTTTCTAGCTGCTGCTAAGGACCTTGAAAGCTGTGTGAGTGCTTTTCTTTTCCAATCAAGAAAACAACCTGGGAATTCAGCTCACTCAGGTCATTCTGAATGTTATCTGCAGCATTTCCGAGCACTAAGGTTCTGTTCTTTCAATAAATGGCTCCAGAAGGAAGTGCCCAGCCATTCTCTCTGGCCCATTCTACTGCTAACTGCTCTCAAATCATGGCATTTTTTTTTTTTTTTTTTTTTTCTTCCTCACAGCGCTAGGGATGGAATCGGGGACTTGTGTATGCTAGGCAAGCCTTCTGCCTTTGATTTGATGCCAGGCTGTTTGCCTTCATTTCCTCTGGCTCCCCCTGATTAGAGACAGGATTAGCCATGCCTCCAGGTTTCCATTTGAAAGTATGCTGCTAGGTAGTGAACCATAATGAGCTCCTTGACCTATACATAGCTAGACCTAGCAATTTTAGGAGCAGTTTATCCACTTGCCTATTTAATCACACTCTGTCCAACCATTTGATAATATCTGCTACCTGATCACAGCTTCCTCCTCCCCACAGGGTCCAACTCTGCTAGCAACTCACCTCTCTTCCTTACCTAGGAAAACCTCATCTGAACAGCTGTATAAGCACAAAATGTTTAATTTGGGAACAGTGTCTGTGGGAATAAATACTTTCTTAGTTTCCAAAGTAATGCAAAGCTTAATTTAGAAAGGGATATACTGCAACCTTTTTTTTTTTTTTCTTTGTTCTGGAACTCACAGAGATTATAGATGGCACTGCAGAGGCAGTCTGTCTAGTGATGCTAGCATTCTGCAGCAGCAGGTTTGTCTGTAGCAGTTTCATTTTTAGTTCTCTTTAGAGGTACAGTGGATTTGTGCAATGGAAGCACTTGCTCCCTGGGTATAAGACCTGTGTCTCACTCAACCTCTGTGTATGGCCAAGGCCTGCCAAGGTTAAGTGAGTGGAAAGTGTTTTTAAATGTTGAACTGCACCATATTGCCTGTGTGTCCCCTACACCTTACCTTGGTCTTAAGCCTGGCCCAATCAGGTCCTGGGCCAGGTTTAAGAAGTGATAGCAGCCACCAAGCACAGAGCAAAGCAGGGACAGGTGTGATCAGATCATATCACTGCTAAGTTCCTTCACACGTGGAGAAAGTTAAAGTGCCTGTTGTGTCCTATCAGGCCAGACATTAGTCTCTGCCTTTCATTGCACACATAACTAGGACCTGAAAAATAATTGGAGCAGAAAAAAGAACAGGACCAAGTTGGAGAGAGAGACCATGAAATGTAGAAATCAGGAGGCTCCAGGCCCCTGCCTACCACAGTAGCAGTGTTTGAGTCTGGAACTGAGCTGGGCATCTCCGCCCCAGGGCCCTCTGTAGGCTCCAGGCAAAGTCACCTGTGGTCATCCTACAGGTTCAGTCCCACTTCTTGATTCTGTTACCCTGATTTTTGATATCCTGCTGTCCTGGGTACTTGCTTTGGTGATAATGGAAACAAACTGAGCAATGATGTCAAATTACAGGGAAAAAACTTTAACTGGAAAATAAGAGAGAAGACAGGGAAAGGATGCCAGCTCGAGCAGCTGAGGGCAGCACACCTCTGACAGACAGCAGCAGACTGGCTCTTCACACAAAGGAATGAAACCCAGGCTTGCGGGTGTGTGGTGGGCTGGAGCCAGCTGATCACATTCCCATTTCTGGTCTTGTAGGTCAGGAGTAATGCCACGGCTTCAGGGCTGCTTTGGGGCCTAGGGAATGACTGTCTTTGTGGCAGGCTGAGTCCTGTGAGGATCTACTTCTCCTGGGATCCAGGTGATTACAGGTTTAAGATGATTGCTGGAGACTTCTAAGCACCAGTCCAAGTGGGAAGGGGTGTGGAATTAGAAGTTGTAAAACCTGGTGTTGTGGTTTTCATCTAAGTGTCCCCCAAAGGCCTCAAGCCTTCATAGGTGGGGCTTTGGGGAGGTGACTGGATCATGGGGTGCTATAAGTATCCCTGGTTATTGCACTGGGGAGGTTGTAACTAGAGGTGCTCTTTGGAGGTAGGGCCTGCTCAGAGGAGGTGGGCCCCTGGGACTGTGGCCCCAAAAGTGTCTCCCTCCCTGACTCCTGCCTTCTTTCCCCACATCCCACCCTTCCTCTATGCCTTCCTGCCTTGGAGCCAGCCTATTATGAACAGAAATGTGAAACAAAATAAATCTCTTCTCTTTTAAATTTTGAGTATAGCGTATTGTGACCCCGTGGAAAGTAAAAATGACCGAGACAGCTGGTAGTGGCTCTCCCAGTGACTCCTGGAAATTGATTATTCTTAGCTTGGTGCCTTCCAGTTTTGAAGGGATTGAGTTGGAAATTTAGGACTAGGAAATTATTCTGCCAACTTTTCCTAAACGATTAACATACCTATCCCCAAAGTTTTAAAGGTAATTAATGACAAAAAGTGAAAGTCAAGTGTCCTGAACCAGTGGGTCAGTCCACGAAGGTCACCTGGGAGAGGAGCGGGGAATTGAGGAGGGGACAAAGGACAGGAGACGTGAGAAATGGAGAAAAGACAAGATTCTGATCAAGTCTCATTTATTCAAAGGAAACTCTGGGTATATATAGTGGAGGCATAGGGAAATGAGGGCGGCGGGTAAAAAGGCGCGAGTAACTAGGCAACCGGGCTGTGACAGGAAGTCCCACCTCCGGGGCATAGCAGGAGACTTATGGGAAATAGGCAGGGTAAGAAGAATTAGGAGCTTAGCTCAGCAGAGATAGGCGAAGAGGAACCTGGAAACGCACTTGCAATAGGATTGGAGGCCTGGAGTTATTGAGTCTCCCACAGTCAAGCTTCCTTTTTTAGTCAAACTTTGAGCATCTTCAGACCCAAGTGAAAAGCCACAGGTTTTAGCAGAAACTACTTTTAAGTCTTGAAGCCCTAGAAGAAAACACAACTCCTGTTTTTACTGAATAAAGGTGGAGGGTCCTGGAGTTTGTGTGCCCGCTGTCGCTGCAGTGGCCTCTGACTCCGACATTTCCCAGGACCCAGAAACCCCAAAGAGAATTTAAATCCCATTCTCCCCAGGGGTTGAGAGATATATAAGCGCCATGATAAGCAAAGGCACGATTTGGGAAAAAAAAATTGGAATTTGGAAAATTACAGTGAAGATCTCCAAGAGAAAATCCCTGTGAATAAAGAAAGGTTCTCTGGCAAGAGTTGGCCAGATGGCAGGCTGAGAAACTGCAGGAAGCTGCAGCCTCTGGGCGAGGCCTCGGTTCTGCACTTTCTCTCCTGAGACCCTCAGCTTCCCATCCCAAGATTCAGCATGTTCTAGAAATGAGGGGCTGTCCTGTTCAGAAAATAACACAAAGACTGCAAAAAGCCCCATTAACAGAGGGACAGCTGTTGTGGTGGATGCAGAGCTTATAAGGGCCTGGAAAGAACTTCTGCAGCCAGTCTGGGAGGGAGCCAGCCCTGGAGGATGGGGGTGGGGCCCACTGGGCAGCAGGAAGACTGTGGTTGACAGCCCCCCACCCTGATGGAGATGGAGGTCAGGATGCATAGCCGTGTGGCAGCAGTTGGCTGGTTTTTGCTTCGTGGCGTATTTTGGATTTTGTTTACAGTGTTAGCTTGTGCTCCAGCTTTTCAGTCTTTAGAGCTCAGCCTGTGGGAGACGTTGTCTCCTCATAGTTTTCATTAACATTGATTAGTAGGCCAAGGATGGCTCAGAAAAACAAGGAGAAGGAAGCAGAGAAGCCCCGGATGACAAAAGGATACATGCAAAGAAATAGTGGCAGCGCCCGAGAAAAGAGGTGGATGCAGTACACACAAAGCCATTTGGTTCTCGAGAGAGATTTCGGAAAGCTCATTACCACGGCGTCCTGGAAGATGCTAGCTGGGTCCCCAGGGAGGGGATCAGGCCTCAGCAGAAGCCTGTCCGGTTCAGAGCTTAAGCCACAAGCGTCCTTTGTTTTGTGTCCCAGAATTTGGCTCCAGGCGTCTTGAGCGCTGGGATTCAGAGGCACGGCCTGAGCTCCCCCTGCTGGTCACTTTGCACAACTTCATCATCTGGAGCCAAAGTGGAACAGGATTACGTAACTCTTCAGTTCCCACCCCCTCTATCCCCGACCCGCGCCTTAAATAAAAAAACCAGAAGTTCTTGTTTTCTTTACAACCTACTAAAGATTTAACATCCTGCCTGTCAAGGTTCTAAGGCCCAGGAAGGGCAGTCCTGAGCTCTCCACGCTGAGACCCCCCCCCAGCAGAAAAATCATTTATTGAACACGTGCCACACAAAAACTGCTGCGGAAAAGCCTAAAAAGGGATCTCATTTGTTCTTTAGTTGTCGCCCCTTAAAAGTGACTGCAGAATTAAGCTGGTCCTCTGGGCTTGGGTTGTGGGTGGAGCATGTCCCCATCCAGGTGGAGGGACCGCAAGACATTCTGGCAGCGCTCTCTCTCTCTTTTCCTCTAGGTCTCTTCTTGTTCCGCCTGAAGAGGAGGAATTTTATTTATTTATTTATTTTTCAGGAACCGGGGATTTGAACTCAGGCTCTTGAGCTTGCCAGGGAAGCGCTTATTCCAATGAGCCATGTCCTCGGCCCCCAAAAGAGAAATTGTAATGTGAAAAGCCTTCGGGGGCGAGCGAGCAGGGGAGACAAACCCGTCTCCCCAAATACCAAGTGTATTTGACTACTAAGAATGGCCTTTATCTCCTGGAGGAAGGACTGGAGCACCGGTGACTCGGCTCCCAGGTTGATAGGAAGGGGCAGAGGGTGCTGTTGTCCTTAAGGTGAAGAGACCCGAACTACAAAGGCCTGAGGGAGGCTAGAACTCGAGTCCAGCACATCAGGGCTGAAGACCAGAGAGGGGGAAAGAGGGGCACAAAGGAGGGACCAGGAGGATCCAGGAGTTGTAGCCACAGGCCACAGGCGTGATCACCTCCTGTAGGGACTCTGGGTCAGTGAGGAGGCTGGCTGGGACCCTCGGCAGTGACCCCACTCTGGCTGTCCTCGACCATCCCCTAAGGAGGCAGATGTCCATGCTCCGGCTAGGCTACGTGTTCACCATAAGGAGGCCAGCTCTCTCCTGCCTCAACCTCTGCTTTGGTGGTTCCTAAAACCTCAAGTAGGTGGGACAAGATTCTTGTCAAAGTCTCTGAAGGAAAGTATCACAAGGAATTCCCTTTTCTTTCTTAACTGCTAAGAGCAAATCTCAGTTAACTATGCTATGGAAAACAGCGACAGACCCCAGGGAAACCAGTCCCATGCTTTAGGTCCCTGGATACTTGTTCGGCCTTTCTTCCTCTTGTCTGCCCTCCCTCCCCGTCTCCCCTCTCACCTTTTGCTCCCAACATTCCATCCACCTTTTGTTCTCACTGCCCCTGGAGGCCCCCTTTCCTATTGCTCCTAGATCTGCTACCTTTGCCAGGGTGCTGGTGTGGAAGGAGGGAACAGAAACGGGTCGACTTGCCTAGTGCTCTGCTAAGAGGGCTCACACACCCACACAACTAACTGGTTGATCAGGCTCTGGGACTTCTTTTGATCAACACTGAGTCAAAAAATCGCCAGCCAGCTGAGAGCTGTAAGTTTTATCACCTCCTACCTTGACTAGACCTTGTGCACTTCGACCATACAAAAGCATTTTAGAGACTCTCAAGTCCATAGTAACAGAAAGGCCTGGGGGGGGGGCACTGCCTAGATACAAATAAGGGTTATTTACTGCAAATGGAAGAAGCTCATAGATAACTGAAACTGATCCAGTTTTGCTTCTGTTAAATGCAAAAGGAAAACATCTCACAAATATTGAAGAACACAAGAAGAATGCTTTGCAAAAGATTCTATTTTTTATATTTTGCTCTAGCTAAATAAATGACATCAGTTTCTAAAACCCTCCTTGAAGGGGCGGGGAGACGGCTCAGTAGAATAAGCGCTTCCCTGGCAAGTGCAAGGGCTTGAGTTCAATTCCTGGTTCCACACAAAAAAACAATAATAAATAAATAAAATTAAAAAAAACCCTCCTCGAAAAATAATTGAGATTTTAGCAGGAATTTGCTCAGCTACCACCATTGTGGGTTTTAGCTGCTCCTAGCCAGCAGGGGGCAGGCTTCAATTATAAATGAGAGACTGCGACGCCAAGAGCTGGGAAATGGAGGATTCCAGGTTGTAAAGTGTTTATTCTATGGCGTTGAAAATACCTTCTTTGGAGGCCTGTGCATATGCCCTGACGTCAAAGACCAAGATTCTTGTTTTGACGGTTGGTCATTCCGTCTCTTTTAAGGAGCATGAGCAAACCCCGGGAAATGAAAGAAATGTCTCCTTAAGGTCTGGGCTAGCATAGCGCGGCACTCCTAGGCATACACCCAAGGAACTAAAAATCTATCTCCGTCCAGAAACCCGATGTTCATGGCACCATTATGCAGCATAACTAAAAGGTGGAAACAAACCAGCTGTCTGCTAAGTAATGAGGGCCTAACTGCATAATGGAAGAATACTCCATCATAGAAGTAAAGTACTGATGTATTACAACACGGACGAAGCACATTCCAGGAAGACCACATTTTGTGTTAATGTGAAATACCCATTTATTCTATTTATATGAAAAGTCTGGAATAGGTAAATCCATAGGAACAAAAAGAGACTAGTGATTCCTGGGAGGTAGTAGAACAGAGGAACTGGGGACTGGCTCCTAATAAGAACAGACTTGCTGACAGGCGAGGTGGGGCATGTCTGTAACTCCAGTACCTGGGAGGCTGAGGCAGGAGGATCCCTGGGAGGCCAGCCTGGGCTGCAAAGTGAGTTTAAGGTCAGCCTGAACAACACAGTGAAACCCTGTGTT
>NW_004524629.1:13745230-13756793 GCF_000260255.1 Octodon degus
TCCAGAGCATTAAACAAGGAGATTTCCCAGGCATACCTGAGCGTGCCCACTCCCTGAACGTGCTTGACATATCTTTCCCCTCTTGCTTTCCTCCAATTCCTGACAGAAACTGCAGCAGTCTATCATTGTGCACTATTGAGTCCAGATTTGTTTTATTTCTAAGATGTGCTGCAGAGAATCGAAGAAGCACTATGGAGGAACTATGCAAGTGTTGCCTTTGAACATTTGTGTTTACTCGTTTTTTTAAAAAAATCTTTTTCTGTAATTGCTCCTAGGCAAAGATACTAAAGTCTGATAAAATATTTTCCAGCCCTGTGTTTTTCTCCAAGTCTATTCCTTTGGGGGAATGTTACGCATGTTAGGGAACCAGGGAATATGTCTAAACTTACTTTAATTATAGATGCAGCCAGGGATCTTGGTAACTAATTATGTAGCTACTATTTCAAATAGGCATTGGAGCCAAAATTCACAATGCTTCTGCTATACTGTAAATAAAGAGTTAAGAACAACTGGTGAAATAATGATCATTTTTCATAAATTATACAAGTCCGGTTGGGAATGGGAGATCTAGGTTTCAACCTGAGCTTTTCCTTCAATTAACTCTTCAGGAAAAGTATATTGCTCTCCTACAGTGTACCAGGTGCTGTGTTGAAACACTGACCATAAAAGCAGGGGAGGAAGACAGTCTATCTTCATGGAACTTACAGCTCCAAGGCCACAATAAATACTTGCCATCTGAAAAATGTTACTAAACGCCTCAGCATCTAGACCTGTAAAATGGAAAGGAAAATAATTTTTAAATTTATTATAAGGATTAAATTGAATCTGTTAAACAGAATGCTTGGATATTACATTTTAAAAATGTTCTTCCAAGCTGAGCAAGGTAGCACCCACCTGCAAACTCATCAACTCTGGGGTGTAGGGGGCTGAGGCCAGAGGGTCCCAAGGTTTGGCCCAGCCCAGGCAACTTAGCAACTTAGGGAGACTGTTAGTAAGTAAGTAGTTGGAGACATAGATCAATGCAAAGTCTTGAGTTCAATTTCTAGTTCTGCCATAAAGGCGAAGTAGGAAGAGGAGGAGTAAGGGTGGGGAGGCCCTTCCTTTTCTGTTCCTTCCTGGTATCACTTTGTCATTTGCCACCACACACTATATCTTCAACTGAACTTTCCACTCAGACCTCTGGCCCAAGTATCTCCATTAGGAAGTGGTGCTGTTGTTGAGAACATGGCAGTTGTTATCCAAGAGACCTGATTTAGAAACCAACTCTGCCACTTACTGATTTGGGGAGTTATTTATCCAGTATGGGCCTCAATTTCATCCTCTGTTAAATGGGGCTAATAATCCAATCATGCTCCCAGAGTTGAGGGGGTTAGTGGGAAAGAAAAACACTTGGTTCCATGCCTGGTACACAACATGGGTATGGTGAAAGTCACTGCTGTTCCTGGAATGTCATTTTCAGGGCTAGCACTAGGCTTGATTAGCATCGTGGCTAACTCTCCATTTTACAGGTAAGGAAACCAAGGTTCAAAGTGGTTTGGCCACATTATACTGGTGGTAGAAAGGACTCTAGTTCATTTTTAAAATTAATTAATTAATTGGATACAGGGTCTCACTATGCAACTCAAACTCCTTCAAGGTTCACAGAGGGATCTGGAAATTTTGCTTGCACATGTAAGGTATGGTGGGAAGCCATCCTCCCTGAGACCCAGTTCTTCCTGTACAGTGACGATATGCCATGTGAATCTACTCATACCATTCTGAGGAAGCCTCAGGAACGCAGGTGACCACAAGCCACTCCTCCTGCCTTGCTAAGTTCAGCTACTGTGAGATTAGGCACAAAGGGACAAGATTCTTCTCTGTGCATCTCTTTACAAGGCCACCACACCAAGCTTAGACTGGGCTGCTCTTGCAATTGGCAGATCTGAACCTGTTAGTGAGTCTTGAAAGAAATGTAGGGGCTGGCCAGATAGCTCAGTGGACTAAAGCCTGCTTAGGCAGACAAAGGGACCAGCGTTCGATCCCCCACATGCCGTGCTGGCCCTGCCCGCAGGACACACTGAGACAGCGATTGAGACTGCATGGTGGCACGCACTTGTGATCCCAGCTCTTGGGAGGCTGCAAACAGGAGAATCATAGAGTCCTATCTGTGTAGTGGAACCCTGTGGACCCTGTCCTACATACAGTCAAAAAAAAAAAAAAAAAGTCAAATACATCACAAGTGATACTAAGAATTATCTTGTGAAATCTTTGCTGCATGTCATACACATTTATGTACTGTGGTATCACATTAAAAAATGTTTTCAGTGTAGACTTCTGTCTAAAGACTGCTTTAAGATACAATCTAATTGACTCCAATTACAAGGTTTTTTCTTACTGTTTACCAATTAATTCATTCATCCAGCAACTCCTAAGTGCCAGGCACTGATCTAGGCACTGGGAACATAGCAGTGAACAAAATAGAGAAAAAGTTCTGCACCCACAGAGGTTACCTTCTAGTGAAGGAAGCACAACAATGCACAGGGGTTGTGGCTTGTGTCTAGTTGTCCCCACAAAGCCTCATGCAGTCTTGGGGCAGACTTCTACAGGTTGTGATTAACTCATGAGCCAATGCTGGGATTATAGTGTGAGTGTAACACCCCCACCCCTGGCAGATAGCCTGGATGCAGTATGAGAGGCTTGCTCTCTACCTCTGCTGCTGCCTCTGCTCCTCCCTTTTGGCTCTTGCTGTTTTGCTGTCTTCTGCCACCATGAACCTTCTCTTTTTAAAAATTTTTTTATTTGTTTTTATTTATTTGGTACAGGGTCTTGCTACAAAACTCAGACTCATAGTGATCCTCCTGTCTCAGCCTCCCCCGTGCTGGGATTACAGGCGTGTACCACCACGCCCAGTTTCGGTGGCCGGTGTAGCAAGGCTTGCCAGGAATCAAACCCTGGTCCTTAAGCTTGGCAGGCACTTAGACTGCCAAGCTCTCTCCCCAGCCCTGAACTATTGTCTTCTGCCATGTGCCACTCTGCCTTGAAGCCAGCCAAACACAGACTAAAACCTCCACAAGCTGTCAGCTAAATAAACCTTTCCTTCCTTAATTCTGGATGTCAGGTACTTTGTCCCAGCAATGAGAGAAAAGAAACCGAGACAACAGGTAAAGTACAACCTTTAGGAAATACAGATAGAAGCAAAAGCAAGAAGGAAGGAAGGAAGGAAGGAAGGAAGGAAGGAAGGAAGGAAGGAAGGAAGGAAGGAAGGAAGGAAAGAATTAATTCAGGAATTCCTAATGAACAACCCAGAAAGACAGTATTCTGGCTTATGTCTTACAGGCTTCTTCCTATGCATGTGTCATTTATTTTGGTCATTTCAAAGATCTCTGGGTAAAAGATGTCCCATAAATGTACAGGGTAGATGTTGTCAAAACTCAGTCCTCTGAAGCAGGCAGTCCTCTAGCTCTGCTCTGGTCCTCCATCTCCCATTTCCCCATAGCCGTTCCCAGGCAGCCACTTCTCTCTCCTCTGCAGGAGCTGCTCACTGGGAAGTTCTCTGCCAGGATTCTGCTGAATACTAACTATTAATGCCTTTAATAATGTCAGCATTTTATGGATAAAAGAGACATTGAAGTCCAGAGACTTCATGAGCTTCCCAAGGTCTCCACAATGGGAAGAAGAGGGGGAAAGCCTTTGTGTCCCCTGTTTGTGAGCTTTGGTTTGGCCTCTATCTGCCTTCCATTTCAGATTACTTCCTTACTGTGGCAACTTTAAAAAAATATTTCTAAAAAGAATTCAAATTCTTGTAGTTATTGTTTTAAGTCGCTGTTTTGTAAGAGACGCAAACTGTTAGACTGACATGGTGCAAGAGACCATCAATATAATAGATCTCCTTGGATTTTGTGACTATGAAGCTAAAAGCCTTAAAAAGAAATCTAATAAGCTGTACTTGGGTCCAGCAGACAAGAAGATGTCATTGGATCCTTTCCAAAGCCAGTGTTTACACTTGGATGCTGCTAGCTCGCTCATTTACTTTAACAAGCTATTTCACGGGGTGACTTCATCTTTAAAAACATTTTTCAAAGAGGAGGTGGAGAGAGAGAGACAGAGACAGAGAGAAAAGGAACTTAACAATCTAGTTCTACTAATTTCTGCTAATCTATTAAAAGGTGCAGTTCTTGCTAAAATTTTTTTCTCCTTTTTAATTTTTATAACTTTTTTGACCAATTTTGCATGCTTACATCAGATAACCTGAACAACTAATTTGAAGGCAACAATACACAATATAGCAACCATTATTGAATTCTTATTTTGTTTAGTGATATTCTGTATTGTTTCTAATGATTTTCTTTTACTATTTTTATTCTTTTTTAAAAAATTAAAAAATAATTTAAATAAGAGTTAAACAACAACAAAAAGCATCTAGTTCTGCTGGATGACCTTAGGCTAATCACTTCCCCCTCTCTGAGTCTGTTTCCTCCTTTATAAAATATTTGGGATGGATATGAGATTTTCACAGTGTGATCAGTGGGGGTTTGGAGGTGGGGACTTTGGGGTGAGGGCTCCAAATGACACCGTCCTGCCCCTCAAGAACAGCTTCCTTTTTGTTTGTTTTTCAGGGGAAGAGCTGCACAAGATTTTATTTAAAAGAAAGATATTTGGAGGTTTTTTTTTTTTTTTTTTTTTGTGCTGGGAACCTAACATAGGGCCTCCAGCATTTGAGACAAGTGTTCTACCACAAAACTACATTCCCAGGCTGGATTTGCTATTTTATAGCATTTAAAAATCACTAGAACAGCAAGATAATACAAAAAATCTTTTGTACTTCCAATATCCTATCATTTTTGAGCTCAAAGATTGGCTGCTCATTCTCCTCTTCAGATGCGTCTTTGCTCTGTGGGCAATGCCCACCCATCCGCCTGGATCCCAGCTCTTCTCTTTGCCAACCCCTCACTGTGTGTGTAGTGTGTATTATGCTGGCTCTAATGCTCCTGAACAGAGCGCAGCTGCTATTCCTGCCCTAATAACATTGCAACCAGCAGGGAAGAACATTTGCAGTGGTGCTTTTTGCTGACCACAGATTGGATCTTCCTTCCTTCCTTTCTTTCTTTCTTTCTTTCTTTCTTTCTTTCTTTCTTTCTTTCTTTCTTTCTTTCTTTCTTTCTTTCTTCTTTTTCACCATGCAAGCATTTGCTCCAAACACTTTGCAAAAACAGTTCCAGGGTCGTCCCCTGCCCTGGCCAGCAGCACCGTCATTTGGATGCTGCTGCTTTGTGTAGTGAAAGGCACCAGGAAACGCCATCCTTAACTGCTCCCTCTGCAGTAAGCAGCCCTTCCACTGGCTCCTGCACCCTTTCCTGCACATTTTGTTTTTCAGTTTTTCTGCCTCTTTGCTGTATTTTCCCCAAGTTGTCTCAAAGCCAGCGAACTCTGGCTGTCTCTGTAGTCTGGGCTGAGCTAGTCTGTGCTGGCACAGCTCTCCCTAGAGTACCACGGCCCTTGCTGGCCCTGAAGAATTCCACACACGGGGTGGCTGCTTTGTTCAGAGTAGAACAGAGCATCTTTCTTTTATAAAGAACTGCTTTGGACTTCCGTCTAAAATCCACAGATGAGAAAAAGCAGACAGATAAATCAGCACTTTCCACTCACTGCAGGTCAGTAAGGTTCAAGAACACGCTGGCAGGTGCATACATCAGGATGCGGGATGTCAACACTGGCAAGCGAGCACTGAGTACCACACTGAGAGTTCCTTGCTTGTTTAATCTTTCTAATAATCCTCCTCGGTAGGTTCTTCCTCATCCCTATTTGAAAGATAAAGAATCAGGCTGCTAAAGGTAGAATAACTTGTCTAGACACACAGTTAGGAAGCAGCAGATGAAAAAGCTGAACTCGTTCTACCTGGCACCAGATGCCCCGTCCTTCCCACTCCACTGTGCACGTCTTGATGAGCATGCTGACTCATCCGGCAAGTTATGTAAGCTTGTAGATTACACCGAGATTCCCAGATAATGTGACTGCATACAGGAGAACAAAGCTTGGTGCAGCTGCAGAAGCACCGCAGGAGGCACTGCGCAGTTGGAAGGGCCTCTGCAGAGCAGTGGAAGGGGCAGAGCTGCACCAGCAGGGGACAGACCAGGTCGATCGATCATCTGTCTGTCTCTTCCCCTCCCAACCTGTTCTGTAAGTAAACAGAGTTTTAATGTTACATCTATGAATACAGCGACCTATCCATTCAAGGGGAAAGGCCGACCTAAATTTCAGCCCCCTGCAGATGGGATGCCAAGGCTCAGGACACCTTGGCATTGGGGAAGTGGAAAGCCTGGCCTTCAGCCTCTTTCACATACCATCCTCATTAGCAGGGAAGTGTCACAGTCACATTTGCACAGTGGAAAGTGACCCCAGTCTCTATGCCAGGGAAGGACAATGCAGAGACTGCCATCAGGGGCTCAGCTATGCTCCCTCCTCTTCACCACTCCACAGCAAAGGCTGGCGACCCCTGGGCTCTGGCCTGGCCACCTGCTTAGCCAACACAGCAAAAGCTAGTGTCAGCAGGGCTCGTGCCCTTCAGGCACTATGGGTGAAGGGCTGAGGGATATGCCCCTCAGGGTCCTCTCCTGACCGTGGGATGACCCTGAGTCATGCTCTGCACAGTCTTCCAGAGCTTCCCTGTGGGTGCAGCTGTCATGCCCTATGTGTTGATAATGGACCCTGCATTGTCCTCCTTTACTCACCTCCCTTCTCACTCCTAGACTGAGCTCCCAGGTTTCCTGGAATCACCTCCCAAGCAAATCATTCAGTCAGGTGCTAGCCTGAGGTCCTGTTTCTAGAGCCTACGTGATGACCACTTATTACTTAGTGCACATACCAGTAACAGGCTTGGGCACAGGAAACAGAAGTGAAAGTGGACGGGGATTGTGAGCGTGAGGGAGAGTCACCTTGAGATTCAAGACTTTAAAATAAGAAATTTCTACAACTGAATAGCAAAAGTAGCCCCACTTAAGTTACACTAAGGACTTGACTAGATGTTGGCTAAGGATGTGAATAAATATTTCTCCAAAGAAGACATAAAAATGGCCTACAGGTAGATGGAAAAATGTTCAATATCACTAATTATCAGAGAAATACAAATCAAAGCCACAATGGGATATCATCTCACACCTCAGGATGATATTTAAAAAAAACCAAACAAACAAGTGTTGATGAGGATGTGGGGGAAATTAGAATACTTGTGCACTACTAGTAAGAATATAAAATGATGAGCTGGTATGGCTTTTCATATAGATCAAGCAATCCGACTTCTGATAGTTATCCAAAAGAATTGAAATTAGGGGCTTATACTCTCATGCTCGTTGCAACACTAGTTATAATAGTCAAGATGTGAAATCAATTTAAGTGGCCATCAACAGATGAACCCCTCCCACACACATATACTCACACGTTGTATGTAGATAATGTACACACACAATGGGACACTTTTGCTAATAAGGAAGGAAATTCTGCAATATGTAGCAATGTGGATAGAGCTTAAGGACACTATACTAAGTAAAATAAAGTCACTGAAAGACAAATACTGTATGATTCTATTTATATGAATACCTAATAGTCAAATTCTTAGAATCGGGGGTCTGGGAGGAGAGAAATGGGAAGATAATAACAGGAAACATTATGTTTCAGTCGAAGGAGATTAAGAAGCTCTAAGGATCTGCTGTACAACATTGTAACTATTGTACATAGTGATATACTTCTAAAATTCTGCTAAGGGGGGTAAATCTCACATCAAATATTACCACGATAAAGCAAAACAAAATTTAAAAGGAGTGGTAAGAGAAAAGAGAAGGGGAGGAAAAGACTCTGCAATGACTCGGAGACTGGCTTAAGCTGCAGGGTTGATGCTGATGCCTTAAACTGACCAGAGAACACATCTGAGTGGCAAGAAAATAAATCCAATTTTAGTTATGTGGGATAAAGTAGAATCAGACTGACATCATCCGCAAAAGTGAAAGTGCCTCTTTGCCAAAAGCATCTTTCTAAACCTCTTACCACAGTGCTTGAAAGTCTGTATTACTCATTCTTTAGGTTGCTTTTTCCAGAATTCTATTTTTAAAAGTGCCACTGAGATTATTGGTACTTTTGTTATGTGTGATAATAGCATGTGGTTAGATAGGAAAAAAATACATGCCAAGGTACTTAGGGGGTAAACTGAATCACTTTAAGGATTGCTTTGTGATAATCCAGCAAAAATGAAAGTAAAGAGTGTATGTAAGGAGCTGGAGGGAACAATATTGGCAAAATACTTAAAATTGTAAAAGCTGATGAATAAATATGTAGGTTTGTTATACAATTTCCTCTATTTTTGAGTTTGAAATTTTCCACAATAAAAAAAGTTACCTTGATATTTTCAGAATGCTCCCTGGAGGATCTTCTGTCCAGATGTCTTTAATGTTTGTGCAAAAATCCAAAAAAAGTATGTCTTAAAATCTTCATTGCATTTTATATACTTAGAATATCTAGAAGAAAGGGAGGTTGGGTCTTTTAAGAAACAGATTGACAGAAGCTAAAATAGAGAAATCAGTATTCAAATGGAAAATGTCATGCAATGTTGATTTCTATCACTGTTGAGTACAAGAAAGTTTATGATGTTTCCATCATGTCCTACAATGATGGTGCTGGCAGCCTGGAGACAGACGTCCAAAGGGGATGGGGAAGATGAGCTCCCCCAAAGAAACAGAGGCAAGGCTTCCTTTTTCGTTCCCATTTTTGTTCCGTGGAGGCTGAAAACCTGTTGGTTGGTGCCACCCATACCCAGGATGGGTCCTCCCTCTTCAGTAAGCTTATCATTCAGTTATACCCAGAACTGTGTTAAACCAATTAGCAGGGCATTATTTTATTCAAGTGGATATTATAGTTAATGGTCACAATCACAACTTAGTATACTGAACAGGGCTCACAGTTGAACTGTATAAATGATACAGTCTCTCAGGGACCAGACTTGGGAGGCATTTTAGAAAGCTAGAGTCAACCCAGGCAAAAAGCTCAACTGCATCTCTTGGATGACTTTTCTCCAATGCTGTGTTACACCCGCCCATCTGTAACATCTGCAGTGTGCTTTGTGGGAGTAGTGGTTTCTTCTAGTTGACTCCAAAATGGAGATATTGGGTATGTCATGTAGAAACATAAAATTCTATAGCTTTCTTCAATAGATTTTGACCAACGCCAAAGCAAAAATATACAAAGTTTCAATATAATGTAACTAGCTGTAAGGCCTGCCTCCTGGTACAGATTCTGCAGTGAACATGTTTAGTGAGAAACAACTCGCTCCTAAAAGAGAATGGAAAAACAAATACAAAATTGCCTGTTATACCAAATAGGATAAAAGAAGTAGGCTGCATATCTAGGAAAGAAAATTATCTCTTCTTGGGGGCTTTCTTGAAAAGCTTCCAGGAGATGCAAATTTTGAAGTGGAGCTTGATGAGCGTGAGATTTCAGGCAGCCACAGACAACAGGGAGGGTGCAAGGTAGCAATGACAGAAGAAAAATGCCACTGAGCAGAAGACAAACTTTTTTTGTTTCAAATTTTAAAAATGAGCATGGCACATGGCCTACACATGTGTATGACATGCAGGTGGAGGCAGAAGGAGAGGTATAGATGCATTTAGTTAATATCTCACTTCAAGATGAGGAGAGGCAACTAGTCATGGTTTATTTATCACTGCTATTATGTACCAAATGCTGTGCTAGTTTTGGGAGATGGGCGAGCCAAGTCTGGTGTGGTCTTGGTCTTCAAACAGCCTACATTCTAGTAATGGCCAGGGGACAGAGTTTAGGTAAATATTAAGAAATGTAAAATTAAGATTGTAATTAGTGTTATGAGGAAGGGGTCATAGGGCTATTACAGTTCTAAGAGGGATCTGATCTAATTGGTTAGTTAAGGGGCTATCAAATGAGTTCTGAAGGCCAAAGAGGAGTACAGTATAGAAGAGTGTTGGGGAACCTCTGGCATGTAAACTGCAGAGGACACACAGATCCTCCTCTGTCCCGCGTAAGCCAAGATACCCCAGCATTGCCCCAGCAGCTGAGCATCGGGTAACAGCACATACAAATGCTTAGAAAGGAACACTGTCACCAGGTGATGATGTCATGACTCAATGGACACAGCTCATCTGAGCTTTCTCACTGATGGCCAGTGTGCATTTTTGAATTTGCAGTATCATGTTTAGCTGTTTGTGAAGAATTTATGAAAACAAGATACATACACGGGACTTGCTGTGATTTTAGCAGAAGCCCACAGAAGGCCAGAAATATACTCAGATGTCTTTCTCAGAGAAAAAATCTGGTGGTTACTGCTCTGTTGCTCTAGTGGTCTGCAAATTCAAGAGCAACCCCAGCTAAGAATCACTGCCATAGATTGTTGATTTATGGAATGTTCAACTGTTTAGTGTTAACTAATATAGTGTTAGCTATTTTTGGTATAAGGATAGATTTGTATTGGGTGCTTCAGTTTTCTTTCAATTTTGTGTTTTTGTAGACTTCAAGAATTGAACACTAAGATATGACCTTAGGGAAAGAAATAAAAACTGAAAACACACTGAAAGATTATTCCAGTTCACCTGAACAGAGCCATTCAGGATGACTGGATTCAGTGATGCAGTGTTATGCGTTCTGTGAAGCCAAGCTGTTGTGTGTTGTACATCAACTGTCAATGGGCACTTTGATGCAAACAAAAGGTTGCCAAACTTGATGAAACCAAAAGAAAAGAGTTTCTCGATGGGAAACTGAGGAAATATCATTTCCAGGATCTTAGTTTTTGCATTTTTCCTTCTAAAACATATTTGAGAGCTGCCAGTTTTCCAATTTAACTGGGCATAGCAAAACATAGTAAGCCCCCCTTTGACAGAGATTTAATCAAAATGGCTATGTTTTCTGGGAGTAATTCTCTTTTTCATGTTTTCCCAAACAAGGATGAAATCATACAGCGCATCTCTGAAAGGTATGGTTGCATATATTTCATACTGTTAACAATTGGGAACCTGGCATGGTGGTACTGTAATCCTAGTACTCGGGAGGCTGGTGAGCTCAAGGTCAGCCGGGGCTACAAAGTGAGCTGAAGGCCAGTCTGAACTGCAGAGTGAAATCCTGTTTCCAAAAGACAAGAAAAAGAAAACGAAAAACGATTGAGTCCTGTGCATGTCAAGTGATATCAGTCAGCAGCTCACCATTAACTTACACAAGGAAGCCTGTTACTTCACATGCTTTGATGAAAGCACAAAGATTAATAATCATCCAAGGCTGAGAGTAATTTTGCACTATGCCTTTGGTGACATCATGAGAGAAAAGCTGGTGAAACTGTTGTGTTTGCTGGAAGATCACAAGGGATAGATCTACAATGCTGTCATGGCGCCATTTGTCACAAAACCTAAGACCAGAAGAAGTTATTTCAGTGACTAGTGATGGGGCACCTTGAACATTAGGGGCAAAATCTGGTTGCACACAGTTCTTTGTTAAAGAGGCACAACATCCAGTCATGTGGTTTTATTATATTACATATCAAGAAGCTCAGGAGGTGACCTAGCGTGGTGGTCTCCACGCC
>NW_004524629.1:13756983-13759572 GCF_000260255.1 Octodon degus
AGCAAAAAGTTAGATGATATTCTCAAAGATGTCACAAAAATGGTAAATTATCTCGTGGCTCATGCTCCTTAGTTTTAGATAATTTCAAGCAACTCTTGATGAGGTTCAGGCACAGTATAATAGCTTCATTATATACAATAGTGTCTAGTAGCTGAGCAGAAGATGAGTCCGGGAGAGATTTGTAGACGGCTTGGGTGAAATTAAGCTGTTTACGAATGGAAAAAGACAGGAATATCCACAGCTCACTGATATGGCCTCATTAACAACCTCATATTTCTTACAGTTTTATACTACACTTCAAAATACTGAACAAAAAATTACAATCTGTAGAGAAAACAGCAGAAAGGATGTTTTGGATAATGAAAACATTTTGGAGAAATTTGCAGGTTGTTTTGAAAGAGACCTTGAAATTGGGAAATATTTTCCAAATCTAAGACTGCATTTAGAAAATTCTACAATATTTGCAGACAATCCCACAAGCCATCAGGAAACCCACAAGGAATTTTCTAACAATGTGGCAGCTGCAAAAGGGGATCTTAGAAACCGATTTTCATAGTTCCATAAGATGGAGACGACCCTGTGTTTTCTTCTTTTTCCAGATAAAGCCAAATTCAAAGAAGTTAATCTGTGTGCAACACTCCAGAGGACGGTATGAAGAGATGACAAAGAACAACACAATTGGCGATTCTAAAAATGAAATCCTTAATGTGTGGAATTCTCTGCCAAATAATTTTAAGTCAATAAAAGCACTTGAGATTGCACTGCTTACTTTGTTCCGATCATCTATGCTTGAGCAGCTATTTTCAGCGTTGAATTATATCAAATCTGATATAAGAAACAGACTGCCAGATGATGTGAATGCTGCATGTATTGCACTTGAACTAATGAAGTCTAAGAGAGGTGTGACCAATTATCAGCATTCATATACCAGCGACAGTCACTTTAACTGCACAAAAGCATGCCAAGTGCAAGCCTTTACTTTTCACTGAAAAGCTATTTCTATCATTTAAAGCTGTTTTATTTCATTTTCTTTTAAGCCAAAAATGAGGATTTTTTTTTCTAAACTAAAACCTTAGTATTCATGTTTAATTGCAGCATTGCACTTTGCAATAAATAGTGGATTTCAGGTTGCATTTTGGGTATGCAGTCTCTAAAAGTTTTGCCATCTCTGGTTTGGGCACATGTTTAAGGCAGAATAAAAAGTAAATCCAAAGGCCTTATGGGAAAAAGGAACTGAAGAGAGGCTAGTGTGTCTGGAACTCAGTGGTGCAGAGCACAGAGCCAAGTACAGTGAAGAAGCAGGAAGCCAGCCACCCTGGGTACTACAAATCTTGTAAAGGGCCATAGGAGCATGTATATTTGAAAAATTAACACTGCCTGCTATAAGGAAAGGAAATGGATATATGGCAAGAACAAAGTGGTACCTCAGGTCACAAACTTACTTCTTTCCATGCTTCTAGTCACAAACTCAATTGAACAAGAACCAAATCAAATTTCCCCGTAAGGTCAATATTTGAGCTACCCACTGAATTTGATTCAGTTATCATCCAATTTGGTTTCTGACCAGATTCATGGAAATTTGTGAACTGAGGCACCACTGTATATTGTGTTAGTCTGTTTTCTATCACTGTGACAAAATACCTGAGAATAACAAATTAAAGAGAAATTACTTTATGATTTAAGAAGTTTTAATCCATGGTCAGCTGACTCCATTGCTTTTAGTCTGAAGCAATGCACAAACCTCATGGCAGAAGGGTGCTGTGCAAGAAAGCTGCTTGAATTGCGGCAGCCATGATGCAGAAGCATGAGGGGGAGGGAGAGGGATAAGGACAGGGAGAGGGAGGAAGAGAGCCAAAGGCAGAAGCAGAGGGAACACATTCTAGCGGTTGGGGTTGGGGTTGGGGTGGGGGTGGGAGAGAGAATGCTTTTCAAAGGCAAGTCCTCAGTGGCATTCCTCCCTTCAGGCCCCATTTCCTGGAGTGCTTACTGGTTCCAAATAGACCACCAGCTGAGGACCAAGCTTTTGACACACAAGCTGATAAGGCAATACTTTATCACAATGCCTGACATTGTTTCACCTAAGGAGATTGACCCTATTGTATGTTAAACTGACAACTTGCAAGAAAATGTCACCTTACACTTTGTAGGAAACTTATTGTTCCTTTCAAATACAAATATGTGCTTATGTAAGTGACTTCAGTAATAAGAACAGACATATTCTAACACTAGGATAAAAAGACTGAAAAAGAATGCAAAATGTAATATTCATAAGCTTTTGGATATGTCTACATGACAGATGTGTTTCTAAGTGTACTGCATATTTTAAGCAGAAATCGTTCTTTTTCTGGTTGGTTTGTATACACCACACTAAATGGTTGGAATAAGTAGACCATGTTGTATGTGTTACTTTTTAATGATAAAAACAATTTACAGAAGCATGCATATCAAAATATTTTATATCACCTTCAAGTCACCTTATATGCTTGTACTCAAGGAAAAACTAAGAAACAATAATGGCATCGAGAGGTTGTAATAAAATTTTATATTGGAAACAGATCAAGTAGACAAAAATGAATAAAGAAATACTTA
>NW_004524629.1:13760134-13761847 GCF_000260255.1 Octodon degus
ATATTATATCATAAATATACAATGCATATTATAAATATTATATATTGTAAATCGTAAAACAAGCTAGCAAGTCATGACAAAGCATGGAGGAACCCTAAATGCATGTTACTTGGTGAATGAAGGCAATTTGAAAGGTTAAATAATGCACTATTCCATCTATTTATATTTTAGAAAAGGTGAAACTATGGAGCTGACAAAAAATGAGTGGCTGCTTAGGGGCTGGTGGAAGTTTGTCAGGGGAGACAGGAAGGTGAACTGTGCAAAGCACAGAGGATTTTCTGGGCAGTGAAAACACTGTGTGACACTAGAAAGATGGATATATATCATTAAAGTGTGTGCACATATACAGAACTAAAAGCCAAGAGTGAGCCTTAACGTAAACTAGGATTTGGCGTGATAATGACGTGTCAGTCAGTGTAGGTTCATAACTCTGATGGAAGAGCGAGGCTGTGCAGGTGTGTGTGACAAGCAGTATATAAAAATACCTCTATACCTTCCTCTCAATTTTACTGTGGATTTGAAACTGCTCTAAAAATGGGTTTTATATTTTCACAGACAGACAGTCTTCTACCAACAGTGATGAAAGGGAAAAGAAGTAATAAAAAATATTGGAAATAAAAAGGCAACCATAAATATAAAGACAGTGGAGATTAGAAAATTTATAGGATGAAACTAGAAACTATGGAAATAAGTTTAAAACAAAATAGTTGAGAAAGTATAATCTATGAACATGGATTCATGAAGAAATAGAAAACTTGAGCAAGACAACAACTATTATAGAAATTAAAGTGATAGTTATATTGCCCTTGGGGGAACAAAGAAAGATGTAAGACCCAAGACAGTGATACAATATAATGTACCAAGTTTTAAAGAAAAAGGACGCTCCTTTCCTTATACATGCTGTTATGGATAGCTGGGATATGATGGGAAATCTATTCAGCACATTCCATGGAATATACTTGAAAGTAGAAAAGAACAAAGTAATGAAAATTATAGAGCCAATTTCCCCTTGAACATAAATGGAAAATTGTAAGTAAAATGCCCATAAACTTAGTTCATCAGTATTTTAAAAACCCCCACACATCATGACCCAGAAGTAAGATTAACTTCAGAACATAAGCGGCTGTACTCAGAACAACCCTGTATTTATAGCAGACTAACAGAGAAAAAACATGTGGTAATAGATAAAAAGTAGAGATAACAAATGATCGATTATAGATTCATTCATGATTTCAAAGAGCATTTTTGACAAGGAAAATAACTTTCTTAACCAGACAAAGGGCTCCTACAACAAATACCATATTTAATGATGAAACTGAAGATTCCTATTAGAGCTGGGGACAAAATAGAAAATTCTTGATTTCTACTATTATACAATATTATGTTGGAACCTATAGCTAAATCAGAAGGAAAGAGATAAAAAAATAAGCATATGACCTAGGAAAGACCTTCCTTTACATGACGGAAGACCCAATACTATTATGGACTTCTGAACCCTTTTAGAATACTTAGCTGAGTTTACACACCTATAATATTTAAATGATGGAACTTAACAAAAAAAGGGGATACAGATGAATGTCCATTTGGTATCTGTGTATTCAAAGTGGTTAGGATAGATATAGAGTTACATTCTCTTAATGAATAGAGGGATTTTTTCTAATGGTGTTTGTAAATAGGATATCATGTCCACATCTTGTACAGCAATTAACCACT
>NW_004524629.1:13763852-13767146 GCF_000260255.1 Octodon degus
TGAGAAGAATGTATGCAGTGTATTATTTGTTGAAACTGTACTTTCGATTTGATTTGAAACTGTCTCATTGCTATATGTTTATCAATAAAACTTTGAAAAGGAAAAAAAATGTATGCAATGTGCTAATTATTGAAACTGTCCTACCAATTTGGTCTGAAACTGTCTCATTGCTATTTGTTTCTCAATAAAATTATGGAAAAAAATTACTACCTAGTACAATCCAAGAGATTGCATTGAAAAATACTAACAACAATTTAAATATTGACAGTACTTCCAAGATCAGTATTCAAAACTCAGTAATATTTCTGTTTACCAGCAACAGTTAGAAAATGTCGTAGGGGACCGGGGAGATGGTTCAGTACAATAAGCGCTTCCCTGGCAAACGCAATGGCCTGAGTTCAATCCCCAGTTCCACAAAAAAAAAAAAGAAAAAGAAAAGAAAAGAAAATGTAGGAGGAAAAGAATCATTTGCAATAAAATCTATAATGTAACAAGGATTAATCTAATAGAAGTGGTGAGAGTTCTTTATGGAAAACGTTACAAAATATGATAGAAGGCAATAAAAGTAGACCTAAATAATGATCATGGATGGGATCGTTAATATATTAAGAATGTTAGTCTTGAAAGTTAGCTCAAGGGTGGAGCACTTGCCTAGAATGTGCAAGGCTTTGGGCTTAATTCCCCAGCCACACATAGAAAAAAAGAGGCGAGGGTCTTCCAGGAGATGGCATAGCAGCAAGCAGCAACAAATCCAAAATCCAGCCTGGCACACATTAAATCCTATAATTCCATGTCCAGTATCCCCAGCAATCTGTTTTAAGATGTGAACTCCAAAGGACTTGAGTGAAAGAAGGATAATTCAGTCTTTTCCTGAGCCACTCTTGTTACAGTTTCTGCACCTCCATGTTTTTTGTTTGTTTGTTTGTTTGTTTGTTTCAGTACCAGGGCTAGAACTTGGGATCCTGCTCTTGCCAGGCAGGTACCTCTGCCAGTGAGCTATCACCCCATCCCCTGCACCTCCATGTTGATTTTCTGCTTCCTGAAACAGCCTCATTCAGTTTGACTGCTTGGCACAACTGCATATGTAATTCTTCCACTTCACCACCTTATCCCTTCCTCCAGTCAAACACAACAGCATATACCTTGTCCTTGTGATCTTTGTCCTATAGATTCTGATGAATTCTATTAGGCCATTTCTTAGAGGCAAAAGTCTTCAAAATCTGAAATATTTGATGATAAAAGAACAACTTGTGGGGCTGGGGAGATGGCTCAGTAGAATAAGCCCTTGCCTGGCAAGCGCAAGGGTCTGAGTTCAATCCCTGGTTCCGCAAAAAAAAAAAAAAAAAAAAAAGAAAGAAAGAAAGAAAGAAATAGTGCCTATCTCCGGGGGGTACTTCCAGGGTGAAAAGAACAACTTGTGAAATTGCTTGCCATGTAGTTGCCCAATCTGTAAGCCTAGTGCCTTCACTACATCTGTCAAAGCCTTGGTCATTCATTTGGAAATACCCAGCTCACAAATGCAACAGTAATCTATTGCAAATCTTGCAAAAGATGTGCAATTTCATAAAATTGATAAAAGTTAGGTTGATTTTTTTAAAAAGGGATGTTGGTGAACTGTTTAGATCCACATGCAAAGTCACTAATGAAGAAGATCTCATAGACTTGGATCAGGTAATAAATGAGAAAGAAAATCAGTAAGAATGATGTTGACATCAATAACTTCAAAAGGAGATAATTTGATTTCAAAGGCTTATGAGAGGTGGTGCAAGCCTGTAATCCCACCACTCAGGAGGCTGGGGCACGAGGATAGTTGCAAGTTCAAGAGCAGCCTGGGGTACAAAGTGAGCTCAAGGCCAACCCAGACTCCATAGCAAGACCCTGTTTCAAAAGAAAAAAAAAAAAAGGCTTAAGAGAAAGAATGGGGAAAATAAAGCCCTCCAATTCAAAGTAAATGATAGCCATATAAAAAATTATATTCCCAAAAATTGTCAAGATATTAGAATTAGCACACAGCTGTCTGTAATCTAAAATATGTTAGTGATAAAATTAATTTCATAATTTTGGCTGATTCTTTTCCAGACAAAGTTCTAATGAAATTTTCTTTCATAAGGAACGTAGGTCTCCTTTTTAATAAATTCAAATAGATTAAAGGAGTAAAAATATCTTTTCTGGTAACAATTGTCTTGGGGAAAAGAAGACTGTATCAGTTTCTTTTTTTTCCCTAGCATACAATATTTTAATAATCTACCAACCATACCAATTGTGAATCCTCAAGAGCAGAACAGAAACTAGGAGTTTGAAAAACTATGGTTTTGAAAGTCACCCTGAATGATCCTTATGGTAATCAGAAAAATGTAAGGATAACTAACTACCTTAACTCATAAAAAGATTTTGCTTTGATAGAGTCTCAGGCCCTCTCCCTCTCCCTCCCTCCCTCCCCCCTCCCTGTCCCTCTCTACTGGGATGGAACCAGGGCTTCCTGTTGGCTACTCACACAGCACTCTTCCACTCCCACTCCCTCAATGCCCTAAGTCTTTAACCACATCAGCTGGCTTTCACGCACTGTACTCCTCTGTCCTTTTTACATTACCTTCCTCCTAAATCAGGAAGGTGTCTTAAATTTTATCATGTAGTTTTTAGAATTTTACATTCTGTTCCTCTCTCTTTTTTGTTCCATTAAATTTAGCGCAAGTGATTTTTCTCATTTTTTTCCTGCATTTCCTCAGTGTATATTCTTCTGGCTCCATTTTGTTCTGCTTTTACTTGGACAGTAAACTACTTTGCAAATATTATCCTGTTCTGCCTGTTCTTTTGGTTCTGCCCGTCATATCCTAGAAGACAAACCCTTCAGCCTCCATTTCTTCTGTATTCCCCCCACTGAACCTAGAAGATTGACTAACACTGACTAGTGTGCAGTATGCTTCACACCGTGGGTGCTTAATAAGTATCTTAAAACAGTATTAAAATGAATAAATTCGACAGCTGTGTCTCTCCGACATTTTTTAGGTCCTTTCTCTGCCTAGCAACTATTTTCACACATACCTACATGTCCCTAGGTTTCAGCCAAGGGAGTTCTTTTGATCCAGCTTTCCCTGCCTGAGTTGTAGAAATAGTTCACATTTCTCTCCAAGAACTACCTTGTTGGTACCCAAGATCCTGATGTGTGGCTTTTTCCCTCTGTGACCATAAAGGGACAGGAAATGACAGTACGGTTGAAAAAAGGTACATTTCTGTTTTCCTCTTTCCTTTTTTCTTTCCTCCCTTCCCTTCCTCCCCCCTCTATTCCCCCTCCAT
>NW_004524629.1:13767264-13773509 GCF_000260255.1 Octodon degus
TCTCTCTCTCTCTCTCTCCCCCCCCCTGCTGTATTTCAGTATGCAAGGAGTCTGCTTCAAAGCCCAGCTAATCCCTCAATCATCTTTTACCATAAGATCCAATGCCTCTTTGTGTTTTCCCATCTGTAGCACGTTTTTCATTTTTAGCACCTGAATGAAGCATGCTAAGGACTTTAGGAAAGACTTTTTTTTTTTTTTTTTTTAAACATTTTAACATACTATTTCTTCATGAGCTTTATTTCATATCACTTTTCCCTTGAGCTACTAGTCAGGCAACACTTGTAATAGTCTACATTATTTCATGCCTATGAAAAGCTTACACTTACATGGTATGGACTCAACGCAGTTGGGTACAGAAAATTCTTTTCTGTTTTGCATAAGGGTGCTTGCAGGATTTGCATAAGGGTGCTTGCAAGATTTGCAAGGTGCTTTTGGGCATTTGTTCATTAGCTTATTTAATCTTCAAAAGTTTGCTACACGGAAGTTATTATCTACAGTACAAAGAAAAGGAAACGCAGAAACATCAAATGGCCTGTCCAAGGTCATGCCGTCTGGATAGACCTACAGTGAAAACGAGGCCTTTAGAAAACAGAATATCTCAGGGTTCGAGCTTGTGAAATAACTAGCGCAAAGAAATGGCCC
Organism: Octodon degus; assembly: GCF_000260255.1. NCBI lineage: Eukaryota > Metazoa > Chordata > Mammalia > Rodentia > Octodontidae > Octodon > Octodon degus. The sequence continues at coordinate 13,767,907 of NW_004524629.1, forward strand.
CAGACCGTCGGGTGCGGAAATCAAGAGGGGGCTGGGAAAGCACGCCGCGCATGCGCAGATCACCACTGAAGCACCTGCCGACCGAGAAAGGTTAAGGGAGCCGGGCTCTCTTTCAGACTCCACGCCAGTCACCCGACTTCCGGCTAACGCGCAAGCGCACTTCTTCAGGCTGAAGGTCGGAGGATAGAAGGGGCGGGGCCAGGTCTGGCCTCGCGCACGCGCAGTTGTGAGTTGGGGGGACGCAAGATGGCGTTCCCGAAGTATAAGCCGGCTCGCCTGGCTACTCTTCCCTCTACCCTCGACCCGGCCGAATACGACATATCTGCGGAAACCCGGAAGGCGCAAGCCGAGCGCTTGGCCATAAGAGCCCGGCTCAAACGAGAATATCTACTTCAGTACAACGACCCCAAACGCCGAACGCTCATAGTGAGTGGGGGGTGGGCCGGGCGGGATGCGAGGGCCGGAGGCTGCGGTCCCCCGCCGGAATGCCTCCTCCACGGCGGGCCGCGCGCGCCCAGGGTCCCAGCGCCGGAGCACGGGTCCTTTCGGCCCTTTGACCTTGCTCAGAGAACTACCAGTCGAGAATGGTTTCTGGACGCAGCTCTTACCCGGTTTGAGCCCAGCCTGGAACTCCTCCTTACGGCCGGTTTTGAGAAAGTTGTCTGACTCTGCCTAGCCCGCGTTTTCCTATCTGAAAAATGGGCACAATCTAGTACTTTCATCTTGTGAGTCTAAGACATGTCCCTGGACTAGCACAGGTCCAGGCTTGTAACCGGCGTGTTCAGAAGCGTCTGTGCCTTAGAATAATATGTATAATGAAAGAAAAAAAAAATTTTATACTTTTCTGTTCACAACTCTTAGAGATACTATTCAGCTGGTGGGAATATAGTGATGGTTCCTTTTTTATTTGTTTGTTTTTGTTAACGACCCAGCCGCTGGTTGCAAGTTTTAATTGCAACGTATTGGCAACGTATTGGCAAACTATGAACTTGCACAACTTGACCACTCAAAGTCATAGTTTTAAATATGCCCATTAATTGTGAAATTAAATGAAATAGTGACATTCCCAGCAGATAGTAAAAGCCCAGTAAGTTACTGTTTAACAAGTGTGTTTTTTGATAGTTTTCTGTGCAAAAGCTAAGTATCTCAGATCAGATATTTTTTAAAAAGACTAACCAACAGTTTTTTCTAGGAAGCTTTGCATATAATAAAGACTGAAGTATTACAATGTGCCTGACATTTGCTAAGCCCTGAGTGTTTTTACTCAAATGTCACAACTCTTGAAAGAATGAAGCTCCATTGCTCCATTTTCTAGATGAGAATACAATATGGGCAGGACATAGATCATACAGATACACTCATTAGCAAATCATAGAGCTGAATTTGAGCTCTGATCTGTATGGTGGGCCACAGTATTTGCTGTTACCTACTTTGCTGTCCAGCTAGAACCTTTTTTACCTCACACAACCATTACGTACGTATGCACATGATCAGGTTTGATGTGCTGGATGACATGAAGGGGGTGGAGTGGATCAGGAAGATCTGAGGTGTGAACCCCACATTTTTATTTCTCAGCCCATTAGAAAAGGTCCCAGAAATTGTGTCTTGGTGCATGCTGGTAGTCCCAGAGGCTGAGGCAGGAGAATCACAAGTTTGAGCCCAGCCTGGGTAATTTAGCAGCACAGCAAGACCCTGTCCAGAAATAAAATAAGGACTGGGTATGTAGCTCAGTAGAAGGCCATGGATTCAATCCTCAGTAAAAAAACAAAAACAAAAACAAAAAAAAAAAACAACAAGGCATTGTGATATACACCTGTGATCTTAGCACTCAGAAGGTTGAGACAGGAGGATCACCGGGAGTTTATGAGGCCACCTGAACTACATAGTGAGACCCTGTCTCAGAAATTAAATAAACAAATAGGAAACAATACAAATTTGATAGAGCTTATGAGATCTCAAATCCTTGCTGAGACTACTGTGTGCTTTCTGGTGGTCATACTTTAAGGAAGGTATAAACAGTCCACAGAGGAATAGATGAGGAAAGGTGGCTTCTCTGATGGCTTAAGAAAGTTTTGGAATTCTTAAATCTTAAATAGAAAGCTGAAGGATGAGAAGACTTAAATTCTGAAGGATTTATTAATATTAGAAATGAAAGATCTTTCCTAAAACTTTAAAATATGCAGGGAATACCCTTAACTGTTGTACATAATAAAGTCTTCTTTCTTCTCTGGTCCTTCATAGAAGTTCTTTTAAGGCAGAATATTGGGGGAAAGAAAGCTCCTGTTCAAGAGAGGGACAGAAGGGGGACCTGAGCGGTTGCCTTAGGAAGCTGCATAGAAGTTCTGATAAATTTGTTTCCAAAAATGACCCTTCTTAAGTTAACTGTTTTCATTAATTGTAGGAAGATCCTGCTTTGCTTCGTTGGACCTATGCAAGATCAGCTAATGTCTATCCCAATTTCAGACCCACTCCCAAAAACTCGCTGATAGGACTTGTGGGTGGACTTGGGCCCCTCCTCTTCTGGTATTATGTTTTCAAAACTAGTAGGGTAAGTATTAGTCTTAGTCTTGGTGTGATAGGCTTCCTGGGTAGGTGCCAGATGCAGCTTTTTATTTTGATAACTGCCGTGAGGCTCCCTGCCCATCTTAGTCCTGGTTCTGCCTTGAGGGTCAGTTTGTCTTTCAGATGACATTGGGAGTGTTCAGAATAGTCTGGCTTTACACTTAGTCTCTTTTAATATCCCGCACCCATTTCTCCCTCACCCTCTCTCTTTTTCTCTGTGTTTGAGATGGGGTGTTTGTTTTGTCATTTTAAATGTCTAAGATGAGCTTAGCTCATGAGTTTTCCTGGTAAATGTTTTAAAAATAATGTAAGGAAGTCAGACAGCGATTATTAAGTTACTTTTTTTTCTCATTAGAAGATACATAGAAACTGGGGCCAGCCAGATAGCTTAGCAGATTAAAGTGTCTGCTTAGGCAGCTGCAGGGACCTGGGGTTCCATCCGTGCCCTACCATGCTGGCCCTGCCCCCAGGGTGGGCGGAGACTGTGATTGAGCCTGGGCGTGGTGATACATACCTGTAATCCCAGCACTCAGGAGCCTGAAAAACAAAGAATCACTACAAGACGGATCTGTGTAGTGAGACCCTGTAGACCCTGTACTAAATACATTAAAAAAAGAAAAAGATACATAGGAGCTAAACTGTTCTATTATGATGAACCTTTACATTTCTCTGCAAAATTTTTAGCTTTTCATTTGTTTTGAAAAGAGATGTTTGTCTCACATATTAGCAAAATATGTAAATTATTTTCATGTTCCTTCTTTGCATGAATTCTGGGTATAGTGGTCACATTTTGTGAATTAATGTCAAAATGTCTTGATAAACAGTAAAGAAACAAGAGCAGCTGGGCTGGAAATCGCCTCTGCCAGAAGCCTTGAATGACTGCAGAGAAACAGGCCTGTCTCAGCACTAGGCCGCTCGGCCTCTGTTCAAAGCTCAGCCCCAGCCCCAGTCTGCTGCTGCCATCTGGATTGGAGCACTCTCATCTGTCTTGGTCTTTAGATGGCCAGTCTACTCTCTTGTCAGAATTGCTGTCTTTGCTTGTATGATAAATTGGCCACACTTTCCCAGAAGGTGTTTGCATTTGGTTTTCAATGTATGCTTTTTAATAGGTAATTTATTTCCAGTTACTAGAATGTAAGTAGTTTTAAGTAGGAACATTTTCTTAGTGTCTATTTAGAGCTGTACTGTGGTTGTGCTATAAGGCATTGTGTTTTATCTGCTGTTTTTCTGTCTTTACAGGATAAGAAGGAAAAGCTGATCCAGGAAGGAAAAGTGGAACAATCCTATCATATCTCATATTAAATCTGATGACTGTGATGACTGTGTTTTCTTCCTTAAATAAATCTTCAGAATACCGGGCGTAGTGGCGCACACCTGTAATCCCAGCCCTGGGGAGGCTGAGACAGGAAGATTGCTGCCAATTTGAGGCCAACCTGGACTACTAGTGAGTTCAAGGCCAGGCTGAACTACATTGTGAGACTCTGTCTCAAAAAAAACCAAAAAATAAATATATCTGTGAATCACTAGTTTGTCTTAAAACTTATTAACACCTTAGCAACAGAAGCAGAAACAGCCTGTGCTAGGAATTACTGCCATTGAAGATGACCAACATTCATTAAGGAATCTGCTTTCTGAGAGTTTGCAGTTTAATAAACACATTTATATGTAAGAGCATTAACTATGGGTCAGGTATTGTATTGGTGCTGAGAGTGCAAGTCAGGGAGACTTAGTGCCTGTGTGTAAGGAGTACAGATGGACAACTGTACTGAGCAGTTCCTTGAGTGCTTAGTATGTTCTGATAGTGATACCTAAGTCATACCACAGTGGCAGAACAGTAACGGTGTAAATACAAGAAAGATTCAGGGAAAACACTAGGTAAGCTGATAAGTTTCAGGAGCTTGAATTTGATCTAGAGCTCTGAAGTTCATAAATTGATAGGAAGCAGTGTGAAAGGGCAAGGTCTGTGGAGGGGCTGAATTGAAAGCCTCAGTTGAGAAGGTGGATGGTGGAGGTCATGCTAAGCAGCAAGTAGATAGTCAAGGGCATGGGCTTTGGAGGTCAGGTCTGGAGGTCAGAGGCTAGCTCGGGTTTAGCAGTTGGAATCTTAGGCCTCCGTTCCTCATCTAGCACAGAGAGAGCCTGCTTACTACCTCAGGTTATGAAGATGAAGCAGCAGTATTTAAAAAATGAATTGTCCCATGCTTTGTGTTTGTCTTGTAGCTGAGACAAAATACCTAATCCTGAAAATTAAGGAAAGGTTTGTTTAGCTCAGTTGTAAGAGGTTTCAGTCCCGGGGGCTGGGGAGATGGCTCAGTGGAATAAGCACTTCCCTGGCAAGTGCAAGGGCCTGAGTTCAATCCCCGGTTCTGCAAAAAATAAAAAGGTTTCAGTCCTTACTGGGCTGGCTCCAAAGCAGAGTGGCGCATGGCAGAGGGCGAGGGCAACAGTTTGTGGGTGCATAAAAACAGCAAAAATTGACCAAAAAAGGGAGGAGCACAACAGCAAGCCTCTTTCCTTCTCATCTATTGTATGTAGGCTGCCTGCCCCAGGGCAGGTGTAGCACTCACACTCATCCCAGCATTGCACCATGAATCATAAACTCTTAGAAGCCTGCCCCATGACAGGCTATGGAGGACAGCTAGATAAACCATAACTGATTAAGCCTGGGAGCAGTGATAACAGTTTCATTTGCACAGGCAGTCCATCCTGTAGGTGAAGAGCATGTTCTGTAAGCCTGATTTATGTATGCTGGTTTTAACTTCTGAAGCACATGTGCTATTCTCATTTAATTCTGGTACTAGTCTTTGCCACCCCCCCCAAAAAAGTACAACTTGAGAGAGGCTCATAAACAAGTTGTTAGGATCAAAAACAATGGTGACAGGCCTGCTGTGTGGCCCTGCCTGCAGGGTGCACTGAGATGGCAATTGAGACTGGGGGTGGTGGTACATGCCTGTAATCCCAGTTCTTGGGAGGCTGTAAACAGGTGGATCACTATGAGTATGATTTAGTACTGAGACCCTGAACACCCTGTAGACCCTTAA
>NW_004524629.1:13773609-13790392 GCF_000260255.1 Octodon degus
AGAGAGAGAGAGAGAGAGAGAGAGAGAAACTGGAAAAAAGGAAACCCAATTCTTTTTCAGGGTATGTTATTGACCTCTCATGGAATTCCCTTGTACTACTGAGGGCCCGCCTCACAGTGGCTGGATGTGTTCTTACATCATGGAAGAAGGACACGACAAAATTATGTTTTCTTCATGTCCTCTATTATTTGAATCTGTAGAAGCATTGAGTCTAATCCATAATACATCCTTCAAGGTTATGGCTATGTACAATCTCTACATAACACCCAGTAGAGGAAGTTGGTGGAACAAGTTATAGTCTACACTGTTAGAACTGGTAAGGAGATCATATATGATAGCACCATCTACCCAACCATACTTCCTATATGTAACTCAGCCATGACTTCAGCAGGACTGTGTGGCTTCTGAATGACGTCACCACAATCATTTCTTACTGTAGAAATGAACAGATCTCCATTGCAGCCATTGCCTGCTTACAGTTACCCTGGACATGGTACCAAGATGCTCCAATGAATCCTTGGGCCCATATGTTTCTTCTAGTACACATTGTGTAGCTATAAAACTTACTCCTTGTAACCAGTAACAATGCTGCCACTTTTGAAAGTCTTTTTGTCTACTGTTTGCCACACACAAATGCCCAGAATGATGAAGAGCTATAGCTATAGATTATTGTGTTTCTTTGGTATAATTTCCTCCCCATACCCCACAGTGTGAATCAGGACTTACTCATAGAGCCTAAATTTGTAGAGAAGGGAGGCATTTATTTCACACATTAGTCACTAGGTTGGCAGAAGGGCCCAGTCTTACTTCCTCTTGAGTTATAGCCACTGGGGCATAGCACAATGTTTATGGCTTTGATTCAATGAATTTACCTCATAGTTAACTGCATCTTAACTCTGCAGGACATTGTCCCTAGTCTGGTACCATAGCCAATCTTTTAATGGGCTGAGAGGCACCATTTTCCCTTGACAATATGACTCAGTGCTTCTGAAGTTACACAGATCATGATGGGCAGCTCTGGTTGAATGGTCACATTATCCCATGGTTGGTACTAAGCTGCTTTGGGGATAGTAAATTGTTCTCTGCTGTAGAAGGCATAGCCTTGATTTAGTACCTTAGGGGTCCCTGGGTCCTACAGAGACTCCAAACAGCATCCCAATTTACCACAAATATCTAGAGTATCGGTCCTACTGTGTTACATGACCAAAGTGCTATCTGTTTGCTTTGCAGTTTGGATCTGCACAGCCCTCTGTGGGTTGCATTCAAAACTAGTGGCTTTATGAGTCACCACAGCAATGTGCCCTAGTAGTGTATGTGTTGCTTTCGGAGTCCAGAGGCTCAGTCATAAGGGGATGTGTCTCTTAAAAGGAAAGATAGGAAAGGGAACAACTGGCCCACTTCCTTGAGGGGCCATCCTGACATGCTGAAGACCACTGGACCCAAATATCATTGATGTGGATAGATCCCAACATTAGATAGATTGCCTTCTACTTTCTGCTATCTCAGACCGAGGCACTGAAGTAATGTCAAGCCTAATGTATGAAAGAACATAAACTTGGGGGCAGAAATAATAGAATGTATGAGAAATAGCAATTCAAAGTGGCCATGGCAGTAGACATATGAAGTAGCTGTATGCAGTGGCAGAATGCTACAGAGATATGATTTTCTGCAAAATGGAGCTTTAAGTCAGTTTGGATTTTCAGTTATCTCACCTCATTGAACCTTGACTGAGTCATGTGCCCTTCATCCCCACGTGATTCCTGTTTCCTAACTTTCCACTGCCCATATAATTACGATAACTAACTATACTTCCCTCCAGTACCACTTTTAATGGGCATTGTTCTTAAATTGTTCCCCAGATCTCAAAGAATTGTATTATTTTATATTAATTACACTACAGGGCATAATTGGAATTTTACTTCGACCTTCAGCCTTCCTTTTAAGCTAACTTTAGTGTGATTTTTCTTTGTATGTGACTGTATATGTCTATTATAATAAAATCTTAAGAGAATAAAATAAAAATCAATTCCAATTTCATCACACAGGGATAGGGATGACATTTTGGTACCTATTCTTTTAAAATGTTTTCCCTCACTTCTGTGCATATTTTTTCTTTCAACAAAATGAGATCCACTGTGTAAGATGACTTGCAATTTTTGGGCTTCAGTGATTTGTCATGGTCACTACTCCATGTAGTAACTCTTCTATCACATTTGTATACAGATTTTGTAACTTTGTGTTCCCAAGCAATGAATAAGGGGCCTACTTCCTATCATTTTCAGTGATGCAACAGAGCATAATGGTTAGCACCAATATCTGAAGTCAGATTCTTTGCCTTTGTTTCCCTGTTTTGCCACTTACCAGCAAAGTGACCTAGTAAATAGTTAAATTCTCTGTGCTTCAGTTACTGTATCTTCCTGGTAGATACTTCCAGTATTGTTTATTACTCATAAAAGATTGCGAGCAGTGACATACAGTCTTAGTGTTTACTATGATTACTTTTAACACGACGAAATGTTTTAAATTTGCATTTCATTTGTTATTCAGTTAACATTTTTTCATTTATTTTTGTCAACTTAAGGTTTGTTATATGCTTGTTCAAATTCACTGATTCTTTTTTCTGATGTAGTATCTTTTTGTAATGATTTTAAGGATTAAGCAACATAAATTAAAGATCAGTCTTTCTTTAGGATTGATAATACATCTTATTAATAGGAAAAATACTTATATTTTATCTTTAATGCCTAATTGAAAGAAGGTTTACCCAGGGATATTGTTGTATAGTAGGAGCTTCTAAAACATTTTTAAACATTGAAAATTATTGATAGGCATATTCTAGAGAATGTAATCAATTTTAAAAGTGGGGTTTTTTTTTTAATAGTAGTCAACAACTATGTCACAAATCACACCAAGTAGTCTGATGAGGACACCAATTGCTACCTTGTCTGAGCTCCAAATGCTGCCATCTGTCTAGCTGATGCTGCTAGCTCTGGTCACTGAAGCCCACACTGGTAGTGCTGAGCACCGAGAGAGAGAGAGAGAGAGAGAGAGAGAGAGAGAGAGAGAGAGAGGTGTAATTGTGATGGATTCACAACTGATAGGCAACATGTAACACACAGCTGAACTGAATCAGTGTGGGACTGGGTGCAGAGGGCCCACCTGAAGACTGTTGCCAACAACATTAAAACAAGAACTAGAGAAGAAGAATTGGTGCTGTCGGAGAAGCTTGTCAGACTGCCTTTCCTGATATGAACTCAGCTGTTCTCATTGTTGGAGGAGCCTGAGACCTTGTCACTGAGGATGGCTGTGGTAATCTGGGGGGAAGGGGGGCTCTGGTCCTTACTTTGAACTTGGCTTCCTGGCTCCAGTGCAGGAGTCTCAGCCTGCTGGCATATCTTTCATCTCACTGGCACAGACTTTCTAGCTTCCACCACTGACCTTTGAGCCTTCTGAACACAGATCTGTAAAACAGACTTTCATGTGATGTTGTCATGGACTCTAAGCCCCCAGTTGGACACCAGTTGGGCGCTAGGTCTTCACCTGAGCTCATGCAGGAAGGACATTCTTATGGAATCCAGGACCTCAGCTGGACTCTTAGGGTCTTTAGTCTGTGGACAGATTTCCTGAACTCATTTGTATTTGACTATTTGGGTGACTATTATAAAATAATCCTATAAATTATGTGTCCTGTATTAAATTGTTTCCCTTGCAAACCCCAAAACTACAATAGTAATAAAGAGCAGCTGCCAGATCACATGGCCCTTGTCACATAAAGAGAAACCAGTGTAATTTCAGTGAGAAACATTGAAACATTGAAAGCATTAAACAGTTAGTTTTGCATACCTGAAAGATCACTCTGGTTCTTGGGTGAAATATGATCACAGGGCAAAAGAGGCTGAAGGAATACCAGTAATCAGACTGTTATCAATCAATCAGACATGATTTGTGATTTTTGAGACAGCTCTCAATGCAGAACAAAGCAGCCCTTCCAATCCTAGGTGAGTCATCTGGATGTGAACTTGTCAAAAGTTTTATGAAAGTCTAAATATATTATCTCTATTAGTTCCTCTTTATGCACATGCATGAGGAGCCATTTTTAATTCCTCATTGTTTTATGCCATCACTTTTCCTTCTCTGGAGCAGTACTGCTCCCACAACAGGCTGGTCTGCTTAAGTACTATGTCTTTTAGCATAGATACTGCTGGAAAAAAAAAAAAAAATCACATTCCTATTCTTACTGCAGTTTCATTGGGTCCAGTCCCTGATTTACTTTATGTTTTCTCGTTCCTACTGGTACCTGACTCAATCTACTTGTAACTTTGGAAGAGATACAGAATGTATTTTGTCTCTCTGATACTCTTCAGGTTAATTAATGTGGTGCTTGATGACATTAGAAGTCTACAAGAGGCTATTTTGGGGCTGGGGAGATAGCTCAGTAGAATAAGCGCCTGTCTGGCAAGTGCAGGGTTCTGAATTCAATCCCCAGTACTGAAAAAAAAAAGAGGCTATTTTGATCAAATTTGCATGATTGCAAAATATGGACAACACTTTAGAATTATTAAAAATATAATTCTAAAAACAGTACCAATGGATTCTGGATGCTCAAAGCTTCTAGCGCCTTTTCCTATCTTTGTGTGAACAAAAATAATTTTTATGTTTCTATTTCTTCTTTTAGAGGATTCATTTGTACTTGTAGCTACAATTGTAATATTTCCCATTGTTTCTCCCCGGGCTTAGTGACTGCATTTTTCTGGCTGAGGTAGAGGCTCCTTACTTTGCCAGAGCTCACTGCGACCTGGAGAAATGCCAAGTCTCATCCTCTATGCGGAGACCCTTCTTTTAAGTTATCAAGAAAGTGCAACGGGAATCAATAGTTCATAGCCAAGTTTCATATTCAAAGGATTGAGGAAAGCTTAACATTTGATCCCTCGTCTCTGAATTTCCCTCCAGATGGGTGGCTGGTTGAAATATCTGAGATTTCTGGAGCAAATCTGTCACCAGAATTCAAGTTTACTTTCTGCATAATCACGAAGAACATCACCTTAGTTTGGAGTGAATTTTTACTTCTACCATCAGTTGCATTTAAATCATTCATCTCTTATAATTAGGCTCCAGAAGAACCTTGGGACTGGGCAAAGAAGAAATTTGGCAGACATTGTTTCAGAAATCAATATAGGACTGACTTGGGGGTGTGACACTCTTAAAGGGAGGAGGAAAGGGGGAGGAAAAATAGTAGAGGACATTGCTTAAATATTTGCACAGTTCAACTATTTTTAAAAACTAGTATGTTTCCACTGTAGACCCTTCCCTAATACACACACACACACACACACACACACACACACATACACACACACACACATAAAACCAAAACCAAAACCAACCAGCCAAACAAACAAAAAACACTAGCATGTTTCATACAATTTAGAACAGAGTTTTCTACAGAGTTTTATTGCTATTTTATTTAAGATGAAGGAAGATGGATTAGAACTAGTAGTATTCATGAGATGCTTAGAGATCACTTGCCAAGATCTAGGTCCTGCTAATTGCTGTTTATGGTGCTGGTGGTGGAAAAGGCAAGTAACAAGGGCAATTTAAATGAGAAACACAGCCGACAATATTCTGTCTATAAGACAAAGCAGGGTCTTTTCTTAGCTTTGAGACTACTCATAGCTCAGCTACAGCTAGTAAAGTAACCCTTGGAAGGACAAAGCTGTGGGAAGAAGGAAGAAGTCCACTGAAATCCAGGGCCTCTGGCAGCAGCGGTCGACACCTGAGTGTGGCACTTTAAACTCTGGGAGTGGAAATCAGCCCTAGGTGGTGTTGACGAGCTCTCTTCCAACAGGGGAGATGGGGCCCAACAACCAAAATATTTGCAGGAAAGAGACCTCTAAAGGAGGGAGGGAGGGGCCAGAAAATGAATTAGAAGGTGACCATTCAGCTGGAACCAACAAGTCCTTGAAAATGAAAAAAGCAAGGCCTTGGTTCTGGATAGGGACTGAGAAACAGGCAGGGACGTGCGATGCAAGGATGGAGAAGAGACCTTAGAGTTGTGCTTCTAGAATAGTGGACACATTCCCACATTCCTACACTTCAAATCCCATAAAATTATCTGCCCTTTCCACTGCTTAGCTTTCCAAATGCCAAAGTGTCCAGCACATACTGAGATCAATCACTCTGACCCCAAAGAACGACCCACTAGAAGCCCAGGTGAGCAGCATGCCAGTGGTTGCTTGACTTTGCTGAGCTCCATGCAGAAGGGATCTTCCCTACCAAGCTCTAGGCACCACTCAACCCCCGGCTGGATAGGTACCCTATGAGCCAGGTGTACAGAGAACTTGTAAAAGGCCTAACTGAGAGTGAGTTTCACAGCCTGGCCACCTGCAGAGGTGTAGAGAAAACAGAAGTAAACAGCAACAGGAATTGACACATAGAGAAAGAGGCTGGGAACAAAGAATCCTCACACAGAAATTTGCTAGATGAAGTGTTTGACCAGCCCCACCCTCCACCTGGAACTAACTGAGGACAAAACCTCTGGCTAGTCACACACAGGAGCACGACTAAAGGCTAACAGAATCCTATTGACCTGGAAAGGATTCTGGGCTTTTGTAACTGAAATATATAGCAGAGAATAAGAATTAATTAGTGCTTTATGATCAGAGTAGAGTAAGCCCAGCAAAAATTGTGTACAGAGGGCTCAAACACAAGGCTTTCCCCAATCTCCAGTCATATTTTTCTCCCTCTTCTTTCTTTCCCTAGTCCCCAAAGACAAACTCTTAAAGCCTTTCCAACCTCTGCATTCTGCATACAAAAATATAATTGCAAAGTTCTATCTCCTTACTTTTATTTCCTGTTTTCTGTCTTCTCTTATTTCTGAACTATTTTCTTTCTTTTCTTCTTCCTCACTCAAATTCCCTACATCCCACCCTGCTTATCATCAGCCTTGATCCATTGGCTTTCCGAGCTACTGAAAGAGGAAAAAATGTGAAATTGTCAAAACAAGCTTTAAGACTGATATATATTTGGTTCCGGAGATGCCAGTGTAACCAGTAATTGTTGTCTACTTGCAGCACAGAAAATGGAGCTGACTTCATTACCTGGGTCACTTGAGGAGTGGCATAAACACCAAACTATAATCAAACACAAGATCACAATATAGGAGGACAGACTCTAACTAATTGATCACCACAGTAGCCATAGAGTTTCTTTCCCCTAATTGATCTTCAATCTGCTATACAAAAACAGTGAAAGCATAAGAAGGGAAACAAGAAGATGCCTCCAAAAACACTTAACTCCCTAAAAGCTGATCTCATGGCCTCTGAAGTGGAGAACATTAAAGGAAAAAAATTAAAAAGCAAATGGTCAAAATGTATGAAAAGATCAAACAAGAAACATAAAAGCAAATTTATAAGATGCTTTGTGAGACAAAATATTTAATAATAAAATGTTTATTAGTTAAAAAAAATCTGGTGTAGCTAAATAAGATCATACAAGATATGAATGTCCATTTTGGCAAAGAATTAGAAATTATGAAAATAAATCAAGAAAAATATCCAGGATATAAAGATATCAATGGAAGGCATGGGTAGCAGATTTGACAAAGCGTCAGGGCTTGAAGAGAAAGTTGATGTAGTAGATTATGTATCTAATGATATCCAAAAAACAGTAAGACACCATGAAAGCTGGATCCAACAGCTGCTACATCAAAGCAAAAGAAAATCTCCTAGCACCACAATTCAAAATGGTTAAATCTTGGAAGCAGCTTATGTCAACAGATTAATGGCCCAGGAGATAGCTCAGTGGCATAAACACCTGCCTGGCAAGTGCAAGTCCTGAGTTCGATCCCTGGTACCCTCCCCCCCACACAGAGATTAATGGGTAAAGAAAATGTGGCATTTGTACACAATGGAGTACTACTCATAAAGATTAACTTGAGTCGTTTGTAGAAAAATGGATGAACCTTGAGACTAAAGTGAAATAATCAGACACACAAACTTAAACATTTCATGGTTTCTTTTATATAAGAAATCTAAATTACAAATAAAGAGGAAAATAAAATATAGATAATAAGAATTAGGGAAATACATCATTCCCAAATGGGAACGCTTTCCAACATTTTGTTTTTCTCAGCAGCATATAGGACTTTTTCTGAAATAGGCCATAAAGCATACTGACATAAATATAAAATAGTTCAAATGATCCCATCGATACTATCAGATTATCCTGGAACGAAACTAGAAACCAACAGCAAAAGAGATGGAGAGAGGGAGAAGGAAAGGGGAAAGAGAGATGAAAAAAGAGTTAAGATGTGCTACATGTATGTACCAACTCTCCAAAAGAATGAAACCTCATATACTGCAAAGATGCACTAATAAAAAATAAATAAAAAGAGAAAAATTGGAAGATTACTCAACAAGTTGTATTCACTGAAATCAAGGCATGTTATTAAACCTAGCGAGAGAATTCAATTTTCAAGTATAAGACATATAGAACCTCAAGTAGGCACAGCCAGAAAAGAACCTCTCCACCAACACAAGCAGCAAGTAACCTATCCAAATAACTGTGAATTTCTCCAGACAAGCCCTAAAGTCATGGGACAGTGGAGCAAAATTTTTCAGGTCTTAGAAGAAAATAATTCTGTATCTTGTAAAAATAGCCTTCAAAATTGACAAGAAGTGAAAACTTTCCATGGCAAAGAAACCCTAAAGAAGTATATGACCACTAAACTAGCATTACAAAAGTACTTAAGGGAATCTTAGACCGAAGGAGACCACGAGTACCAAAAGAAAGTATAGATCTAGCAGGGAGAGTAGTTAAACAGAGGAAAAAATGAAAGAAGCAGCACTGGAAAAATAACACTATGACACATTACAGTAATAACTTTGCATATCAGTGGTCTTCACTCTCCAATCAAAAGACAGACTAGTAGATTGGACCATAAAATAAAATCCAATCCAGCCTGGAAGAGGCATACCCCATCCAAAATAAAGCAGACACACTAAGAATAAAAGGATGGGAAATGATACTTCAAAGAAACAGAACTAGAAACCAAGCAAGAGCTGCTACATTTTCAGAAACAATAGACTTACAGCCAAAAATGATCACAAGAGACAAAGCCACTACATATTAGTAAAGGGAACAATTCAAGAGAAGGAGGTCATAATTTTACATTTTTAGAACTGAATATTAGTGCACCCAATTTTATAAAACAAAAACTAGGACTAGGGCAATAACTCATCAGTCTAAGCACCTTTCTGGCACGCACAAAGTCCTGAATTCAGTCCCTAGTACTGTAGGCCATGCCTACCCTGAAGCCCCAGGCACACCATGCTGGCTACTGAAACTGGATGTGGTGGTGCACCCTGTAATCCCAGGACTGGGGAGGCTGAGACAGGAGGATTACTATGAATCTGACCTGTGTAGTGAGATCCTGTATCAACAACAACAAAACAAAACAAAAACTACTAGACAAAAAGGACAGATAGACAATGCAATTATAGCAAGAAACTTCAATACCCTACTCTCACAAATAGGGCATCCAGACAGAAAAAAAAATCAACAAAGAAATATTACAGTTAAACCCCACCATTAAGCAAAT
This sequence comes from Octodon degus, assembly GCF_000260255.1. Lineage (NCBI taxonomy): Eukaryota > Metazoa > Chordata > Mammalia > Rodentia > Octodontidae > Octodon > Octodon degus. The sequence goes on from NW_004524629.1 coordinate 13,783,208, forward strand.
GGACTTAATAGATACTTGCTGAGTATTTCATCTAACCACACAATACACATTTTGCCTGGGCCAGCACAGCTCTCAAACTTTCTGGGGTGAGGACCTGTAAGGGCTGCAAGGTGAAGAAATGAAGAAAAGATACAGAAAGCTAAGATCAAGTGGAGCCCTCTCTCCAGATGGGAGGAAAGGAAACTGTTCAATCCCCACAGCACATTTATTTGTACATTTGGCAGGTTGATGCCACGTAATGCCCTTCTGCCTAGCAACCCATTACTTGGTTTGCCTTGGGCACTTGGTGCTTTTTGGACTGGAACAGTTTATTCACTGGCTTGCCTCAGATGCTTGTTTTCTTGGACCTGCCTTGATCCAGCCCCACAGGTGTGATCTTTCTCTAGCTTCAGCAGCTTCCTGCAACATTTTGGTTTTCTCAGCAGCATATAGGACTTTTTCTGAAATAGGCCATAAAGCATACTGACATAAATATAAAATAATTCAAATGATCCCATCAATGCTATCAGATTATACTGGAATGAAACTAGAAATCAACAGCAAAAGAAACCACAGAAATTTTGCAAATACATTGGAGATTGGTACATTTGAGAAATTCCTAGATACATATGAATTCCTGAAATTGAACCAAAAAGAGATTAAAAACTGGCCAGGCATAGTAGCATATGGTGCATAATAGCACTGAAAAAGCAGAGGCAGGAGAATCATCATGCATATGAGGCCAGCCTGGGCTACTAGTGAGTTCAAGGCCAGCCTGAACTATGTAGTATTCTCCTGTCCCAAAAGGAGAGAAAATGACAAATAATAGACCAAAAAAAGGCAAATGAAATAGAGGCAGATCTAAAAACACTAACAACTAAGAAAAGCCCACAACCTAACCTAATAATTCTACCAGAACTTCAGGAAAGATCTAACTCAAATTGAAAGGGAAGGAGCACTGACAAATTCATTTCTTAAAGCTAGTATTACCCTGATACCAAACAAACAAACAAAAGAAAAAACACAAAAAACCAAACACATAACGATAGGTCAATCTCCTTAATGAACATAGGTGCAAAAATCCTCAACAAGATACTGACAGATTGCAACAAATCATTAAAAAGATCACACATCACGATCAGTTAGCTTCATCCCAGGATGCGAGGATTGCTCAACATACATAAATCAATAAATGTAATAAACAAAAGTAAAAAAGAGAAAAAATACATGATTATCTGAATAGATGCAGAAAAAACTTTTGACAAAATTCAACATCCATTTGTGATGAAATCTCTGATGAAAACAGATTAAAAAGACATCTCAAATGAATAAAAGCTATTCATGACATTCCTAGAGCCAATATTATATTAATTGTGGAAGAACTGAAAGCATTGTCTCTAAAACTAGGAATAAGATAAGGTGTCTACTCTCAGCACATCTGTTCAATGTAGGACTTGAAATCTTAGCCAGATGTATCTATATATCTATATCTACATAGATATAGATATATAGATATATATGAAAGGCAGAAGTCAAACTATCATTGCCCACAAATGACATGATTCTTTACATAGAAGACCAAAATCACTTCACCAGAAGACTCTTAGGGCAAATAAATTCAGCAAAGTAGGATAAAAGGCAATACACTGAAACCCTGAGTGTTGGTGTACACAAACAATAAATGCATTGAGAAAAAAAAAATCAAGAAAACGATCTCATTTACAATAGTTTAAAAAAATGCCTAGGTATCAACCCAACCCAGGAAATTGAAGACCTCTATAATGAATAGTACACTACTCTAAGAGATTAAGGTGGGCATTAGAAAATGGAAAGATAACCTTTGTTCTTATAAAAACAGAATCAGTATTGAAAAATGGTCATGCTACCAGAAATTATATACAGATTTCATGCAGCTGTAGCCAGAGTGCCAAGAGTATTCTTCACAAAACTAAAAAAATCAATCTTGAAATTTTTATGGAACCAGAAGACATCTCAAATAGCCAAATACAACCCTGAGCAACAAGAGCAAAGCAAAAGACATCACAATCCTGCATTTTAAGTTATACCACAAAGCTAGTATCATAAAAACAGGATTGTTCTTGAGCAAAAAGAGACGTGTTGATCTGTGGAGCAAACTGAGGATACAGAAAAAAAAAAACAAACAAAAAAAAACTCCAGGCTCTTCAGCCATCTAATCTTCAACAAAGGAAGAAAACTTAGCCTCTTTAACCACTGAGGCTGGGATACTGAGTTGCCATATGCAGAAGAATGAATCTGGATCCATATCTATCAACCTGCACTAAAATCAAATAAAAACGGGTCAGACACATTGATATCAAAACAGAAACAATCAGTTGAAAAATAAAATAAGTAAAATTCTTGAAGATATAAGCATAGGCAAGAACTTTCTGTTTTTCTTTTTTCTGTATTTTTAGGGAAGGGTCTACAGGGTGTTCAAGGTCTTACTACTAGATTGGACTCATAGTGATCCACCTGTTTACAGCTTCCCAAGAGCTGGGATGACAGGCGCACACCACCACGCCCAGTCTCAATCACTTTTTCAGTGCACCCTAGGGGCAGGGCCGGCACCGCAGGCATGGGGATTGAACCCCCGGCCCCTGAGCCTGCTTGCAGGTGCAAGGACTTTCTGAACAGAACCTCAAATGTGTGAGAAGTAGTGCCAACAAACAATAAATGGGACCATATCAAAATGAGAAATTAAAATGAATAGACATAAAAATGAATAGACACTCCTCTGAAGTACAAATGGCCAATAAATGTATGAACGCATGTTCAGCAACTTTTTTTGTAAATTAAATGAATACAAATCAAAACCACACTGAGATTCTATCTTACTCCAGAAAGAATGGCTATCATCAAGAACTCAAAAAAGTAAAAAGTGTGGGTTAAGGTTGTGGGAAACAAAGCAAACTATATTGTTGGTGGCCATATATACTACTACAATCACTCTATCTCTGTGGAAATCAATATGAATATTCCTCAAAAAACTGAAACTAGAAATTTCATTTAACTCAGCTATATTTCTTCTGCATGTCTCCTTCAAAGAGTCAAAGGCATCATATCATAGTGCTATATGAATATCACTTGTACAGCAGCAAAACTCATAATAGCAAAATCTTGGAAGCAGTCTATATGCCTATCAGCAGGAGAACGGATAAATAAAATGTGATATATCACATTACTATAAAAATGGATACATTTGAGTCATTTGCAGGAAAATGGTGTGCAGTGATACATAATGCTAAGTGAGGTCAGACCCAGAAGATTAAATATTTCAGTTTCTCTCATATAAAAAATCCAAAGTATAAATAATTTAAAGAGTAAAATGCAAGATAGGTGGCAGGAAACAGGGAGGTAGACTTTGTGGAGATGTGAAAGGGATCTGGAGGTGGAGGAGATGGGGAGGATAAGGAAGGGGCAGTAAAAAGGACTAAGTTCTATATCTCTCTCTATATAAACTGTCCATGATCAATGTATTCATTATGTGTCAGGAACACATAGTAAAAGAAAATAAGGTGGGGAAACATGAAAGACAAACATTATTAATATTTTATGAGTTGACTTGGGAGGAGGGTAGATGGAGACAGGGCTGGTCCATTACCCTGAAGCCATGTCTTATAAGCTAAGCAGGCAGCCTCTACTCCAAAGACATGCTGTACAGAAAGGCGGCCTAGAAATGCTTTGGTTCTTCCAGCTATTTGGGAGGAGTAATCAGTGCATACTGCAAGAAGGATGAACTGCTATTGGTCTGCAAATCCTGGGGATGGCTGATTTTTCTAAAGATACTTGGGCAGAGAAGCCTGTGTCCTCTTGAATTCTTCTTCTTGTATTAAAATACAATGAAATATTTTAATCATTGACATTTGTGAAGTATCACACATAACTGGGTATACTTACATTTTATTTTAAGGAATTTAGAAGGTAAGGGGAAGCGGCTCACCTACTGAATTGTTGTAAAGCACTGGCCTGCAGGTCTCCTCTGTATTGTTTAGATGCTTATGAACCCTGTTGCTTGCTAGCCCTGAAGATACGAATATGAAGAATATATGTCACTTAGAGGAAATAATAGTGAAGAAAGACAATTATGGCAGACAAACACTCATAAAGCTTTGACTTCCACTTATCACTGTTGTTTTTTTTTTTTTTTTTGGTATTCTTGTTTTATTCACATATTCACTATTTACATGGTTTCTTTTTTTCCCCATAATTTTATTGAGAAACAAACAGCAATGAGACAGTTTCAAACCAAATTGGTAGGACAGTTTCAATAATTAGCACATTGCATACATTCTTCCTAGTGGTTAATTGCTATACAAGATCCGGACATGATATCCTATTTACAAACACTATTACAACAAATCCCTCTATTCATTAAGAGAATGTAACTATATATCTATCCTAACCATTTTGAATACACAGATACAAAATGGACATTTATCTGTATACCTTTTTTTTTTAAGTTCCGTTATTTGAATATTATAGGTGTGTTAACTCAGAAAAATATTCTAAAAGAGTCCAGTAGCCCATAGTAGTATTGGGTCTTCCGCTTGACTGGCAATGTCAGAAATTGTTGACCTGAGTCCCCTACAGCTCAACATAACAGCATGGCTTTACTTCTTATACTTCGTTTTTATACTTTTCTGCTGGGTGGTTAAGACCAAGGTAAAGCAGGACCTATGCAACAAGAGTTGTAGCTTTTGGGTTTGATAAGGTCAGTGAAATCCCCTCAGGATTTATCCTGAGATCCTGTACCTCAGATTGTAGATCCTTTGTCAGTGTCAGCCATGTGGACGAGTCATGGCCATTGCTTGGCCAACGTGCTCTTTGTGAAAGCCTGAGAGAATGTTTTTTTTCCATGTGACTCTCCTTAGGCACACTCTACATCATCGATCACTTTCCTCTTTGGCCCCATAATCTCCTTGATCAGAAAATTGGGGACACTACTGAGTTACGTGACATTACAGTACAAGTTCTCATATGTCCTGAGTCTTAATTGACCTTGAAAGGCTAGGGACAAAATGTTGGCTTTCCTTGCGGCCCTCCTTTTTCTCTAATTTTGGTCTGCAAACTTGGGTTGTTAACCCTACAGAAGAGAAGTTTATTGTTATTACCATACAACCTAGGCTGTAAAGCTTAACCTCACTATCTGTCCGAATATCAAACATCTTAGACATAACATGGAACAGGTATTTTTCATCAAGTATTGATACGTTGAACTTTAAGTCCATACAGCACTGTTATTTTTTAAATGTATCAGGTATTTAATTAGGTTCTTAGAAATTTAGAACATTAATTTATGAGGATAAATTCCATTTGTCAGAGCAAAAACGGATCTCAGGTAGCCCCGGAGCTAAGGAACAGCTTTGAGTTTTTCTAAAATCTGTGAGTTCACCACTTTCTGATCGACTGTGTGCTGCTTTGAAATCTGGTATTTATCTTTCTCCTTCTCGAAGATCTCACCTTCCTGGTGTCTGGGTTTCTGCAGCTTCTTCTTAAAGTAAGTATCAGTGAGGTGTTCAGAGATTCTCACTTTGCTGATATCAATTTTTATAGAGGTGGCAATGACAAATTTCTGGTGTGTAGAGGAACACAATTAAGGCTAAGGGGCCCAGTCACAATTAGCAAGCCACTGGACAACTGCTTCAGGAAGATCACTTTCTTGCCTCTGTGACACTGGTGAGGGTGCTCAAGATGATGCTGGGAGTGATGCTAGCTCGAAGTTTCCTCACATGCTGACTAAAGGGTTTCTTGTTGTGGCTCAAGAGCTTTCAGGGCACATCTTTTTGTAGGGTAGTATCTGGGCATTTTTGGAAGCTTAACCACTCAGGTACCTCCATTCTTGTCCCCACTACCAGTTTTATGATTGTAGCAAGAACTTTCTCCTTTTTCTTCTCAATCTTTGATTTAGCAGGTGTATACTTTCTCTTGTGCAAAGTCTTTCTGGAATACATAGTGGATTGGGAGTATCTACCAATTCCTCTAATCAGGACAGGATTTCAGCTGCAGTGAGGCTGCCCTTCTTGGATTGTTTTTGCCTTTACCTTACCCTTTTTACTAGTACCACTGGCAGAAGCCTTCTTGGCTTTGGGTTTCTTCTCTTTAGTGTCTGCTTTACAGTTTTTTTCCACCTACCATCTTGCAAAATGGCAAAGAGAACTAAGTTTCCATTATCACTAGGTTAAACCAGAGGCTTTAAGTATCTGCAAAACATCTCAAAAGAAGTCTGTTATGCAAATGAGATTGAAAGAGTTCAAAACTTGCCCAAGCCCTCAGATAAGGGCTGACAGAACATAAGTCTGGCAGCCTGACTCCAGAAGGTATATACTGAGTGAGGCTTTGAAATGGATAAAGATAGCTGTGGTGGGAGTTTGAGCACTGAGAAAAGACACCTGTACAGCCTAGAGGGCATAGATCTAGTGCCTTAGAAAGTAGGAACTCCCAGCTGTACTTTTAGATAGCCTAGTGCATTCACAGATTTATAAAGTGTTAGATCTGGGAAAATCTTTGAAGATCAACTAGCCTCACAGCTTAATTCTAAAAGAAAGGTGTGGTTAGGAGAAATGACCTGTCTGATTCTTCTGGAATCCTCTCTACTTTAGGACTCTAGGTTTCGTTTAGGAACTGATGGCCCTTGTCATCCACTTGTAACTAAGAGGTGACCTCATCAGGTGCTAGACAATTTCCAGTCAACTTACATATAGAAAGTATCATACAGATAGAAGACTGACAAAGCACTTTATCAGGGAATGACTGGGGATAAAATCGGGAAGATGTCTGAAGCATTCTGTATGTAAAACAAGTATTAACAGATTCATCCCTTTTGGAGGTGGTGGGCATAAAACCATCGTCTTCTTCCTCCTCTTCCTTCCTCCTCCAGCTCACACTTCTCCCAGTTTCTCTTTCTACTCCTTCTTTTGTGGTACTAGGGATGGATTCCAGAGCCATTTCACTGAGTATATTCACAGCCTTTTTTTTTTTTTTTTTTTTTTTGAGATAGGGGCTTGGTAAGTTGCCCAGGCTAGACCTGAAATTGCAATCCTCCTGCCTGGGCCTCCCAAAGTGTTGAGATTACAGGGAGAAACTACCAGACTCAGCTAGACTTCTTTATTTATTTATTTATTTTTTCATTTTTTTTATTTATTTATTTGAGAGAGAGAGAGAGAGAGAGAGAGAGAGAGAGTGTGG